>NC_045765.1:21782851-22120976 GCF_008692025.1 Phocoena sinus | reverse complement strand
CACGCTCAGTGGAATAAACAAGTTGCCTCAGGTTTTGCTACTTAAGGAAGGGGTCAGAAAACTCCTCTATAAAGGACCAGATACAGAATATTCCAGGTTTTGAGACCACAGCGTCTTTAGCACAACAACTGAAGTTGCCGACCCATGGCTTATTGTGTTACAAAACTACTCTCTGTTTCCAGAGCTCTGAGGATCTGGGAATTTCCTGGAAAGGACTGTGGCCCAGGACCATCATTATTATCACATCATTCCCTCCAATCAAAAGTTATGACAAGTTCTTCTCTGTGTTTACAATTAACAGAAACCCAGAAAACAAATGTATTTTTCAATACTCCCCACAGTTCATTTAGTAAAGCAAAATCTTTCCCAAAAATGTGGTTGTAAAGAGAGAAGGAATTATTAAAAGGTGCCACAGAGAATGCTGTCGTGCCAGCCCAGATCAGAGAACCACAGGGACAGCCAGATTAAAGGGAAGTGTAAAATTTCTATCATGTCTTCAAAGATATTGAAAATAGCCATGGACTTTTAGGGCACTTCCTGGTGGTTCTGGGGTTTCAGCTGCTTTGCCAGTGATTTATATTTTAGGAGAAAATGAATGATATACCAGCTCTGCCCTGCAACCCCCAGAAAAAAGAAATCACTTGATTTGTGAATCATGGTCATGGATTTTTTGGTGGTAACATGTAATATATTCTGAGACGTGCATGGTGTAGTTGTCAATATTCCATGTTCATGTAGCTCTGAATTATCTGAGCATCTTCCTACATTGAACAAAGTACCATTTTATTTCAGGAGGATTATGGGAGAGACGCCTGTAAAACTCCGTGAGACTCACAGAGAATGAACACTGCATGCAAGCAGAAACCAGCGTTTAAAACAAGGGAGGGGGCAAGACTGAATTGAATCCTTGGAACAAAGGAGCTGCTTTGAAAAAAAAAATAGAGCTGTGTGTGTGTGTGTGTGTGTGTGTGTGTGTGTGTGTGTGTCCTTTTTAGAGTGTGTACACAGCCCATTAGAGGTGCATAATACTGTCTTAGTGCCTGTTAGTCAAAGGAAGAGTCCTGAACTTGAACTTAACTCCGCCCCTACAAACTGTGTGACCTTGGGCCTCAGTTTTTACAGTTATACAATAGCAATAATGTGCTCTCATTAGGTTGCTGTGAAGATTAAGTGACCAGTCACTTGTGGAACTTCTTAGCATGATCCCTAGCTCATTTTATTTCATTTCATTTCAACAAATATTCATCCGGTACCTGCTATATGCCAGGCACTCAGTCCGACCTGAGGATTCAGGGATAAATAGGACAGAAATGGCCCCTCTCTTTCATGAAGTTTGCAGTTTAGTGGAGGAGTGAGCATGAAACACACACATAAGTCACACACACAAAAAACATCTCAAAATATAAGAAGCACAAAGAAGGTTTTTTTAAAAATAGGGTAATACGAGAGATAGGGTGGCAGAGGTAGTAGCTGATTTAGACTGGGTGCTCAGAGAAGCTTCTGGAGAAGCAACAGTGCCCCACAGACCTAAGAGTAAACAGAAATCAAACATGGGAGGTGATGACGAAGAGCTTCCCAGCCAAGGGAACAGCAGGTGTCTACGTCGTAACGCAGGAAGGTACCAGAACTTTTCAGCATCATCTGAGTGGCTGCAGAGCTTTCTCCAAAAGAGTGAACAACTTATTTCCACTTCTTAGCCTGTGGTCAGTGCTCAGTGAACATTATTTTTCTTTATTTCTTGTGTAGCACTGAACAAGTCTCAGCTGTAACCTGTGAATAATTGATGCCCATTTCCATTAAAATCAACAGCAACAGCTTCATGAAGCTTCAGGATGAACCCAGAAAGTCAGGTTGGCTCTTAGGCATGTAGCTGGGCATGTCCTAAGTCACCTCTGGCATCGGTCTTCTCCTCCCATTACTTCCTGCTTCCCCATTCCCACTCCCAGCCAGAATGGAGCTCAGAGCCAACTTTCCCACCTCTACTCCTACCGTCCTCCTGGCTAGGACTGCCTTCCCTCCTGTTCCTCAACATGTGTACCAACGTATCCTTCAGCACCCAACTCCAGGGTCACCCTCTCTTTCAACCTTCCCTGACCTGTTCCCCATTTCTTCCCTCTTCTATCTGGCAAATTCTCATCCTTCAGGTTTCAGCTCTAATGTCACCTTGAATGGGCTCCCCTTGGCCATCCCAGCTGCTACGAACTGCATGTTTGTGCCCCCCCAAATTCATGTGTTGAATACATTCACGTGTTGAAGACCTACCCCGCCCCCCAAATATGATGGTATTAAGAAGTGGAGCCTTTGGGAGCTGATTAAGTCATGAGGGTGGAACCCTCATGATGGGATTAGCCATTATAAGTAGAGACAAGAGAGGGGGTTCTCTCTCTCTCTGCCTCTGCTCCCCAGCCTGGTGAGGATACAGCAAGAAGGGGTCCATCTGCAAACCAGCAAGTGGGCTCCCACCAGAACCCAACTGCACTGATACCCTGATCTCGAATTTCCAGCCTCCAGAACTGTGAGAAATAAATGTTCATTGTTTAAGCCGCCACTTGAGGGTATTCTGCTCTAGCAGCCGGAGCTGACTGAGACACTAGCTAAATTAAAGCCCCCTCTTTCTTCTCTCTAAAAGCACTGCATCATCTTCCTCCGTTGCACTTATCGCAATCCATGGTTACATAATGATGTGTGGGCTTATTTACTCCTCTGACGCCTTTCTTCCTCTGAAGCCTTTCTGAGCTCCATGGGCACAGACACCAGGTTACTTAGGCTGATGACTGCATTCCACACAGGGCTCGACACTTAGAGGACCCCAGTAAATTCTCCTTCAGCAGCGTCATTTTTCTCTATTGCATCATGTGAATTTTATTTGTTCTCTTGTTTGTTTCCTTCCCACTAGAATGCTATTTCCATGAGACCAGGGACTTGTCTGTCTTGTTCACTGCTCTTTCCCCAGCACCTCAGTGTCTGGCACATAGTAGGTGCTCAGTAAATATTTGTCCAATGAGTGAATGAATAACTGCCTTCTCTGGGTCCCCACATGAACTGATCACACACAAGACGCTCACAGAATGCCCTCTCTCTGCTGAAATTTGGGGAAGGTTTTGATGCAGTTTGAGCTGTAGCATGTGCCCTGTGAAGAGGGAAACTTTTATCAAAATTCTGACCTTGCTCATTCACCAACACACTTGACAATTACAGTTTGAGATATTAGTATGGAAATGTGGAGGGGCGCAGAGTATGGCTTGGGGCACCAGGCAGATGCAGGAGTGTATCCCAGCTCCACCACCCGCTACCTGTGTGACTGTGACTTCACCACTGTATCTCAGTGTCCTCATCTGTAAAATGGGAATAATAATCATACCGAACTCAGAAGATTCCTGTGAAACTGACCCATGCTATGTACCCTCCTTCTAGCGGTCATACCAGTTCCACATTGGCCAGAGGTGGAGAGAATCCCACTAGAGATGTCCCAAAGGCCAGCTCTTCCCATGGAGAATGGGGTCTTGGTGTTCTTACCTTTAAGGAGATGCAAAAACAGGTGGACTGAGGCCTCTTTCCTGAGCTGCCCTTCCACAGACTGATGGAAAGGTCATCTCATTCAGAACAGGGACCGGGCTTCACTGCCCATGAAAAGTGGAGCTTGGAGAGTGAGCCATCTGACAGCTGCGACCTTAGAGCCAGGGTGGTCCGAGCCACCTGCCCCCATGTAAGAATTCCTGGGAGGATGCTGCAGTGGGATTCTGTGCTTTTCACCAGCCCGGCAGCCACCCCATTCTTCAGTGGTAAGAGTATCTGGACCTTCCTTTAAGAAACCTCTTACCGATGTGGCACATGTATACAGAGGAATATTATTCAGCCATAAAAAGAAACGAAATTGAGTTATTTGTAGTGAGGTGGATGGACCTAGAGTCTGTCATACAGAGTGAAGTAAGTCAGAAAGAGAAAAACAAGTACCGTATGCTAACACATATATATGGAATCTAAAAAAAAAAAAAAAAAAAGTGGTCATGAAGAACCTACATGCAAGACAGGAATAAAGACACAGACCTACTGGAGAACGGACTTGAGGATATGGGCAGGGGGAAGAGTGAGCTGTGACAGGGCAAGAGAGAGGCATGGACATATATACACTAACAAACATAAGGTAGATAGCTAGTGGGAAGCAGTCGCATAGCACAGGGAGATCAGCTCGATGCTTTGTGACCGCCTGGAGGGGTGGGATAGGGAGGGTGGGAGGGAGGGAGACGCAAGAGGGAAGAGATATGGGAACATATGTATATGTATAACTGATTCACTTTGTTATAAAGCAGAAACTAACACACCATTGTAAAGCAATTATACCCCAATAAAGATGTTTAAAAAAATAGAAAATAAATACACAAGTGTATCACACAAAAGTAAATAAATTAAAAAAAATTAAATTAAATTTTAAAAAAAAGAAAGAAAGAAACCTCTTCCTGACTCTCAAGTCTTGTGGTTTCTGTAGGGTGATTGTCTTAGGAATGGGCACAGGGGCCAGATTGGTTCAGTGAGACTCAATTCCAGAGTTTTGTTGGACTTATTAGGAACAAAACTCTTTTTCCACTGGGGTTGCTAACTTTAAAGATGAAGCGGGGCAGGAACTGCTGTCAGCCATCATGTGGAGAGAGTCTACCTAAAGGAAAGCCAACACAAAATAAGGCAGAGTCCCAGATAAAGCAAGATGCTGAGTCTTGATGACTTTGTCTAAGCGCCTGGATCCAGCCACATCTGAAACTAATACATCCCTGAACTTTTCATCTACATGAACCAGTAAAATCTGGATTTTTTTTACTTAAGCTTATTCACATTGGGTTTCTGTACTTGCAAAGGAAAAACTGCAATACGGAATTTTTTGTTTCTTTTTTCCTGCAGATTTTGGGTTTTTCATCTAATTAATGGGGGCACTAAAAATATTATATGTCCTAGACCACCATCTTGAGCTTTGGGCTTGTGTTTCAAGCTGTCTGCTAGATATCTCTCCCCTCATTTGAGGTGTCATGACTAAAGGGAAGGAAGGGGGCTGGCTTTCCAGTACTCCCTGTGTTTCAGGTCTTGTGAAGCAGTGGGGCTATAATCTAGGAGGCTCATGGGTTAATTCATTCTTATAATCATAATGTTCCTTTAACATGCATCATACACTTTTTCCCCTTCTCTTTGGAAAAAAAAGTGATATAAAAGACAAATTATGACTTATAACTCTTGTTCTCAAGTAAGACCCACTGGGATAAGTGTACAATTTTCTCAAATGCTATGGCTCCCCTGGATGCAACAGACAGAACATAAAATGCTTATAATTTCCTGTGAGAAATGTTTGTCCCATTTGTGGCTCGATATCCCTGTTGAAGGTCAGAGAGTTACTCACTGTTCCAACTGCAGAAAGGGAGTGGTGAATGGATAGCATCTTCACCAGTCAGGGCTGCCCAAGAAAGGTTGTGAAAATGTCAGAGTACCCTCCCTCATCCTACACAGTCTCCCGATGCAGGCAAACACCTCTGGGTCAACCTGCTGAAAAAGGTGGGTGAGTGGTCTAGACCTGCTCAGACATCCTTAAATATAGTGTGCACAGCAGAAGGCTGGGTCCAAGGTAATCCCATCTGAGAAATGGTTATGCTAGGTTAAGTGAAAAATGAAAGGGTGAGAATATAATCCTCTGACTGGTCTTCTGGAACTTTGGGGTTTCTGGACTTCTGCTATTGCTTATTTTGAAAGATGTTAAAAAATTAGGTCTAACCTAGAGAAGAGAGTCAACTGACTCATATATAGAGTGGCCATATAAATGGTCACACAAATCAGGACTGTCCCTAGCAAGCAAGACATAGTAAAACAGGGTATTAAAGGGTATTAAAACAGGGTATGAAGACAAGGAAAGCCAAGAGAGACCAAATAAATGCATAAGTAGGTGGGAGAATGTCACAAATGAATGGATTATTATATTATAATATGAGCCTTGGTTCAACAAATGCTGCCCTAGAAGTAAAGAATATAGAAAAAAAAAAAAAAAAAGCCAAGGCATAGACAAGGAGCTCACAGTCTTGCAGGGAGAAAGATGTGTAAGTAGACTATTATAAGATGTCAGAATCACAAGGACGGAGAGAAGCTGAGGTCCATAGGAACAGGGGGAGGAGGACCATGGTTAGACCACAGGGTGCCCCAGTATCCATTCTCCCATCTGTCAAGAGTAAGTCAGGCACCTAGCCACCCAGAATAAAGATGATGTGATATTGTGATTTCTAATAAAAAATATGCATTTAGTCTTTGCCCAGCTTCTGACCCAGAGCTCTTCAAAGTCTTGGAATATTTTAAGCTATGAGAGCAATAAAGGTATCTTTTGTCATATTAATGAGGTGACATTTGAAAATCACCTAAGAGTGAAGGCTGGTCACCAGGGGAATCAACCATGTGATTAGAGAGTTGGAACTTTCAATCCCATCCCCTGGCCTTCTGGGAGGGGAGAGAGGCTAAAGATTGAGTTCAATCACCAATGGCCCATCATTTAAATAATTGTGACATGTAATGAAGGCTCCATAAAAAACCAAAAGGATGGGGTTTGGAGAGGTTTCAGGTTGGTGAACACAGAGATTCAGAGAGAGCATGGAAGCTCCTAGTCTTTTCCCCATACCTTGCCCTATGTATCTCTTCTATCTGGCTGTTCCTGAGTTATAGCCATTTATAATAAAGCAGTAATCTAGTAAGTTAAATGTTTCTCTTGAGTTCTGTGAGCCACTCTAGCAAATTAATCAAACCAAAGGTGGGGGGGTCACGGAAATCTCTGATTTATAGCTATTCATTCAGAAACACAGGTAACAACCTGGACTTATGATTGGCATTTAAAATGGAGGGTGAGGGTAGTCTTAAAGGACTGAGCCCTTAACCAATGGGACCAGAATTGAGTTGAATTGTAGGACACCTAACTGGTGTAGGAGAATTGCTTGGTGGTGTGAGGAAAACTCACACACACAACGGAATTGGTGATCCGAAACATTAGATGGAATTTCCAAGCCTCCCTTGCAGCTAGCAGTTGGCCTTGTGACTAATCCTGACCATTGGGATATGCACTTAAAGAATGTATACAACTTCCAGGATTCTTTAAAAAAAAAAAAGGATGTTGCCTCCCTTTTCCTTCTCCCCCATCACAGTGGCTATAACATGGAGGTGATGGTGAGCCATCTTGGACATGCCCACACGGAAAATAAATAGCCTAAGGATGACAAAGCAACAAAAACAATAAAGGAGCCCAGGCCCCGGGTGAAATGACCAAGCAAAACCACACTAGCTCAGACTTTTTTACAGAAGAAAGCAAATTATGGGCTTTCAAACTAGAGCACTAGGATTTGGATCTCTGTTGCCCACAGGAGAACTTGCCTCCTAACAAACTAGGGCACTTAACTTCCTGGAGTGGATCAGGAAGCTTCTCAGAGGAGCTGACTCCTGACTCAATTGAAGGATCAAGAGGAAGGGCATTCCAGACAGAGGGAACAGCATGTGCAAAGGCATATAGACATGAGGAAGAGAAATGTGTTGGCTGCCTCAGCACAGGAAGAAGGAAGCTTGCAGGTTGTGGAATAGCAGGAATGAGGATGGAGAAGTGGATAGGTAATATGATTCAGGAGTGGGGGACAGGCAGTATCAGATGGAGACAGGAATGGACTTTTTGCCAAGAACCCTGAAATGCAACCAATAAAGGACGAGCCTAGACCATCTGTTTTTTTTTTTTTTTTCCCCATAATTCCTAGAGAATAAGGGGGAAAAAAATAGTATAGTAAGAAGAAAGGCACATGCATGCAGAAACATGCCTTCTAATGGTGCCTGCAGAAGACGCTGTAAGCTGTAACCAAGGCCAGGGGCAGGGCTGTCCTCTCAGCAAGAGACATCCCTAGGCCTTGCCCAAGCCTGTGTACACCCATGGCAGAAACTGCACTCCCTGCATCTTCCTGGCTATGTACCCTCTTCGCTGTGAAAACTCCGACATGTCTCTGTTGTCTGATCTGCCTGGAGGCAGGTTGGCCTGGTTGAGTAATTGGTTTGGAATCCAAAGAGCTTAAACTCTGCACAAGGTAGAGTGAAAAGACCCTTATAGGGAGCAAACACATCCTGGATGTTATGGGCTGAACTGTGTCCCCCAAAATTGAGGCCCTAACCTCCAGGACCCCTGAATGTGACTGTTTTTGGAGATGAGGCCTTTAAAGAGCTGATTAAGTTCAAATGATGCCATTAGGATGGACGCTAATCCTATCTGACTAATATCCTGATAAGAGGAGGAAATATGGACACACAAAGACACACAAGGCACACAAGCGCACAGAGGGCAGACAACGTAAGGACACAGGGAGAAAGTGGTCATCTGCAAGTCAAAGAGAGAGGCCGAAGAAGAAAACAAACCTGCTGACACCTTGATACTGGACTTTGAGAAAGTAAATTTCTGTTGTTTAAGCCACCTAGGATGTGGTATTTTGTTACAGTAGCCCTGGCCAACTGGTACACTGAGTTTGAACCGCGTTTGCTAGACTTCTAGTATCCATGGGAGAGAAAAAGAGCAGAGGAAAGGACTGGAGTCAGGAACACCTGGGCTTGTGACCTTGAGCACATCCTTCAGCTTTCTGAGCCTCAGTTTCCTCATCTCTAAAGTGGGAATAAGAATGTCTATCTTCTGGCATACAGATGGCCAACAAGCACATGAAAAGATGCTCAACATCACTAATTATCAGAGAAACGCAAATCAAGACTATAATGAGGTATCACCTCACACCGATCAGAATGCTATCTGAGTCTACAAATAATAAATGCTGGAGATGGTGTGGAAAAAAGAGAACCCTCCTACACTGTTGGTGGGAATGTAAATTGGTGCAGACACTATGGAAAACAGTCTGGAACTTTTTTAAAAAACTAAAAATAGAGTTACCATATGATCCAGCAATCCCACTCCTGGGCATATATCTGGAGAAAACTCTAATTCAAAAGATACATGTACCTCGATGTTCATAGCAACCCTATTTACAATAATGAAGATATGGAAGCAACTTAAGTACCCATCAACAGATGCAACCTAAGTGTCCATCAACAGATGAATGGATAGAGAAGGGGTGGTATATGTATATATATTATATATATAATATATATTATATTAATATATATTATATATTATATTAATATATATTATATTATATATATTATATTAATATATATTATATTATATTATATATATATACATACACATACAATGGAATACTACTCAGTCATAGAAAAGAATGAAATAATGCCATTTGCAGCATCATGGATGGACCTAGAGATTATCATCCTAAGTGAAGTAAGTCAGACAATGACAAATATCATATGATATCACTTATATATGGAATCTAAAAAGATGATACAAATGAACTTATTTAAAAAATAGAAACAGACTCACAGACATAGAAAACAAACTTATGGTTACCAGAGGGGAAAGGGGGGAGGAATAAATTAGGAGGTTGGGATTAACAGATACACACTACTCTATATAAAATAGATAAACAAGAAGGTTCTACTCTATAGCACAGGAAACTATATTCAATATCTTGTAATAAACCATAATGGAAAAGAATCTGAAAAAATATATATATATGTACACACACACACACACACACACATATAAAACCAAATCACTTTGCTGTACATTTGAAACTAACACAACATTGTAAATCAACTATACTTCAAAAAAAACCGAAAAAGAATGTCTATCTTCTGGGACTGTAAAGATTAAATGAGATTAAATGTCCTGGGAGCTGATGTAGAAATGTTAGCTTGCTCTCCCGCCCCCGCCCCTGCTTGCTACGTCTATTCCATGGCCGTTATACAAACCTCTGACTCCATAGTCTGTGCCTTTTTCACTCTGCAACACTGCCAGGTACGTGCTTCCTGATCTATGACTAACTATGGAACCCTGAAATGGGGAACTATTTCATGATGTATGTGAGTTCCCTGGAATAGGAATCCTTAGTGCCACTGCTTCCCACAGATTATTCAGCTTCATGACAAACAATGACCATCTCAGGTGAGAGAGAATCATTTTGTCTGACTCTAATGTCGCTTAGGGGAACCATGTAATAAGACACAGCAGTCCCTCACAGGAGATGTCGGGTGCCTCTGACTGAAGCCATGCTTGAAGAAAATGACATTCAGGGCCTGGACATATTTTGCTTCCAGTTTTGCCATAGTCACCCTCACTCTGGGCCCTGTTGATACCTTTTCAGCAGACAGAGGCCTCCAGCTGATAAATAAAGAAACTTCCTTGCTGGAGGCAGAGGTCAGGTTCAGGTAATTCCCCAAAAGGTGACCTAGACAGGGCTATCATTGAGTAAACTTTACCCCAAATCCCAGGCACCCCCCAAAATTCTCCTCACCTTCCAAGGGTGTGTCGTTCTATCACTAAGCCTTTTCCTTATTTATCCAAAAGATTCTAGTAAACACATTTCCATCCAGGAAGCTTTCTTTATTGATTCTGCCAGTCTCCCTGGCCAGAACATAGAACATGTGGAAGAATCTTTCTCTTTATTTCAATCTTCACCCGAGTTCCCCGTGCATGTAATGAGGAACACCAGCTCTACGAACCATCCTTTCATCATTATTATTTACTGAGCCACTACTATGTACCACTCTGGGGGGAAGAGTATGAGGATGAGAGGATATAACCCCCACAACCTCCAGAGGTCCCCTTCTAGTGGGGAGACAGATAGTGTAAATGTCAGTCCTGATCCAACAGGACAAGTGCAGTGACAGGCAGGCACACAACATGCTGTAGAGTCCTGAAGGAAGGAGAGACTCATTAGGCTCATGGCATTGAGGAGACTACCAAAGGGAGATGCTATGGAGCTGAACCTTCTAGGCTATGCATCAGATGGAGAGGAGGAGGCACTCCAGGGACAGAGAACAGCATACGTGGGCCAGGTCACAGGATATAGTAGCTCCAGACAAGGTCAGAAGTCCTAGGAGGCTGCCCTATCGTTGCATGGCCAAAAGTAGGAGAGGTGAGCCTGGAAACAGAATTGGGCTACATCAAGATGAGCCCTATGCCTTGTAAGGGTGTTTGGATTTCATCTACAGACAAAGGAGTCCTGGGTGACTTCTAAGGAGCAGAAGGTTATTCTAGAAAGATTTCCCTGAGACAGGGTTAGAGGACGACAGATACAAAGGAGAGGTATTTGAAGGAAGAAGACCAGTAGGTGACTGCCATGTCACTGGGATGGCTAATTGTATGTGTAAACTTGATTGGGCCATGGTGCCCAGGTATTTGGTCAAACATTATTCTGCATGTTTCTGTGAGGGTGTTTTTTGGATGAGATTGACATTCATATCAGTGGACTAAAGGAGATTGCCCTGTTGAGAGTGAGCCTTGTCCTATCAGTTGAGGGTCTGAATAGAATAAAGAGAGACCTCCCCCGAGCAAGAGGGAATTCTGCAGCAGATGGCCTTGGACTTGAACTGCAGCGTCAGCTCTTCCCTGGGCCTCCAGACTACCAGCTCACTGTGCAGATTCTGGACTTGCCAGCCTCTGTTATTGCATGAACCCATTCCTTAAAATTAACTAATTAATTAATTAAAATAAAGAAATATGTATTTGTATATAACCTATTGGTTAGGATATCCTAACCAATCCTATTGGTTCTGTCCTATTGGTTCTGTTTCTCTGGAGAAGCCTGACTAATACGATTACATTCTCTCCGAATCTATTTCAAAGCCACTTCTGTGGCTCTGGGAAATGCATGGAAGGCAGTTTCGGCCCCCGAGTGCTTTCTCCCCAACTTCACAGAGGGTACAAGACTGAGCTTCACTCATCCGTCTCCGCCTCCAGCACTTAGCACGGGCCTGGCTCAGTGTAAGCACTTATAAACTTTAAAAAGGTATAAACCAATGACTAAATGATAGTGTTTTCTAAACGATGGTGCATATCCCATCAGTGATGAGATGGTTTAGGGGATTTGCACACATTTTCAACAGTTATAGATAATAGAATTCCCTCAAACAACATCCACTTTACCGAACTCTCCATTTTCTCAGTCCATTTTGTCGATTGACATTTGCATCCCTGCAAATACTCACTCGTCCACTCACAGTCTTCCCTTGCCACCAGGATCGTTGTATGCTCACCAAGAGGCCTCTGAGCTTGTTCCCAAACTGGGCTACGCCAATTGCATTCCTTATCGGACATACGTGATTCAATTAAATATCATGGAAATCAATGGAATATCAGTAGGAAAAGAATGAAAAGCTCAAGTTATATGAAAATCAAGTTGAATGCTTTAGAGAGGGATGACAAAGGTGAATTGCTAAAGAACAATATGGTAAATTGTGCTGCTGAGTTTGGTGGGCAGAAAGACAGCAACCAGTAGGGAAAAGTAATAGAATCCTAGAAGGTTTCACATCCAGATTTATATCCAAGATCTGAATTCTCACCCCATTTTAAACAATCTGAATTTGGAAATTGTAGGCCATGCACTTTGGGTGCAGTTTATATAGATGTCACAAAATCCTAGTTAATATATCTGTTATGGGGAGAATTTTGTCCCCCAAAAGATATGTTGAAGTCCTAACCTCCACTGTCTCAAGAATGTGACCTTATTTGGAAATAGGGTCATTCCAGATATAATTAGTTAAACTAAGATAAGGTCACACTGTAGTAAGATGGGTCCCAATCCAATATAACTGGTGTCCTTATAAAGGTAGAAATTTGGACACAGACATGAACACAGGAGAAGATGAAAGGAGAGCTTGGAATGTTGCATGTCTGGTGGTCAGCAGACCACCAGAAGCTCAGAGAAGGCATGGAACAGATTCTCACTCACAACCGTCAGAAAGAACCAATTCTGCTGATACCTTCATCTTGGATTTCTAGCCTCCAGATTGTGACACTACATTTCTCTTGTTCAAGATACTCTGCTCGTGGTACTTTGTTATGGCAGCTCTAGGAAACTAATACAATACCACACTCAAAGACAAGTCCATCGTTTACATCAAACAATGTACATATTTGAAGTTAGGATAAACTACTTATGATATGTATGTATCATTTTTTAATACCTTGCTTTAACCTGAATTTATTCTATTAACCCTTCAACTACAAGGCTCAGTGACATTGGATAAAAGAACTCTTATCCTATTCATCTTAATGCAAATTAGAAAAGTTTGTAAACAGCGCATCAAATCCATGATCCTACAGATATTATTACATAATGCAAGGCTGAGTAAAAGTAGAAAAATAGAAGTCTACATAAAGAAAATTATTGAGTGTGAGGTAATACACATGGCTCATGGAAATAACCTTAATTGTGGAGATGTTATGGAAAATCCTCTAGTTTGTGGAAACACTCACGAGGAGGAGATTCACTTGGACATGTGACATCTTAGAAGCTGGAGCAAGTATCATTACCATCTTTCTGAACATCTGTTACCTCATCTGGAAAGGGATGTTAACAGCTGCTTCATTGGCTGTGAGAATCCTATGAGATGGTTTCTGTCACAGCACCTGGAAGGCTGCATAAGGTGGTAAACAAATGGAAAGAAGGCAATGAACATGACATGTGCCTTGCGTCTAGCGGGCAGGACCACCAGCGTCATCACTACTAACCCTGCCCTCATAAAACGTGCCCAAATTAGGAAACTGGGACAGGCAGAGAACCACCCAGTTCTTACACTCTGCAAAGTATTGTAAAAAGCTTGGTCTTCCCATTTTATTTGTAAGTTCTGCTTCCCATTGCTCCATATAGGTCAACCTTGGTTGGTCGATAGGTCGGAGGGTTTCCTTAGAGAGTATGTCCTGGAGGGAACTAATAAAGTCAAGCTTTCTTCACAGCCCAGTGGCCCCTGTGCAGACCTGATGAGCTTAGAGCCAAAAGGACTTCCCCATAGACTCTAAAGAGACAGAGTCTTAATTCCCAGTGCTCTGGGGAGAAATATCCGACATGCATTTATTTAGCACCAGCTGAATTGGATGGGTCTCCCCCCCCAGGGCATATGGGGTAGACCCCCAGAGAGGGCAGGGGTACAAAGGAGTGTGTGTGGGCAAAGCACTAGAGCTGAAGGTGAAAAAAATGTTTCCCTCTCCAGCAGAGGTCACAACTTCCCTGGGCCACATCTAGCTTATCAATGGGCTTCCATGAGCCAGCAGTGTGTTTCTGCTTTAATAGAAGTAATATTTTTTTTTATATTGGGAGACTAATTAAAATCTGGATTTCTGATCCCTCTTGAAAAATTAGAAGATATAGAAAATTGAACCCACTTCCCACAGGGCAAAAAATTACTATGAGAAACGAAATTTAGTTATTTGTATTGAGGTGGATGGACCTAGAGTCTGTCATACAGAGTGAAGTAAGTCAGAAGGAGAAAAACAAATACCATATGCTAACACATATATATGGAATCTAAAAAAAAAAAAAAGAGTGGTTCTGAAGAACCTAGGGGTAAGGCAGGGATAAAGACGCAGATGTAGGGAATGGACTTGAGGACACAGGGTTGCGGGGAGAAGGTAAGCTAGGACGAACTGAGAGAGTGGCATGGACATATATACACTGCCAAATGTAAAATAGATAGCTAGTGGGAAGCAGCTGCATAGACAGGGAGATCAGCTCAGTGCTTTGTGACCACCTAGAGGGGTGGGATAGGGAGGGTGGGAGGGAGATGCAAGAGGGAGGAGATATGGGGATATATGTATATGTGTAACTGATTCACTTTGTTATACAGCAGAAACTAACACACCATTGTAAAGCAATTATACTCCAATAAAGATGTTAAAAAAAGTTTTCTTTGAGCAGAGAGGAAGTTGCCACCCCACCCCCACCCCATCCCCAATCTTAGATGACCCTGTACAACCTAGTCCTTGTTGTTCATACCCTGTATGCACAGACTCCCTGCCCTACAGCCAGCTGTGTTGCTTACCCAGCACTGAAGGACTGAACATGTGAATTCTGGCTCATCATATAAAAGGCCTAAGTCCTTATTATGGCATTCAAGACACTTCATGGCTTGGCCCCTAACAGTTTTTATATACTGTAAGACAGGAGTTCCAAACGTGGGGTCTCCTAAAAGTTCTATGGATCTCTGAAATTGTATAAAATTGTGTGTGTGTGTGTGTGTGTGTGTGTGTGTGTGTGTGTGTCAGAGGCAGTGGAATTCATCAAACAATGCACCTGCTCTAGTGTCATTGCTGTTAGTTGGGGCCACATGGTTAGGTCTGGCTGATGGGAAAATAGACTTCTGCAGTGTTAAGGCTGTAAGAATTTGGAGGTTATTTGTTACATCAGAAAAGTGTAAGTGGGAGATTGACCACAGATTTCATTAGATTTCCAAAGGACCCATGACTAAGATAAGGTTCAGAATCACTGCTCTTAGGGAAAAGTATAAATTTACATTCTTGGGGAACATAAAGTGTTTACCATAGTCCCCCTAATGTGAATCATGTAATTAATCATTCATTTATTCATATTCATTTAATCATTCATTCATTGAAACACTTGCTAGACACAAGGAACTGTGCCAGCCTCTGGGATGCATAGGTAAGTGATATGACTTCTGCATCGCCCTGCCTCTGGAGTGGGTGTTCCACTTATGTTGTTGCAGGGATTGTTGAATGCAGGAATATGCAAATGTTTGGATGAAAATGAATGAATGCACAATGCATATAAGGTAGCTGTGTATCCTATGTGCACACTGCACGAGGGTCCCCAGCGGAGGAAGCAAGTGAGGACAGGAATACAGGCTCCATGCCACTGACCAAGCCAAGCTATGGGAGCCCCCAGACATACTTTTTCCTAATTTTGCAAAGACACTGTATGGGATAGCAGAGCCTCTGAAGAGATTCATGCTTGAAGGAAAAGAAGAGAGAGGGAAAAGTAGGCCTGGGCCATGCTCGGAAAGAACATCTAGACTAAGAGAGGAGAATGGCAAACTCATAAATAATTTCTCTATCTCTACATCTCTAAATACAACAACATTCACAGGAGTAGCCACACTGCCCTGGGTGTGGTAGGTCAGCGAAGGACTGATAAAGATGGAGAATGACGGCTGTGTAGTTCTGATGGATGGACAAGAGGGCAAGGGTGTTCCAGGAAGAGGGAATGGCATGGACAAGCAAGCTGGAGGGTTTGGGGTTTGAGACGATAAGGAATCCCCAAGACCACTCTCCCTTCTGACACCAACTACAAGTTACAGGATCCCCAAGACCATCCTCCTGTTTGATAATTTACTAGAAACACTCACAGAACTCACTGAAATCTATTATACTCACAGTTGTGTTTGTTACCGTGAAAGGATACAGATTAAAATCAACCAAGGGAAGAGGCATGTAGGGCAGGCTCCAGGAGAGTTCCAAGGGCTAGATGACAGTTTCGTCTCCCAGCAGAGTCACGTGGACAGTGCTTACTTCTCCCAGAAATGCTGTGTGACAACACACACAAAGGACTTCCAACCAGGGAATCTTAACGGTGCCTTGGTGTCCTGAGTTTTACTGGGGCTCAGTCATGTAGACATGATTGACCATCCACGTGACTGACCTTGATCTCCAGCCCAAAGAGAGGGAGAGCTGATAACACGAGACCCAAAGCCTTCACCAGAAATCACATTATTAGCATAGACTATCCAGTGTGCTGCAAGCTCCCAGATAAACAGAGACACTCTTGTCAGGCAAGATATTCCAAAGACTTCAAGGTCACCTCCCAGGAGCCAAAGGCAAAGGCCAGACCTCTCTTTGGGCAAAGTTCCTTTTCTGCATAGCCCATAGTCTTGCATGGTTGGAATGTAAGGCAGGAGGGTGGGAGGAGGGCTATAAGGAGAAAGCAAGAAGTCAAGTTGGAGCAAGATTGCAAAGGACCTGGCTAAAAATGTGGGCTTCAGTAGCTGGGGAAGGAAGGAAAGGGACCTCTCCTCTGTGGAGAATCACTTTTCCTGCATTATTTCATCTGATCCTCGAACAGGCTGATCACTTTCCTGAGGCTCAGAGACATTGAAATGATTGAAGTCAAGACTGGACAAGCCAGGATCTGAACTGAGTTCTAGGTGTTACACCAGTTATATCCAATAAACATATATTTGCTGAGTACCTACTATGTGACAGGCTCTGAGCCTTACGCTGGATAAACAATGGTAATAAATAGACATGGCCAATGCTCCCCTAGGACACCAAGCACATAAGTGAGATTAAGCCCATAACCTACAAATAGACTCTCCTTTTTTTTTTTTTTTTGCGGTATGCGGCCTGTCACTGTTGTGGCCTCTCCCGTTGTGGAGCACAGGCTCCGGACGCGCAGGCTCAGCGGCCATGGCTCACGGGCCCAGCCACTCCGCGGCATGTGGATCTTCCCAGACTTGGGCACGAACTCGTGGTCCCCTGCATCGACAGGCGGACTCTCAACCACTGCGCCATCAGGAAGCCCAGGACTCTCCTTTTTAACTGTGATAAATACAATGAGAGAGACTAGCCGAGGCACCTGATGTAGACTGGGTGGTCAGAGAAGGCCTCTCTAGTGAGTGGGGTCCAAAGCCAATACCTGAAGGAGGACTCGAAGCTGAGCAGGTGGAGAGCTCCTGACGGAAGGCATTCGAACTTTCCTGTTCCATCCTGGTTCATCCCTGGAAGTAGAGTTATCCTCACTTAAAATAATACAGGGTAATGGAATTAGAAAAATCGTCCTACAACTTCTGATGAAATAATTACTTCAGACAAGTTTCATCATTAAACACTAAAACTATTAGGTTGAAGTTTTTGAGGGGACAGGGCAATACTTCAATAAAAAAATATATCTTTGCAATGAAGATGAACATTGCCCTAACCAAATGGACAATCTAACAGTTGGGACAAATGACATGATAGCATCACCTATGAAATATTCTTGCCAAAAATGTTTAGCCTGAATATAATTATTAAGCCATGGTACTTAACCTCAAAATTACAAGAAAAACAAGAAAGAGACTGGGATGAGGAAAGCTTCAGATAATCCCTTTTAAAAATCTGTCATTTTTTAAAAGTGGGGGTCATGTTCTAAAACAAAAGAGACTAGAGAATAAAGGCATGACACTTGACTGGGTCTTGGTTCAAAGAAAACGACTTGGAGGGACAACTGAGACTGGGTATCAGATGATATTAGAAAATGAGTGTTAATTTTCCTAGGTGTGATGAAGTCATGATTATGAAGGCTAACGTCCTTATTTTTAGGACATGCAGAAAAGAAGCAGTTATGGGGGCTTCCCTGGTGGCGCAGTGGTTGAGAGTCTGCCTGCCGATGCAGGGGACACGGGTTCGGGCCCCGGTCTGGGAAGATCCCACATGCCACGGAGCGGCTGGGCCCGTGAGCCATGGCTGCTGAGCCCGCGCGTCCGGAGCCTGTGCTCCGCAACGGGAGAGGCCACAACAGTGAGAGGCCTGCGTACCACAAAAAAAAAAAAAAAAAAAAAAAAAAAGCAGTTATGGGAAACTGTCCTGGTGTCTACAGCTGACTTTAAAGGGGTTCATATACATAAAGGAAATATGGAAAAAAATGTTCATTTTTAAATTTGTTGTTAAATATTCAGCTGATCATTACAATATTTGACAATTTTTCACAGCTGGGGGGAAGAAACACAAAGGGCTCAGTTATACATCATAGCTCATCCGCCAACACCAGGAGACCCCAAAACATTCACCAGAGCCCTTTTCAAGAAACCAAGCTTCTGGTTAGGCTGCTGGCTCAGGCTGGGGCTCCCATTCAGAACTTTGTCTTTGTTTGCATGCCCCATTGACAAGAACTGTAGGTCCACTCATGGGGAGCCTGTCCATAAAAATAAACGTATCTCTCCCTTCTACCCCCTCTCTGCCTTCCAGCTATGAGAGTCATGAAAAATATTGTAAGCCACTGGGTAATTCACTCCTACTCCCCTTTGATCATCTGATATGGATAAGATTGACATAAACCAAGCTTCCCGAGTAGACCCTGCAGGGCAGGTTACCAGTTTGATCCAATGAGCCAATGGGGTAAAGCTTTCTCTTCATCCAAGGGAACCAAAGAGAAGCCCTCTCTTTTTCCTGCTGGACATTTATGAAGAGAGATGTGGCCCCAGGAGCTCCTGGTCACCATCATGGGACTGTGACTGGGAAGAAGGATGCCTGAGACTAGATGCTCTCCAAGGAGCTGAGAGATGTTGGAGCATCTCAATCACCTGCCAGGCCCCGGACCTCGCCACCTTGTGAAACTACTTGTCCCTGGACTGTTCAATAAAATGATGCAATACATCTCCTAAGCCAGTTTAGTTTGGATTTTCTGCTCTTGGCCACATGATCAGTTCAAACCAGGACAGCGGGGAGTGAGTCAACTGATGCTGTTACAGACAACAGCTGTGACCACCATGTTCCTATTCGAGAAATGGATGAGCAGTCCCTAAGTGACACAGTCTCAAGTTCCTCCCCTAACCCGTCCCATCTGGCAGCCTTCTCTGCCAGAGTGCGCTTCTAAAGAGACTCCCTGCCACCTTCTAAAGCACACTGGTTTTTTTTTTTTTCCAAGGTGCTATACTCTAATTTGGAAATTACATCAGGGACTTTGGAAGTGTCCATGAATTATTCAAGCCCATCAGGATAATGAGCCAGTTTCCCAATGGTCTGTTCAAGTCCCATCTATTTCCTCCTTTAGATCTCCATCTTGTCTTCCCTTTTCCTCTCCTGCTCTCCTATGGAGGGGCTGCTTTGAACTTGGAGTTAGACGGATCTCTCAACCTCGAGCACATTCCTTTACTTGTAAGCTTCCGTTTCTTAATCAGTAAGATAGGAATAAGAATAGTCACTCTGTAGTGTGGAAGTGAGGTTTATCCAAGATTAAATAAGAGAAGACTAGCTCCAGGGCAGTATGTTCAGCTTTTCTTCTTTGTTCTTCTCTCACATAGCATTCTGCTTTACCCCGAGAGCTCCACATCCTTCCAGCCTTCTGGGGTCATCCTTTCCATAACATAACTGCCAGGCAAAGTAACCCAAGTTCCCATCCTCTTGGACCACAGGAAAGCCAGCCTCCTTCTAAACATTTCCGAAGGTTCCACGGCCACAACTGTCACTCATTCTCACCCATTAGTGTACCCCCTATATCTCCCCTCTGCCCCAGACGTTGGGTGGCCCCTTCTCCCAGGTGTGGAGAAGCCAGACCCTCCCATCACGTGCTGGAGGCAGCACCAAGAGAGGGCTGCTGGTTCCTTTGGTGTCTACTCCAGACTTGAGGCTATTAGAGGCAAATTCCAGTGCAAAACAAGAGAACTGATGTTTGAAATTACTTTATTAGCACACTTACACAAAATGGTATATAGTTAAAGTGACGCCTTGTCACACTCCAATTTCCTACCCCAAAAGGAACCACTGTTAGTTCCTTATGTATCTTTCCAGATAGTCTGTGGATTTACAAGGATACATTTTTTTTCCAGAAAATAAACATTGACACTTAATATTATAAACCAAGGCTCTGAAGTCTAGAAGTTCAAGTGCACAGCCATGTCTCCCTGTGGTCCAGCTTGCTGTCACTTCCCAGCGTCCCCTCCCACTCAGAAACAAGCCCTCTCTCTCCTACTCTCCCCTTATCATAAGCCACTAGCCTCTCAACTGCTCCCAGAGCCAGTTAACATACACAACTGCTTCTTCATCTCCAGAGTAGCCTATTCTCACCTGCACATGGCAAAAGCCCACGAAGACATCTTCCCAACCAAAGGTCAGCTCTCCTAGGAGCCAATCACGCCCCACCTCTCAAGCCACGGATACAAATGCAGCAGCTGGCCGAAGAGTAACATTCTGTTGGATCTGTCCCCACTGCATGGTAGTTTTCTGTCGGCCAAGCTGGTTTCAGCAAATGCTGCATGGCTGTTTCTCCCATCTACCAGTTTTCTGTCCAGAGGCATTGGCTGAGTGTGAAGGATGCCCATCACCTCCAGGGAGCCCTGTGAGTGGACATCACCAGCCCCACTTTACAGGTGAGCAGATGGGGCTCTGAGAGGCTGAATGACCTACCTGACCCCAGAACAGGCATCCAGTGTCGACTCCCACCCTGTGATTGACCCAACAACAGCCCTGTCTCTCCCGCGGCCGCCCACAGACACTAACTTCACCAGATAATGAAACTGCTCCCCTAACTGCCATCTAGGAAGCTTGCAGGCTGAGCTTAGACTGGAGACGAGAAAAGGAGCAGAGCTAAATGTTGGAGGAAGAGGCATCGGGTGCTGAGCTCGCAGCAGCCAAAAGAAGGGATCCAAGGACAGTCAAAGGTTAAACAGTACATCGAAGCAGACAAGAGGCAGAGCAGAGCAGGTTGAAATGGGAGCAGCTTGCCCCAGTGCCTTCACAACCAGGTCCCAACCCACCTCGCAGTTCTCATCTCCTGCAGCTACATCCCTCTCTGTTTATTCCCAGCCGGTACGGCTCTCTACTGAAGGACCCCCTATACACCATTCTGCAAGCTTGAGCCATTCCACAAGCCTCCCTGCTCCGCCCACGCTGATTCTTCTGTCCGAACTCCTTCCCATCTCCTCTGACGTCATCCCTCTTGAACACCAAAGTTCCGAAACCCAGCTGAGGACACCTGGTCTATGACTCTAGCCATTCCTCCACCCCGTGCCGACCCACCCAGCTGGCTCAGAAGGTCGGGGTCTAGGGAGGAGGGCATCTCCTATTGCTAAACCTGTAAGGAAGGCTGACACAATGGAAGAAAGTTTTATTTCGAGTCTAATATATGCAAATTGTAATCTAGCCTCATCATCACATTGTTGGTAGAGCATGACAACAGAGAGAGAACAATTATAATCATAATTAATTATGAGCGAAATCGAAGATGTTTTTGAATATGTTTTGAAGCTCAACTGTTATTCTGAGGGAAGCTCTTCTGAGATTCATCACGCTTAAATGCAAGAGGACACGCGAGATATTGTGTAGGGTAAATCTTTTCCTAGTTTATTGTATATTTTTTTATTATTGCCAACTATACCTTATGCTTGCAAGTACCCAAATTTGTCACACAAATTTCGTTTACCTCTTCTCATCTGTGAGTGTAATTGTAGTCAGTGAGAACAATAATGACTCCAACCGCCCTGGCTCATTGCCACCACTGGAACCACACAGGCAGTGAAGGCAGAGCTGGGCCACCCAGAACCAGCCTTCCTGTCTAGGCTCTGTGACCCCAGGAAGAGATTCTCTCCAAAGGTCCCCAAACCATGCTCTTTGCAGAAGCCTTCAGCTATACCAGGAAATAATTTTGCTTTTCCTGCCCATGTTTTGGCTTCTACCCAATTTCCTGAATATGAGGGAATTCTGGGAGAATAAGGACCACTTTTAGAAACGAGATGAATCAAGGAGCATTTGAAAGTAAAATGTGAATTTGGGCTCAAACACAAGTGTTAAGTCTCTAATCTTCAAGGCATAAAATTTGCAAAGAGCCTACAGGCATGGTGGGGAAATGGAGTTAGCATTGCAAATATGGGCTCCTGGTGGGATCTGAGGCCAAGCTCTGGCACTTTGCATGGTGCTAGGCACCCATGCCCATGCACATTGTGATTGGAATATTAATCCCCATTATTCAAACAGAGATGGCAACCCTCCACCGGGCCTTTGCATTCCACAATCCGGAACGTTTTCTGAGCCAAGCCCTGTGCCGAGCATTTATGTTATAGATATGAACCGGGCACAATTCCACTCTTAAGGATCACATGATCACAAACACAGAGGCAATCAATGACAGAAATGACAGCAGCTGCCACTAGTTGAGAGCTTCTGTATTCCAGGTGCCGTGCCGGTACTTTGCATGCATGATCTCGTTTAATCTTTACAACCTTGCAAGGAGGTTCTATTATGCCCCAGTTCATAGAGAGGGAACTAATTCTGAGAGAGATGCAATAATAACCTATCCAAAGCCACGCAGCCAACAGACGGGAATCTGGGTCCACCTGGGGAATCCTAACCCGGGTCCATCTGACTTCAAAATCCATGCTGTTAACAACTGTTCAGTCATAATCGCAAAATAGCAAGCCGAGTGCGGCACCAGAAGGGTGGACAGGGTAAAGTGGGGTGCAGAGGACAGGAGGAAGTAATTCAGTGGAAGAGGTGAAATGGAGAAGTGGAGAGAGTGAGTTGGAGGAAAAGCTTCCTAGAGGTAGTTGCATTTGAGCTCAATTTAATAGAATCCTGGTGAGTCTTCCGGGTGGATGAGGAGTCAGGCAAGCATCCCAGGCACCAGGAACAACATGAACAAAGACAGAGCTTCAGAGTGTGTGGCATAAATAAGAGAAAGCAAGTTGTTTTCAGTGGACAGAATGCAGGTGAGTGGGGAGGGGCATTTGCTACCAGCGAGACTGGCAAAAATGTCTGGCACAGAAGAGCCTTGAATGCCGTGCTGACAGGGCTGGACTTCATCAACTGGAAGCCATTGAATGATGTAAAACACAAGATCAATCTGATGAGGGGTTTTGTTTCCTAGAAAATTCACTCTGGGGCATGTAGAGAATGGATTGATACAGGGAATGGATGATAAGCTATGAGGACATTAAGGGTGGGGAGATATGACACAACTTCTCAGGTCTCCTAACGGTTGAACAGACATATGCTTCTGAAGTTCATGTGTATCACTTTCTTGGTTGAAATATGACCTAAATAACCCCCCAGAGAAATAACTTAAATGTCTGAGAAAATGGTTCCTAATAAAAGGCCAGCTTCATTTTTCTAAGTTCTATACTTGAGGCTCAGAAGTGATCATGGCCCAGGCAGAAATGAAGACACTGGAAATTCCCCAGCAAAGCTGGGCTTAGCCTGCTGCAGACATGGGGAAGGCATGACCTTTTAGGCTCTGGAGAGCCATGATAACAACACACACTGCCCTGGGGATACAGGAAAGATACTCTCATCAGAGATCCAAAGGTCTGCATAGCATTTTTCCTGGCTTACTTTTCAAAAAAACCTGAGATTATGGCTCTGGGCTCCAGCTGCCAGGACAGTGTCTGTCATATTTTGTTTTAAAATGCTAGGGATTTTGCACTTTGCTAATATGCCAAGAAAACACTGGCTTTTCAGAGACATCGTTTTATAAATTGCATTTCTTATCCTAGGACTAAAACATCTATCACCACAAAGGACACAGTGGGAATCCAAAGGAAATAAAACATAGGCTGTATAACCTGTCCAGCCTAAAAGGATCATTTTACACATGCGATTTCCTTCCACACTGTGCCATGTGCAGACATGTTGCTTATAAAGTTGTCATTTCAGAAGATGCAACATCTGTGGGGGGAAGAAAAAGTTGCATTGAAAAAAGAAAGTTGCATTGCCCATCTTTCATTGTATAGCATTTCTTTAGGAAACATTTCAGGGGGACAAGAATAAACAAACAAAAAATTAACAAAACATGCGATTTGGAGTCAGAAAGCCCAGTTCTGCCTCTCACCAGCTGCATGAGCCTAGGCAGGTGACTTCCCATTCAGGGTTTCCTCCTCTGCAGGAAGAGTGTAAGGAGAGCCCCTACTCCATTGGATACCGTGAGAAAGAAATGGGACGATGCCTGTGAGATTCCCGGCAGGGTGCCTGACACAGGGAGAGCATCCATCAAATGTCAGCTGGTGTGACCCAGCCATTATTATGATTATTATTGAAATATTAACTTTTAATCTTATTATAAAAGTAATCACCTTCGGGCTTCCCTGGTGGCGCAGTGATTGAGAGTCTGCCTGCTAATGCAGGGGACGTGGGTTCGTGCCCCGGTCCGGGAAGATCCCACATGCCGCGGAGCGGCTGGCCCCGTGAGCCATGGCTGCTGAGCCTGTGCGTCTGGAGAGACCACAGCAGTAAGAGGCCCACGTACCGCAAAAAAAAAAAAAAAAAAAAAGTAATCACCTTCACATTAATTATTTTTAATAAGATATGCTAAAAGAAAATTTTTCAGCCATGCATAGCCTTGCTGATCCAAATAATACTGTGCATATTTCTATGTTTTACCTTCTTGTCTTTTTTCTATCCAAATATACTTGGGTATATACAGAAAAAAAGTTTTAAAAATAGGACCATACTATACATGCTTTTTGTCAGTGAGCTCTGTGGCAGGAGACCTCATGAAGGCAACAGACTAGTGAGAACCACCCTGTCCATACTCTGCACTGAGTGGAAAGAGTATAAGAATGTACCCAATGTAAGCAAGTGACCCAGGATTCAAAATTCCTGATTTCTTTCTTGACCAGCAGCCAGCCATCTGTGCAAGCTTTCTAAGAAAGAGGTCATGCTTGGATTCCCATCTATCATAAATAGTAACTACTAATCCTTCGCAACCAAGTTCTGATATTAGTTTCCATTTCCTTCTTACTAAGCAGTTGGTGAAATCGTATAGGCAGATGAGGCAAGGAGACTGTGTTCAGATCTGTTGAGGTCCAATGTGTGTCTTGTATTCTTCTGGGATTTCTGGGTTTGCTGCAAATCTCTGTCTGCATATAAATAACCCATCTATTCTGAGGCGCTGCTTTGTCCTGTTGTGTCCCTCAGTTTCCCCTGTTACTGTCCAGGTTCAGAAGTCCTCTAAGTGCAACCACATTGAGTCCCTTCCTAGAGAGCTCTGCTTCCTCCAAGGCTCTCTGAAAAATGCCCTTTGCTAGTTAGTGATGGTCTAGAAATGGCAACTCTACTTGCCTGGACATATAGTTCTCTGTGTAATTTAGAAAACTGCTGGGAGTCTGACAAGGATGGTTGTAATCCACCCCGTCTATGGAGAAGAGTAACTTCCCAGATCCCCCAGGGAATCCAGTGCAATCCAAATAAAAATGGGTTGCCCTAAAGGCAGCCTCGAATTTGGGTCGCAACCAAAAGAAATACAAGTACAGTTATGAAAGCCTTGAAAAGTGAGGCAGGTCTGTATTCCAAGATCTCTTCGCGAGCATGCAAAGGGGAAATTGCATGTCACAAAACCAAGCAAGATTTCCTTTAAAATCTCTTTACCCACCGCTGTCTCCAAAATCCATCGCTCCTAGCAACTGCATCTTTCTCCCTTCTTTCTTTCTCATCCCTCCCCCACAACACGCTCCCTCCTCCCCACTGGCCTGCCTCTTCACCCACAGTAGGTATTTTGTTTTGTATCTGGATGCCCTGGCTGATGAAGATCTCCATGCTGTTTGCTACCATTAATATCCTCAGAAACACATGGAAAGATATGGAAATCGGATACTATAAAAAGAAACAGAGAACAAAAAAAAAAATCTTGGAAAGAGTAGAATTTAAAAACTCAGTAGCAGGTCTGGAAGATAAGAGTTGAGGAAATCTGCCTCCCACCCCCTCAAAGTGAGTATTAGAACAAAGAAGTAGAAGATTTTTTAAGAGGATCAGGAAACCCAAACAATTCTTATTCAATAAGAACAATTCAAACAATAAGAACTTCAGGAAGAAGAAGAAAAAAAAAAAAAAAAACGAGGGAGAGAGAATAGAAGGGAGAAAATCTTCATCAGGATAATTCAAGAAAATTTCTCAGGCAGATAGGAGAGTCCAGGTGGAGAGAACCCACCACCTAGGGCCCTACACAGTGGATAAAAATAGACCAATGCCAAAGCACCTAATTGTGAAATTTCAGAACTTCGGGGGGAAAAATATCTCTCAAGCTCCCAGCAAGGAAATTGTCACATCCAAAAGATCAGACATAACTATTACTATGGATTGTTCAACTGCAAACTGGTAAACAACAGTGAATACCTTCAAAATTCCAAAGAAACATAAATCCGGGCAGAGAATTCTAGAGCCGGCCAAATTGCTAATTGAGCGTGAATAGAGATTAAGAATATTTTCAGAAATGCAAGGTCTCAGCACACCCATGCACCTGTTCTCAGGATGCAGCTTGAGAGTGTGCTGTTTCAAAAAAGGAGGTGGCGGGCTTCCCTGGTGGCGCAGTGGTTGAGAGTCCGCCTGCCGATGCAGGGGACGCGGGTTCGTGCCCCAGTCCGGGAAGATCCCACATGCCGCCGAGCGGCTGGCCGCTGAGCCTGCACGTCCGGAGCCTGTGCTCCGCAACAGGAGAGGCCACAACAGTGAGAGGCCCGCGTACCACAAAAAAAAAAAAAAAAAAGGAGGTGGCAAGCCCAGACAGGGGAAGACAGGGTGCAGGAAACAGGAGGCCGAGGAGGAAATCCTCAGGGAGGGGAGAAGGGAGATGGCAGGAGGCAAGCTGTGCACCAAGCACAGGGGGCGCCCATCCAGCATGGAAGGGCCAGAAATTCCCAGAGATGGATTCAGGGAGATGAAACCTACAGACAACCCAATGCAAGCAAACATCTTGTGAGGACATTTAGCTCAGGCTTGAAGCGGTAAGAACCATATAGAAAACCTAATCAGCACAATAACAGCACATCAAGGGGAAAACTTTTTTTTGCTGAAACGTATTACATGACTCAGAACAAAAAGTTAGCAAAGTCAAACCATTACAATACATAGATCTGATTTACATTTGATTCGAAAAGGAAAAAGAAATCTTCAGAATGTCAATACTCAGAAAGGACAATGTGGTTGCCAAGGGCTGGGGGGAGGGGAGTGGGGAGTTGTTTGTTTAATGGGGACAGAGCTGCAATTTTACAAGATGAAGAGTTATGGGGATGGATGATGGTGATGGTGACACATTGTGCATGTATTTCAGGCCACTGAGCTGGCCACTTAAAAATGATTAAGATGGTTAATTTTATGTTTGTGTCTTTTACCAGAATACGTAATAAAAAAAATTAGAAAAAATATGGAGGTTATCATTTCTAACATACCAATTCCAGATATTAGAGTAGACAACAAAGCCTTCAGTTATATTCTTAGTTAATTTTGGATTGTTCTTTTTTGGCTTTCTATGGATTCCTTAGTTTGCAAGGCCAGTTCTCAGATTGGAAGTTCAATGTTGCTGCTTTTCTCAACCGTTCAATTATTTTGCTTTGTCTTAGTGGAAAATAAAATTTCAGATTCAAACCCTAATCAAGACATTTCTCAGCCGTACAATTTTATTTGTGTCTCTTTAATCAACAAACCAGAAGTGAGGGGAAAATGCATTGATACAAAGAAATGGAATAATCCAGAAAAAGATAAGCAGAGAGAAAGGAGGGTAGATCAAATGGAAAGCATAATGTGCTAGAAATAGATTCAAATGTAGGTCATTTAGAATACCAAGATGCTCAACTGTGTAAGAAAAAAGAACCAGCTATATTCTGTTTTATGACATGTTATGATGGCATAGCAACACAACACCTTTGAAAATAAGGTGAGATGATAGTCTAAAGCTGGAGACAGAAAATGTTCTCTGTGAAGCGCTTGATAGTACATATTTTAGGCTTTGCAAGCCATAAGGTCTCTATGACAGCTACTTACGTCCCATTGCAGTGTGAATGCTGCCACAGACAAGAGTAAATGAACAGCGGTGGCTGTGTGTCAATAAAACTTTATTTAAAAACTCAGCCATCAGGCTGGATTTGCCCACAGGCTATAGTTTGCTGATTGATCTCTGATCTAGTCCCCGGTCATGCTCTGGTCTCTCCCTCCTCCTCCTCCCCGCTGCTCTACCTGCTCAACCCCTGGCTCTCACCCACATCAGCCTTCAAACCTATGAAGTCTTCTCCCATCTCAAGATTTTGCTTTTGCTGCCCCTGTCTGGAACATTCTTGCACCAGACTCACATCCTCATTTCATGCAAGAATCTACTCAAGGGCTTCCCTGGTGCCACAGTGGTTGAGAGTCTGCCTGCCGATGAAGGGGACACGGGTTTGTGCCCCGGTCCGGGAAGATCCCACATGCCGCGGAGTGGCTGGGCCCGTGAGCCATGGCTGCTGAGCCTGCGCATCCGGAGCCTGTGCTCCGCAACGGGAGAGGCCACAACAGTGAGAGGCCCGCGTACAGCAGAAAAAAAAAAAAAAGAGAATCTACTCAAACGTCGCCTCCTTAAAGAAGTCTCCCTGATCCCTCATCTATGATACCAGCCTTCCCCAGCCACAACATACTTTATCTACTCACCCTTGATTTCTTTTTTTTAGTGTGTTTATCATCACCTGATACATTGCACACCTGACACATCTTTAATTCTTTTCTTGTTGCTGATCTGTCTTCCCAGCCTAGAATGTAAGCTCCATGAGCAAAAGCTCTGTCTACTTTGCTCATTGTCACCTCCCCAGTGCCTAGAACACTGCCTGGTCCACATTATCAGAGCTAAATAAATATTTTTTGAATCTGTAGATGAATGAATGAATGAATAAATGGATATCTGAAGCATTATGGCTATTAGAAAACTTCTCTCAGTGAAGGACACATACATTCTCTTCTCATCTAGAAGAGCAAATTCTCATTTTTCTTCATCAATGATGTAGCGAAACACGAAAAGAACTTCCATCTCCCACTCTCACAAATAAATGGCACAAAAATCTTCCCCTGTAGACAGGATGTTTCTTAAACATGTCTAAGCACTGGTGACGTATGAACAATAAAGCCAGCTCCTTCTAATTTTTAAAATAATTTTTTTTAAAGATTGTTCTTTATAAAAGAATTGTGTCATCAGAGGTGAAAGGCCCTCATCCATCCCTCTCTTCCCAGAGGGGACCATGAGGCTAGAGAGGGGAGAAGAACTCTCAAGGTCACAGAGCAGGAGGGCAAAGGCTCTGACCAGCATCCTTACAGTGAATCAAGGCTACATAACTTTTCACTCTAAGATAACACATTTTCAGAAGCATGTCTTTTTTAATTTTGAAAGTAGCATTTATAAGAAAATGGATTCAGCTATTAAGCGTGGAGCTTTAACATCTAATGGATTCTTCCCTGTCTCTCAGTTATAAATAATCAGAAAATGAATATGCTCCCCCCACCTCTAAAAAAAAAAAAAAGCCCCAGTTGCATGAGAAATTATTTTTATCTTTCAAACAAAAATTCTGGCTTTGGAGTTTAATTAGCTAATCCTTGGTATCTCACATCAAAATTAGTTGTCTTTCCAATGTAGGTGTATAATCATTGAAGTGTTTACCAGGGAGCAACTTTCATCCATTTTCAAACGATTTTTCTCTTATTTTGAGTACCTGAAGTAGAAAGAGCTTCTTAGTCCTTCCACTACTTCTTTTCCCAAACCTGCTGAGGCTGGAGAAGGAAATCAAATTGACTGAGAACCAACAATCTACTCTGTTGTGAACATTTTATAGACATGATCTCACTTAATCTTCACCCCCGCCATTTGAGGGGTTTACTTTTGTTTTACAGATAAAGGAACAGGCTGGGAGAGGTAAAGTTAGTTTTTTCAAGGTCAGGGAAGGAAAAGGAACAGAGGATTTAGAATCAGACAGACTTTCATCAAATTTCAGCCCCAGACCTATCTACTCTGTGACTCTGGACAAGTCACTCAACTTCTCTGAGCCTCCAGACCAGTGCTGTTCAGTAGAACTTTCTATGAAAATGGAAAGAACCTGTATCTCTGATGTCCAGTGTGGTAGCTATGAGCCACATGGGGCTCTTGAAATGTGTCTAAAGCAACTGAGGAATTGAATTTAAATGTTATTTAATTTTAATTAATTTAAATGTACATAGTCACATGTGACCCATGGCTACCATATTGGTTAGTGTAATTCCAAGTAGTATTCTCTTAGACACAGGCAAGAGGGCCCCCTGTTCTGGACTGTGCACTTTCCAGGCCCTATACTGCTCTCCTCCGGCCACAGCCCTCCCCACGGGATGAGGCGTCCACAGTCTCCCTGGATCATACCTGCTCCCCACCTCCAGACCATGCTCTGAGTGTCTGAAACCATGATCTGGAATTCCTGCCCAAACAGCCCAAGTCCAGGGCTTCCAAGACCTCTTCCTTAGTGTCAAGCTTCCAAGAGCAATTTCTACCTGTGTCGTTCACACCTCTGACCCCAGGAGTATCTAGAAATGGTCACTTGGGGGACATGTAAACACACCTTACACACAAGACTGATGGATCCACATGGGATTGCACAAGGCCCCCTGTGACGTTGCATAAAGCCAGGTGTGAAAGTGCAGCTGGGAACCCATTCTCCCTACAACCCAGTTGCCAATGTGGAACTCACCAAGAGCTTTCCCACACATCCCCTTGAGCCTAAGCCTTGGTATCTCACATCAAAATTTGTTATCTTTCCAATGTAGCTATATAATTGTTGCTACTGTTTGCAGCCAAAGAACGTTATTCCACTATCTTATCTCCCAGCAGCAGCTCGCAGCCCAGAAGATTCCTGCTGCAAGAAATTATCACAGCTCCTGCTTCCTACTTTTTAGAAATCCTTGGGTTCTGCCTGTTTCCAAGCCTCTCTCTCCAGCCTCCCATCAATATGGTCTGGAGAATGGGTTCTTCAATCCAGCAACTGGCCCCATCACCCCCACCACACCCCATCATACAAGCCTGGAGGTCATCCTGGGCCCCTCCTTTTCCATTATTCCTCACACCTGCTCACCTACCAAGTTCTGTCCAATCAGTCCCATTCTTCAGGCCCATCCCTGGTCTCTGAGGAAGATGTGGGTTCACATCTTTTGGCTCTGCCATTGCAGCTGAGGCTGCTGCTGCTATCTTATAGAAGAACAGGTGGTGCAGGCCATGGCTGCACAACTGCAAAAGCCAACTCCAAGGCCAGTGACTGTTTCTTTTGAGGACAAAGAATGCCTTCAGGTTAAGACAAAGACTAAGGAGGAGTTAACTTGGAAAATCTGTGAATTATACTTTCCTCAAATATTCCTTTCTGAAACTTCATCAAATGTGGGTTTAAGTAAAGCCTTCTTCCTAAATTGCAATTGTTTGGCCACTGACCCCTCAGAAGGGAAGTAAAAGAGATTTTCATTTCAAATCATCTATCTCAGTAGAGTAGTGTTTCCCCCACAAAGTCTAAGGGCAGAGATGATTTTGAATGAAAGAGAGTTCAGAAAGAAATCAGACAGGGACAGATTGCCTGTTGCTTCTTTAGGTATGCTGTCACCTGACCTGTGCCCTCTTCCTGGCATGCCCTTTCCCCCTTGTCTACTGATGAACTCCTATTCATCCTTCAAAACCCTCCTTGAATACATCCCGTGTGAACTCTTCCCCCCCACACACATCTATGGAGGCAAGTGTTCCTTCTGTTATCTCCTACAGCTTCTTATACAGCCCTCTCTTAGGACATTCCTCATGCTGCATTGGAATCTATTCATTTACTTACACCAGACAGTGAGCCCTGGATATGGAGGGTAGGAGACTTGGGAAGAAGGGAGGGGAGGACATGCTTCTTACAACTAGTGAAATCACACCTGAGAAATGAATTCCTCTGTCAGTCTTTCTGTGTCCCTGAGGGCCTGAAGCATGCGGAAGAGGAAGAAGGGGAGGAGGGGAGGAGGTGATGGAGAGCAAGACCATCAAGGAAGGAATTAGTGACCGTAACCTGATAGGCAGCATCCAAAGTCAGGAGAAGCTGAAGCAGTCAGGACTCCCGGGACTGGCATGTGGCAACTGCAGTCCCACATGAGCTGGGAGTCAGGGGCATGAGAAGCAGGGTCCAGGGCCCAGGACGGGAGCTGATGGGGATTAGACCCAGTGCCGAGATGTTGTTTCTAAATGTCCTGGACTTGTAGAAACAGGATCAATCCCATGGTCCTCTCAAGGTTTGGAGTGATTTCCCCCAAAACAGATCTGGGACAGACACGTAAAGGCAGCAATGGGTACAGTCAGTGTTGTGACAGAGGTGTGGACAAGATGTTTCGGCAGCCCAGAGACGGAACTCACCCTGTCCATAAGGGTGGAGATCGGAGCTCCAAACCCATGGGGCAGCTGAGACAGGTCCTGACTCCTACAAACTTAATCCCCTCCCCGCCAGAGCCCCAGGCTGCATCTCTATGAATCTAAAAGCTGGACAGACTGTCACTCCAGTGATCCGTCCCGAAGGGCTGAGCAGAGGGGGAGAATGGTAGTGACCATATTCACAGGCTGGAGACACGGGAAGCAAATAAGAGCAAGGAGCCCCCAAAGGAAGGGAGTCCTCCAGAGCAAGCTGGAAACACGACACCGGCAGGAGCCCGCGTCTCCCCTGCGGTCTGGTGTAAGTAAATGAATAAACTGTGTTTCCCAAGACCTGTGTGGGTGAGCGCCTGTTGGTCTTGGCTGTACATTGGAATCAACCAGGGAGATTTAATAATACTGTTGCCTGAGCCCTTCCCCAGAGAGTCTGAGTTCATGGGTCCGGGGCCTGGCCTGGGCATCAGGATTTTTTCAAGCTTCCCAGGTGATTCCAATGCACAGTCAAGATTGAAAACCACTGATTTAAAGGGAGATGACACCAGATCCTTGTCAGACAGAAAGGGAGGGAGGGAAATGCTTAGAGGCAAAGATGGAAGGAAGCAATGTGACCACATGGAGGTGTGGAGAGCTTCTTCCAAGACTGCAGAGGCACTGACTGGGGAGGGCCTGGGTTTCTGTCCACAGTGAGGGTGGGTGTCCCTGCCACACCAACTCTCAGCCCCCTCTTACCAACTGCATCTGTTCCTTCACAAGGCATACTCCAGTAGCTCCAACTGGTGCCTGTGCAGTTGGTAAAAGAGGGGAATGACATCAGGACAAAGCAAAAGGTTCATAATTTCATACCTGATTTTGCCCAACATGTTCACGACTAATGAATCATAGTAGCATAAGAGAAAACTAAACGTAAACCAACACAGCTGATCGCAGCCCTGTTATATTTTTTAATTTTATTTTTAAATTATCATACTGTAAGATCGACCTTTTGCCTTTCGTGTCCATTTCTACGAACGTTAACACATGCATACATTTGTGTAACCTCCACCACGATCAGGATACAGAACAGCTCATCCATCACCCAGGGAAACTCCCCCACTGCTCTCATTCATTGTCACACCTTCTCCCCATTCCTGTTCCCCAGCAACCACTGATCTGTTCTCCATCACTGTAGTTTTGTCTCTTTGAGAATGTCACCTAAATGAAATCAGACCGAGCGTGACCTTTGGAGGATGAATTCCTCCCTGCTGCATGATGCCTTTGAGAAACTTCCAAGGTGGTTCATATATCAATAACCTGTTCCTTTTTATTGCTGACCAGTACTTCCTTGTATGGATGTGCCTCCGTTTATCCATTCACTCACTGAAAGACATCTGTGTTGTTTCCAGTGTTTGGCAGTATGAACACAGCTACTGTATACATCTGTGTACGGGTTTTTGTGTAAGTATAAGCTTTCATTTCTCTAGGGTAAATAACTAGAAGTGAGATTCCTGGTGAATGCAGTCCTGTCAAGTTTGGGGGCCCAGTTTTTAAGAGTACAAGGATTTTTAAGAATAAATAAAATAGTATTAGAGAAGGAACATGGTACAGTTCATGGCATGGAATAATCTGTCTTTTTTAAAGCGTATTTACTAACTGTAGTATCATTTTCCTCCCCAGTGGTGTGTCCCAGGGTTGTTGGAAGGATTCAATGAAATGCTTTCTGTTAAGTGCTGGCCCAAGATAAACGCTCCATATTCATTGATTCTCCTTTCCTTTCTTTTATCAACACAACTTCAGTGAAATCTGTTTTAAAGTTCCTTAGGTGTTAAAGCTCTGTTTGGCATGTTTGACACTATTTGCTTAAAAGTAAGCACAAATCCTTCCTTGTTGACAATTTTCTAAGTAAAAGAATGAAGCAAGGGCGTTCTGTTTTTGACTCAGAAATGCGTTTATAGCTTTTCTATACATCCAAGACAATTTCATTCTGTCCATCCTCCTCTGGACATCCCAAACCCCTGTTCATCCATCTTTGTTGGCCCTGATCACATAGCTAATATCTGTCTGCATGTGTTGGTCCACCCCGCTAGCCTGTGAGCTCCTGCCGACTTCCTATGTGTCTAAGTCACTGGGGAGGAAAAAAACTTTCCTCGACCCTCATAGGGTCTTCCGGCTGCTCTAAGGATTAAATTGACGTGAGACAGATTAACAGGAGAAAATTGAATTTCATTTCATAGCTACAAGAACCCCACATAGGTACAAGAACTCCCACCATGTGAGAGGTTCAGAGACAGAAAAGTAAAATGAGGTAAAAATACCATCATGAGCTAAGCAATGAGTCAGAGGCCTGGGGCTTCCAAGGACAGGAGGGTCAGTGACAGGGCAACAAGAAGAAGGGCAGGTGTTTGATAATTGTTTGCCCTGCTGTACAGATGTGACTTAGATGAAATTTATCTCTGAAAATAACTCTTTTTCTGGGAAAAATCTCCAATTTAAATTCTTCTAGGTAGTTAAGGGAGGGGCAGTAGTTTCTCTTGAGCCCAAAGGGTCTCAATTGCCTTTAGCTCAAAACAAGCCACATGTCAAGGTGGCGCATCTTGGGGAGACCTGTTCTGAACCACCATATCCTCAGTTTCTGGCACAAGGCCTAGAGCAGAACAGAAATCGTGCAAGTTTGCTGAGGGAATGAGGGAATGCCTGGAATGTAGCTACAGCTACATGACCTAGAAAGATTTTGTTTCACATCTCTGTCTGGCTGACAGTTGGCCACCTTGAATTTTACACTGCATTCAAACACCTTTTTCCTGGGTTTTCCAGGAAGAAATAACATCAATTGCAAGAAATGAATATATTCAATTCATCTGCAAGTTCCTTGGAGAAAAACACTCATCCACGATCAATTCTGTTGATTTGATCAGATCAGATCTTCCTATTTAGAGGACAAAGGTATATAGTAAATCTACTCCCCACCCCGGCCCCGTTGCTTGCCACACGGGTCTTCCAGAAGGTTTGATCCATTATGAAATCTTCCTAGGTGACGCTATGCTAAGGTACCCTGTAATCCTAATAAAAAACAAGTTTTCTTCCAAGATGGAGCCCAGAAATAAAGATAAGTCCTCTAATCACTGAAGTTTCCACTCTGCAAGATTAAAGTTCATTGCACACCAAGATAGAGCTCCAAGTTTAACTACAGCAGGAGATGATATGGTATATCGGACATCCAAGTTGGAAAGATATGGCTAAAACCTCAAGGAAACGTTCGTGGAAAGGGATTGCAGGCTGGAAAGGGATGTCATTTAACATGATCACTAAACAAAGCCCAGTGCTTTTCTGCCCCATTTGGACAGCTCCTCAAGGTCTACATGTCGTGGCTGTCTGCACCTTTCCTCCTCCCAACAGAAGCAGGCTCAGTCCTTCCCTCTCCTGTGATCCTGCAGCCTCCTGCCCCTGCAGGGCTTTAGTAGAGCAGTTCTTCCCTGTGTTGGGAATATTTGCATCTGCTTCCCCCACTAGGAGAGGAAATGGGATCTTATTCCTCCTGGATCCTCCCACATTTCTTAGCATATTTTGGGAGAAATGATAACAGCAGTTTGCATTTACTGAATCCTGCAGGGCTCCAAGCACCCCTGCTAGGTACCTTACAAACACCATATCCTTCAATCCTGAAAACAAACTTGCAAGGTCGTTTTGTTTGATTTGCTTTTCCCCCCAATATATTTTGAAAAATTCCAAACATGCAGAACAGTTGAAAGAATTTTATCGTGAACACCCATAGACTCACCACCCAGATTCTACAATTAACATTTCATGATACTTGCTTTATCACACACTCTCTATCTGTCCATCCCTCTATATATCTATCAATCCACCTTATTTTTTGATGCATTTTAAAGTAAGGACAAATGTATTTTTAATCTCTATTTTACAGATTCACAAAGTTTTAGTGAGGCTGAACATTTTGCAAAAGGCAACACAGCAAAGTGGTAGAAATAGGATTTAATTTCCCATCTGCTTACTGCAGAACCCATGTTCTTCCTACTCTATCATCCTGCATCTCATCAATATTTGTTGAATGAATGAGTGATGTCATTTGTGAAGAGCAATGGTAAAGAGATGCTAGTTCACTGGCAAACGAAAAGCTGCCTTGAAGTACGCTATGTCAATATTTTGAAGAAGGTTTCCTTTGGTAATCAAATAAATATTATTTACTGGGCTATGAATTTATATTAGAATTTACATTAGTGTGGGGGAGATAGACAATTTAAAAAAAAACAAATTAAAAAATTGGAAAAATTCAGATAGTGATTATGCTATGAAAGAAATCAAACAGGATGAGGCTCTAGGGAGGGTGTGCATACTGCAGCTGACACTGGTTGGACAGAAAGGAGAGGGGAGCACGACCCAGGAATGTAACAGTAACTCTGGGGGTGAACCCGAGTGATGAGAAGATGCCAGCCTTGAGGGAGAGCTGGAGGAAGCATATTTCACCCAAAAGGAAGAGCAGGTGCAAAGTCACTGAGGTGGGAATGATTTTGGCATGCTTGGGGGATAGAAAGAAAGCCATAAGGGCTGAGCAGACAAGAGTCATAACGGATGAGGTTGCAGAGGGTAGGGGTGGCCTATGAGGTAGAAATCTTAAATGTATTGATAAATATAGATGCAATAGGAAGCCATCAGAGAATTTTCAGAAGGGAGGAGTGCCAAGGTATTTAAAGATTACTCTGACTGAATATGGGAACCAGACTTTAGGAGACAAGAATGAGAGCAGGGAGACCAGTGTAACGAGCTGAATTTTGTCCTCCCAAAATTCACGTGTTGAAATCCTAACTGCCAGTACCTCAGAATGTATTTGGAAGCAGGATCTTTACAAAGGTAATTAAGTCAAGATGAGGTCATTAGGGTGGGCTCTAATTCGACATGACTGGTGTCTGTATAAGAGGAGATCAGGACACAGACACACAGGGAGGATTATGTGAAAACTCAGGGAGAAGATAGCTATCTATAAGCCAAGGAGAGAGGCTTCAGAAGAAATGCACCCTGTCGACAACTTGTTCTTGGATGTCTTGACTCCAGAATTATGAGAAAATAAATTTCCGTTGTGACAGACACCCAATTTCTGGTATTTCGTTATGGCAGCCCTAGCAAACTAATACAACCTGTTCAGAGACCATTGCCATGGTCTATTTGAAATATGATGGTGTTGCAAAGAGAAGTGGTAAGATTTAGGATCGATTAGAAGCAGAGCCAGCAGAATATGCTGATAGATTGGACATGAAGGAGAGGGAGAGAGAAGAATCAAGGTCAGGGATGACTCTTCGGATTGGGCTCGAGCTACTGGTTGAATGGAGATAGGGAAGTCTTGGGGAAGAACTCACTGGGATGGAATTCCTGAGTTCTGTTTTGGACAAGCTAAGTTGAGAAATCGAGCAGGCAATAGCATATGAACTTTGTTGCACCCTCATGGTAACGACAGAAATAACCAATTCCACTGAGCATCTGTTAGGTGCCAAGCACCACGGGAGGCACTTACACAAAAAAGGAGAAGAAAAAAATGTAGACCTTGTGATCCAGAAAGCCAAAAACTTATTTTAAATCCTCAGCAATATATGTCCCATAGTATTGTATTTTTCTGGTGGTCAACATTAGACAAACAAAAGTCTTGAGGAGAGCTGCAATGATATAATAAATCTGGGGGGGCATTTCTGGGGCCAGGTGTATGTAACGCTTGTCTGAGTAGGAGTGGAGGATGTGACACTGCCTACATAGTCATGTTAAATGATCAGAAATTAACTGAACATGTTTTTGTTAAGATGATTTCATTTGTCTAGGAAGCTGCATTCTTAGAACAAAGAGAGTCAGGGACAGAAATGTATTATAAGTTCCACCTTCAGACTCAACCCACGCAAGTCAAAAGCAAAAAAGTTGCATTATCCCTGAGTTCATGAACAACTGGTGCTTGACACCCATAGAAATGACAAGGGATGGAGATATCGCCCTCTTTTTGTCTTCTTTGGAATGGAGAAGAAGAAATCCATACTACCTTGACTTCTTGCTCTAGGCTACAGACACTTGGGCAGCATGTTTACTACCAGGTATGGAACTGGGTCTTGGTCAAGGTCCCAGCCTGGTCCCTGATGGCAACACTGGGGCTTAGGTCAATTTTTCCCTTTTGCTCTCCATGGTAACATTTGGTATACTTTTCCCAGTCTTTTCCAGGATCCTCTTAGTTAGATCGTGATGAATATAGAATTTTCACTCTGACCTTTTTTTTTTTTTTTTTTTTTTTTGGGGTACGCGGGCCTCTCACTCTTGTGGCCTCTCCCATTGCGGAGCACAGGCTCCGGACGCGCAGGCTCAGCGGCCATGGCTCACGGGCCCAGCCGCTCCGCGACATGTGGGATCTTCCCGGACCGGGGCATGAACCCGCGTCCCCTGCATCGGCAGGCGGACTCTGAACCACTGCGCCACCAGGGAAGCCCTGATGTAATATTTTTATGGATAGTTTGGCTTCGTGTTTTGAAATGTGAATAAATTTTTTGTGAATTACAGTAAATATCTATTTATTGCATTTACTCATTTTTCCAGCTATTGAATTCCAATCATTACATTAATAATTAAATTAATTAGATAAATCCAATAAAAATCAAATATAGCTTGGTTTTAAATGAAATAAATACAGAAATACCAGGATTTTCATTGTATGCCAGTGGAATATCTTTGCATATAAATCTTTCCACAAAATTATATAGAGTTTGACGCCCCGATGTAGAGGGGCGTGTGACAAATTCTCTCACAGCTCAGGGCTGTGATTCTGAATAATTTGTAGCTGTCTTTCCAGCAGACTGTAAGAGTTACATCAGCCTTAACATTTCCTTCTTTACCAAAGTTGTCAGGAAGCTTAGCACTAAGTTTTGCATATGCAAATGCTATAGCCTTTATAAACAGAGATGTTCTTTTTCCATATATATTTCAAGTCCTTCCCATTAGGTCCTTTACCCTGTTATTGTGTTTTATTTTTTCTTTGATTATACTGTAAACTACTTCATATCTTTTTTTTTTTTTTTTTTAAGTGGTAATGTTGAGAAGAGAATGCAATCAGAATCCATGGTTTAAATGGTGGGAGCCTAGAGTTAAATCATCTTTGGTCAATTGACCAGGCGATAGCAGAGACTTTTCTCCTTCTCTCAACCTTTGTATTTTCTTATCTTTAAAAAGAACCACTGAGTAATAAGCCTGTACCAAGATCCCATTGTCAAAGAACTTGCCTCACCTTTCCCCTAGTTGACATGTAAGGTTTCTGTTGTTTTGATATTGATCTCATCTATTGATGATGGAGGACCATAGCAGCCTTCCTTGGGTGCCATGATGTCAAAAGATGCCAGATCCACCTGCAAACTGCTCATTGCTCATAGACTAGAGCTGAGGAATGTGTTTCAACTGATCTTTTGAGTTTCCTCTTCTTCCCATCGTTTTCAATTACTTCCCAGCTACTTAGCATGGCATGTGGATTGTTATTGTGATGTAAGTGATACTGAACTCAGTGGGGATTTTATAATGTAGTCAAGATTGCAATATACATGTATGAACATTGAAAGGTAATTCTTTGAGCTAAGTTTTGGACATACTTAGCTTGATGAATAATAGGTAATTCAATAAATATTATGGATGGGAGGAAGGGAGGAAGGGAGGGAGGAAGGAAGGAAGGAAGGAAGGAAGGAAGGAAGGAAGGAAGGAAGGAAAGAAGGAAGGAAGGAAAGAAGGAAGGATGGAAGGAAAAATTCCAGCTGGCATCATATTGTCAATAAACTCTCTGAAGATTCTGGGATCTAGATAACTTCACATCTTCTTCATAGTTTCTTTAAATCCCTGGGAGCCTGAGGTATTAAACTTGGAACTGAGGGCCATAAAATGGGAGAAATATCCTTACTCCCATAAACACTAGGGGGAAAAAAAAAAGAAAAAAAAGTAACCTTGATGTCTTCCTTTGGTCTATAAAAGTATTATTACTTCTAGAGATCTCTCGCATTGCTTGCATATGACATGCCTAGAAATGATTAGAAGCCTGAATAAGCAGTATCCTCTTCCTTACCTGCTTTGTACCCAAACCTTGCAAGCAGTCCTAATACTGTGGTTCAGAAGAAATAGGGAAAAACTTCACAAAAGAAAAAATAGTTAAGTCATCTATGGATGCTGAGAGTCACACACACACACACAGTCCTTCTCCTCTCTCCCTTGAAGGCAGAAGGAGCCCAATAGGTGGTTCTTTCTGTCCTACCAAGCTCTCTGAAGTGGGTGCTCACATGGCTGGCTGGAATCTGGCCTCTCTCTCTCTTTTCCTGGGTCATGGCACCTACACCACCTCACACATCTGAGAATCTACACTAACTCTTCTCCTATCCAACATAGCCCTGGCTCCGTGCTCTTCCTGATTCATAATCCTGAAACCTGCAGTTCACAGCTCCTCCCCACAAAATAAATTAAAACCATCATCTTAGAAGAGGGGAAAACACCTCTCTGCACCTTTCCTTGACTTTGCCATATATTTTTCTCTTCTTTAACCATCTCAAAGAAACCACAGAAAAATAAGAAAAAGAAAGTAAAGAGCCTCATATCTGATGAAGTGACCAAAAACATAATCTCACTACGTCCTTCTGTCCCAAAGTTTAGCCAATATTAGAGCAAAGTGTAGCAGAAACAGGGTAGACAAAAATTAAACCCTGGCTCTACCACTTGCAAACTGAGTGGACTTGACAAGTTATTTCTCAGAGCTCTCCTTTCTCGCTCAACAAAATGGTGTAATAAATACCTATTGCACAGGGTTGCTGTGTGGACTCAAGATAATATATGTAAAGCATCTGGAGTACGCTAGGTTTTCAAGTCCCGGAGCTGTTGTTAATGCACATACCTCATTCATGGCTCCCATCTATACTGAGTTGGAAAAGTGCCTTAATGGTGTCAAACAAGAGAGCATACTTCCTCGACCCAGGAGAGCAAACTGAAAGTACTGCAAAGGAAAAATGTATTGACACTGTGCCATTACCAGAACTAACACACATTCACTGGAAACTCCCTTGGTGCCCATAAGCCATTACAAATCTATCAACCTTGAGTCTGTCTAAGCATGTTTTTAAGCAATTTATACTTTTCAGCTTATAAAACCTACTGGGATAACAAGTTCCACCTGTTAATCATAGCCCATAAATCTCCCCTTCACTAACACAACAGCCTTCAGGGAAGGTGATGAGACCCAGGGGAAGGAGTTCAGATGCTGTTTTCAAATGTGGGTTGAATCTGCCATTTTCTACCTGTAAGGGCTTAGATAAGTTGCTAACCTCCATGATCCTTGGTCACTTCCCTATGAAGTGGGGATAATAGTACCTAAGCCACACATGGTTCAACCTCAGAGATTTTGACTCACTCTTCCTTCTTCCAAAACATGTTTTTTCCGCATATATGGGTATCTTGTTCATTTCATTAAAGTTTTTATCCAAAGTGCACCTATGTAAAATGTCCTATGTCTATACCATACACACTTAAAAAACAAGACAAACTTTTTTCAGACATTGGACAATAAGCAGAAAAGTTACTGAGAGTAGGGAATAAGGTTGAGCTTTATGAATGCATTGGCTATCTGTCTGGAGTTAATTTCTGGAACTCAGAATAGGCAGAAGAAGCCCAAACTGAGATTGGAATCTTGCTAAGTTGAAGAGACTAAGATAAGAACACTATGAGACAGAGGTAACTGGAATTTTGTGGGGAAGAATACCTGAAAGGAGAGAGCTAAGCAGAGAAAATTTTCCCCAAATCTGTATAAGGTTTCCCTTCCTGTCGTTGGATGAATGCTAATTTGTGTGTGCATGGGGTTAAACTCTACAAGACTGTGCAAAGAAGAGCTGCTGGGGAACTATAAGTTGAACAATTCCCATTGCTCACATGTAGCTGGGAGACATTTGAGTTTCTACCAGTCAGAATGGAGAAAACTCACTAAAAACCGATGACCTTCAGTAGAGACCCCAGACAATACCCAGTAACTGCAGAATATACATTTCAGTCAAGTGCACATGTAAAACACTGTTGGATGATATGCTGGTCCATAACAAGTCCAAATAAACTTAAAAGAACTGCAATCACATGGATATGTGCTCTGACCATAATTAAACTAAATAATAAATCAATAACAAAAAGATATCTGAAAAAAACCTAAATATAAATAAGTAACATACATGTAAATAATCCATGAGCCAAAGGAGAAATCACAAGAGAAATTAGAAAATACATAACAGAATGAAGTAAAAATAGAACATAACAAAATTTGTGGGATGCAGCTGAATCAGTGCTTAGAGAGAAATGTAAGGCTATAAATACTTATGGTTTTTAAAAAAAGAAAGACCTAAAATCAATTACCTAAGATTTCACCTTAAGAAGCTAGGGAAGAAAAGACAAATTTAACCCCAAGTAAGGAGTAGAAAGAAAATAATAAAAATGAGAAGGGAAACCAATGAAATAGAATATATAAAACAATAGAAATTTTAAATAAAAGCAATAAACCCAATTGAATTTGTTCTTTGAAAATATATTAAAAGAAAAAAACAAGGTTTATCTCAGGAATGAAAGATTGATATATCATTAGAAAATCAGGCAATGTAATTCACCATATTAACAAACACAAAGAAAATAAAAACCATACAATTATTTCTTTGAACTAGAGTAAGTATTTGAGAGAATTCAGCTTTCATCTCTGGAATAAAATATAAATAAAAGGAAACATCTTTAACCTGTAAGGGGAATCTGCAAACAAACAAACAAAAACCTACAATTAGCTCCATATTTAGGGATATGAGACTGAGTGATTTTCTACAAGATTGGGATAAGGCAAGGCTCTCCACCCTCATCAATTCTATTCAACAATCTATTGGAGATCCTAGCCAATGCAATAAGATAATGAAAAGAAATGAAAGAAATACAGGCTGGAAAGGAAGAAATAAAACTGTTTATTCTCAGATGATATTATCATGTACATAGAAAATCATAACAAATACCTGAAAAAACTTCCAGAACTAATTAGTAAATTTAGGAAAAATTATAATAAACAAGAACAATATACCAAACCCAATTGTAATTATATTTAATAACAGCAAACAATTTAGAAATAAATTTTTTAATGCCACGTGTAACAATATCAACAACAAAAAATACTTAGGGATAAATTTAACAAAATATGTGTAAGACCAGAACACAGAGAACCATAAAACACTTCTGAGAGTAATTAAAGAATTCCTAAGTAAATAGAAAGATAGTTCCTGTTTACAGACTAGAAGATTCAATATTTTTAAGGTGTCAATTAGCCCCAAACTGATCTAGAAAGTCAATGCAACTCCATTCAAAATCTCAGCGATCTCTTCTTTAGAAATTAACAAGATGATTTAAAAATGTATGTGAATGCAATAAACCCAGGATATCCAAAGCAAATCTGACATAGAAGAACAAACATGAAGGATTTATACACCTCATTTCAAGACTTTCGACAAAGTCAGCAACTTTCCCTTTAAAATGCCAGATAGTAAATATTTTAGGCTTTGCATGCCATATAAAACTCTTTAAAGATATGAAAACTATTTTTAGCCCATAGGCTGTACAAATCAAACTATGGCTGGATTAGGCCTAGAGACTTTAATTTGCTACATGACAAACTTCCCTAACAATAGTCAAAATAGTGTGGAAATGATGTAAGGATAGATATATAAGTCAATGGAACATAATAGCATCCAGAAATAGACCCACACATATATAGTCAATTTAATTTTTGGAAAGAGAGCCAAGGTAATCCAACAAGGAAGACATTAGGCTGCACTGCCCAAGACAGGGTTGGAGCTGAAGACATAATTTAGAGAGGCAAGAGTTTAATTTACATCTCATGGTTTTACAAACCTTCAGCAAGAGGAATAATCAATAATTTTTCATTCAGGCATTTAACCCTCTTAACTGTTTCCACATCCCACATTGGTTGCTTGGTTGTTTACTGCTGTTCAGTCCTAAAAACAGGAACACATAAAAGTAACCATGACACAGTTTTACAACTTCTGAGAACACTCTTAAGGAAGTCCAATCTCTACCATGCCAAGAAATCTGCCACCCTTCCTCCTTATTTAAGAAGGCTCCTTTAGAACTGGACCACTCCCCACCTTCATCCACTAAGTCACACAGCCCCAACCCCATCTTCTTGGGCAGTGCAGCCTAATCTCTTCCACAGGCCAAGATTTCATGAACAAAGACCTGTTAACTCTCTCTAGGAGGAAAAAGAATCACAGGTCTCAAAGACACAAAGTCCTACTGAAAAGTAGAAAGAAAGATGGGTTTTCCTCAGTGATGAGACTACTTCCAAGAAAACAAGACCTAGTCAATTTTTAAGTGTGTTAGTCTACTTTATTAATTTTTCAAGTAATTAATTGTCCTGTTGCCAGAATAAATAAGAAAATTAAAATAACTCATAATCTCACTCCCTGGAGATTAATGAATTAATATATTTGTTATACACAGAGCTAGAACTAATTATGAAACAGAAATTTAAAAAAAAAAAAAAGATGCCAACACCTAAATGGGTAAACGACATGACAGCTAATTCACAAAAGAGGAACTAAAGCTGGTAAACAGCTTTATTCTTTCTGAAAGCCTAAAGTGCAAATTCAAACAATAGTGTTGCTCTAAATTTCACCTATTAAGTTAGCAACAAACAAAAATACTGGAGATATAAATCCACAATTATAGTTGCAGACTCCAATATACCTCTCTCAACAACTGATAAAACAATTAGGCAAAAAAATCAGCAAGGATATAGAAAAACTCAAGACCACCAACCAACAGGATCTAATCAACATTTACACAACACTCCACCCAACAACAGAATGCACATTTTTTTCAAGCACCTATGGAACATACATAAAGATAGACCATTATCCAGGCCATAAAAAAAAAAAAAAAACTTCAGCAGATTTCAAATAATTAAATCATACAGAGTGTCTTCTCTGACCACAATGGAATCAAAGTAGAAATCAATAACAAAAAGATAAAAGGGAAATCTCTAAACACTGGAAGCTAGACAACATAGTTCTAAATAATCCATGGGTCAAAAAGGAAGTCTCAAGAGAAATATTTAAATACATTGAATTGAATAAAAATGAACTAAGATGAAAATTTGTGTGACAGAGCTAAGGCGGTGTTGAGAGGGAAATTTATAGCACTAAATTCATATATTAGTAAAGAATAAAAGTTTCAAATCAATTATCTAAGATCCACCCAAAGAATTAGAAAAGGAGAGCAAATAAACCCAAAGCCAGCAGAAGGAAGGAAATAATACAGATAAGAGCAGAAACCAATGAAATCAAGAACAGAAAAGCAGTAAAGAAAAAAATCAATGAAATAAAGAGCTGGTTCTTTGAAAAGATCAATTAAAATTTCAAATCTCTGATAAGACTAACAAAGAAAAAATAGAGAAGATATAAATTACTAATAGAAATAAAGCAGGGGATATCACTACAGACCATACAGACATAAAAAAGATAATAAGAAGTACTATAAACAATTTTGCACACATATATTTCACAATTTAGATGAAATGAACCAATTACTCAACAAGTACAAACTATTCCAACACACCCAATCTGAAATAGATTATTTGAACAATAGATTTAAAAATCTATTGATCTATCTATAGATCTAAAAATCCTCCCCCAAAAAAGAAATATCCAGGCCTAGATGATTTAACTGTTTAAGAAAAATTAATACAAATTCTGTTTATTTTTTTCAGAAAATAGAAGAGAAGGGAATACTTCCCAACTTATGCTATAAAGTCAGTCTTATCATGAATTCCAAAACCAGACAAAGGCAATACAAAGAATATCCCCCATGAATATAGATGCAAAAGTTCTTAACAAAATATTAGCAAAGAGAATTCATCAATACATTAAATAATTATACACCAAGATCATGCAGGGTTTATTCCAGGAATGCAAGTCTATTTCACTATCTGAAAATCAATCAGTGTAATGCACCACATTAACAAGCTAAAGAAGAAAAATCACATAATCATATCATGATGCAAAAAAAAAAAAAAAGCATTTGACAAAATCCAACACTCATTCATCATTTTTAAAAAATCTTTCAGAAAATTAGGAAGAGATAGATCTTCATCTATCTATTCTATCTATCTATATAGATCCTTTACTCTCAACTTGATAAAGAACATCTACAAAAATAAAACATAACAAAACCTATAGCTAACATCATACTTAATGATGAAAGATTGAATGTGTTCTCCCTAAGATTGAAAACAAAGCAAAGATGTCCACTTTCACCATGGCTATTCAACATAGTACTGGAAGTTTTAGCCAGCACAATAACACAGGAAAAGAAAATAAAAGACATGCAAATCAGATTAAAACTATACCTCTTTGCAAATGATCTATATAATACCAATAAACAGGATACAAGATAAAAATACAAAAAACAATTATATTTTGTATATACTACCAATGAACATGTAGACAATGAAATTTTAAAATACAATAACATTTATGATCATTTAAAATAATAATAACCAGGTATGAATTTTCCAAAACAGGTACAGGACTTGTATTTTGAAAACTACAAAATGCTGATGAAAAAAAAATCAAAGATCTAAATAAATGCAAAAGCATGCCTTGTTCCTAGATTAAAAGACTGAACATGAGAAAGATATCAATTCTTAAATTTATATACAAGTTTAATGTAATCCCTATGAAGATTTTGTAAATAAAGAGAAGATTATGCTAAAATTTTTAAAGGACTAAAGTAAGTAAAGCTATTCAGAAAAAGAATAAAGTGAGAGGAATCATTCTACCTGATTTCAAGACTTATGTAGTTACTGGAATCAAGACTGTGTGCCTGCTCAAAAAATAAATAAACTCTTAATTAATCTTAAAAAGGACTGTGTGGTATTGATAAAGGACACATAGATCAACAGAACAGAATAGACAACCCAGAAATAGCCTGACACAAGTACAGACAACAGATTTTGACAAAGGTGAAAAGCAACGCAATGGAGAAAGCACAGTTTTTTCAAAAAATTGTATCAGAACCACTGGATATCCATAACAAAAATAAACAAACCTCAATCTAAGTGTCACCTCTTACACAAAAACTAACTCAAAACTGGCTATAGATTGAAATGTTAAATATAAAACTATAACACTTTCAGAAAAAAAACACAGAAGAAAAACCTTTGGGACCTGGGGATTGGTGAAGAGTTCTTAGATATAACACTGAAAACATGACCCATAAGAGAAAAAAAAAATCAATAAATTGGACCTTATCAAAATTAAAAGCTTTTTCTTTGTGAAAGACCCTGTTAAGACAATGAGAAGGCAAGCTACAGACTTGGAGAACATATTTGAAAACCACTTATCTGAAAAAGGACTCATATCCAGAACATATAAAGAACTCCCAAACTGAAGATTTTTTTTTAATCAATTCAATTAGAAAATGGGCAAAAGACATGAAGAGAGATTACATAGAAGAGAACAAACAGATGGCAAATTGTTATATAAATGAGCCAAAAATGGCCTTTTTGTATTGGCCCCTAGATTGCTTACTTCTTCACTGCAGGCTGAGACGCATTTGCCTAAAAGCCTGCTGGCACCAATTTGAATTTTTACACATCCAGCTGTTTTAAAGATAGACCGACTAAGCAGATTTTTAGCCATTTATGGCTTCCTTGCTTTACATTCCCTGAAAAACCTCATTTTGTATCTGTTGACCACTGATAGGCTAGAGCCTTATGGTTATAAAACCACAAGCTACTATGGCCCTTAGGGGTTCTGTGACCCAGAGGCTCCCTGCTGTGCTGCTACATCACCCAAACAGATAAGCCTCCTCTCTGATCCTCCTCTTTCCTTGACCTCCCCTCATTCTGAGTAGCAACGCCCCAAGCCATAGCTTCCAAACAGACTTCTGCCAGGAGAGATTTCCCTTCACACGCAACCCTGTCCAAGCACCAGCCAATTAAGTCTGTTGTGTTTTACTACCTCTCCTGGTCGTATCTTTTTTCTTGATCTGTCCAGAATCTCTCAATCCCCAGCCGTAAACAAACACATGGAAAGATGTGCTGTATCATTAGCCTTTAGGGAGATGCAAACTAAGACCATGATGAGATATCACTATATACCTATTAGAACAGCTGAAATTTAAAATATTGACAATACTAAATGCTGGTGAGAATGTGGAGAAACTGGATCTCTTATCTATTACTGGTAAAAATATAAAATGTACAACCACTCAGGGAAGTAGTTTGGCACACGCAAACCAAATGACCCCAGGAATTATGCTCTTAGACATTTATTCCAGAGAAGTAGAGGTATATGTCCACATAAAATCATGCACATGATTGTTTATAGAAGCTTTATTTGTAAAAACCCAAACTGTGCACAACTAAAATGTCCTTCAATAGGTGAATGGTTAAACTCTGGTTCATCCATACCAGGAAATACTATTCAGCAATAAAAGAAGTGAATTATTGATACATGCAACAATTTGGATGGATTTAAAAGGCATTATGCTGAGTGAAAAAGCTCAATCTCAAAAGGGCAAATACTGTATAATTCCATTGAAATAACATTCCCCAAATGACAAAATTATAGAGATATGCAATGGATCGGTTGTTGCCATGGGACAGGGATCATAGAGGGGAAGGGTGTAGGTGTGACTATAAAGGGATAGCACTAGGGAGATACTTGTGATCGAATAATTCTGAAATTGACTTCAGGCGTGGTTACACAAATACACATGACGTGGGAAAATACACATACATTGTGCCGATGTCAAATTCATGGTACTGATATGGTATCATTATTATGTTAAGATGTGGAGAGGGTTAATTTCAACTGGCACGGTGAAATTTCTCCTCAACAACTTTACTTAGCCAGTTTGTCATTCCCCTTGTAAAGCAAGCAGACTGATGCCCGCTGAGACGTTATCACTCCCACTGTAGTCTGCTCTCCAGGACTCTGTGTTCTAATGCTCCCACCAATTGAGCTGCCTGTTTACCAAGAGTACGTTGTATCTGTTCTCAAGCCTGTTGGGACCACTGGAACTGTTTTTCTAATTACTTAATTTAAATGAACATAATAAAAACCAATGAAATATTAGTGAGATAAGTAGGAAAGTGGCTGTTTCATTCAAAACGAAATTGAAAGCTTTGGAAAGACTCAAAAAGAAGCCAAATTATGGATGTCGAATTAGGGGTGGGTGAGTCAACAGTAAAAGATTCAGAGGGGGTAAGAATTTTAAAAATCCAGAAGAATGCTGCATTCAGGTGGTCTCACAAAGACCTCCAGTTCTTGCTCTCTTTTACAGAAGCCTAAAGGGGAAATTTCAGACAATGCATTGAGGAATGACAGGAAAGACAACACAAAAGCCCAAACAGGGGACACATACACCATGATCTTGGCTCTACATCAAATGATTAACAATGTAATAGATTTAGACATAGACATAGGTAAAAGAAAATGCTTAAGGTGTGTTTGTATAATCCTTGATTCTCCATTTTAACTAACTACCACTTCCTGCTACTTCTAATAAGGTTCCTCCTGTACTGCCATATACATATTTGACAATGTGCATCAAGAACCACCCCAAAAGTTCTACTCTCTCATCTCCTCATCTCACTTTGGGAAATTTCATCTAAGAAAATGATTCAAAAATCTAGAAAAAGCTAGATGTGCAAAGATGGGATATTTATATAGTAAAAACTTGGTTTATGATTCACCTAATGCCACTGCCCTTATTTTCTTTGAGGGGTTTATACCCCACCTCCACTGTGTATAGTCTTGGTGCTACCGTGCAGCTAGGCATTCAGGCTTCACCTCTCCTAGGTCTGTGCATGTGACCCAGGCTAGGTCAGTCACATTTTCTCTCTCTCTCTCTCCCTCTGTAGTGGAATAACTCAAGGAGAGGAAACCAGAGCTAACATGTATTCAATCTGACAGCCAAGCTCTAACCAGATCATCAAGCAGTTCCTGTGATCCCGATCCCCAGAATTTCCCCAACTCTTGGGTTTTTTGTTCACCTGGTTCTTCAATCTCCTTGTGAACTTTGAGAACTCATCTATACGCTTCACATAAATCCCTTCTCTGCATAAGCTATTCAGAATTGGTTTCTGTTACTTGCCAATAAAGAACCCTAACTGACTTGATTTATAAAAGTAGAAAAATATAGGAATCATCTAAACGTCAAAGAATTGGAAAACAGCAACATATAGTTTAGCCACTCAAGGAAATATTATGCTGTCATTAAAAATTATAGTTATTAGGATATATAATACAATAATGATGTCTATAATACAATATTTGTGGGGAAAAAAGTCAGGGTGCAAAATCTTACATGCAGTATAATTACAACTATGTAAAATATACACAGAAGAACTTCAAAATAATAATATGGTTGGGATTATGTTTTTTGTTCGTTTTTCATATTTTTTACATTTTACTAATTGAATTGCCATCTTTTCAAAATAGAAAAGCTAATTTTTATGTTTGTTCAGTTTTTTAAATAGGAAAAGAAACAGATGCAAACACTTTGGTCCTTTATTGTTGTCACTGTCTGTCTTTATAATGGGGCATGAGTTCTCCCATTGGCTCACTGCTTAACTGTCTGTTGCCATATAATGGATATTGCACCTCAGATTCTTGAGTGCCTAGGATGGGCTGGGCATAGTGCTAGAACTTTACACCATCTCTAATCCTTATAACAATCCTATGAGGTCAATAATATTGCTCCCAATTTTCAGAAAAACAAATTGAAGCCTAGAGTTTGTAGCAGCTGAAGTCCCCATGATAAATGACAGAGACAGGATTCAATTAGCATCATGTATCACATATGTTCTATAGCACAATTTTGTTTATATATGAAATAAGGTATTAAAATTAACATTTCATTAAAATGAAAATCTGAATTTTCATCCAGACACTAATATACAATAGGTATGAACATTTCCAAGTGAGGAATCACTATAGACTTTCAAAGTAAATTCTTGAGAACAATTTCCCAGGTCCCTCACCCACTTGGATGATATAAAAGGGTAGAAAAATAGAGGAAGGAGAATTCTGTGAGTAGGCTTATTTGGGAGAGAGCTGTGCTGGAAGTCTCATTCCCTCTCCCAGGTGGTTAGAGGGTTTCTTTCACAGAGCTACTCAGAAAAGACCCCTACATGTGGGAGCAGCTCAGCAGATGGACTGGGGTCCATTTCCTCTAGGGAAATCAACAGAAGGGGCAATGGGCTGGCAAGTGCACTTCCAGGGCTGTCAGGGCCAGGGATGCTGATTGCTTCCTCAGGACCAAATGAGGTCCCCTGTGGCAAGAGCTGAGTTGATTTGTCTCAGTTCTGGTCAATTAGGGCAGCTTAGAGGCACCAAGGCACCCAGCAGCAAGTAGCTGGATGGAACTCCTAGAGGTTGGGGAAAGGAGTCACAAGTCACCACCCAAAATAAAGATGGATCCAAGGACTTACAGGGGAGGAGAGCCCAGTAGGAAACTTCTGAAAAGTACACAAAAGAAAGAGTCACAAGTAAGAGAGACAGCTATAACCATCCACTGTGACCAAGGAATCCACGTGCCACACACAAGACAGCACCAGCTCAAGAAGGACCTCCCTTTACCCTAGCACCTTTCTCCCCATCGGACCCTGGCGGGGTTAGACACAGGGCAGCTAGGGGGCTGGAAACAAGAGAAGAGCAAAACAGAGGAGAGAGAAGCTTCCAATGAAGCCCATCTTCCCCACATCACGCTTCCCACTGGCATCAGGGAAGAAGATTTAAAGCTAAATCCAGCTCAAAACTTAAATATTATCTTGGACTAAGCTTTAAAATTACTGCATTAAGACTGCATTTTCGGGAACTTCCCTGGTGGTCCAGTAGTAAAGAATCCACCTTCCAATGCAGGGGACACGGGTTTGATCCCTGGTCGGGGAACTAGGTTCCCACATGCCACGGGGCAGCTAAGCCTGCGTGCCACAACTACAGAGCCCACATGCCCTGGAGCCTGCGTGCCACAACTGGAGAAGAGAAAACCCGCACACTACAACTAGAGAGAAACCCGCACGCCACAACGAAAGATCCCGTATGCCACAACTAAGACCTGACACAGACAAAAAAAATTTAATTTAATTTTAAAAAAATTTAAAGAAATACTGCATTTTCAACAAAAAGTGACTGTCTAACTGTTGAAACTGTGTACAAGCCCCTGTGTCCTTATTTTTTGAAGTAAAAGGCTGACTCAAGAGTTAATGATTGGGAAACATAAAGATGTAGAAACAAAGAATAGCTGTTGGGCTGGGGAACAGGTAAAAATTTAGACTATAAATCTGCCGAATAGCAGAATCACAGAACTCCCAGTTCCCTGAAAGATATAGATAAAGGCCTGATACACATTCCTAAATTGTTTTCACAGGAAGTAGACCCCCACCAGATGACCAAAACTGCTGACCAAAAGAATATGGACCCTAGATTGGTAGAAACCAGAAGGTTGATGATGCTTGAAACTTCACCTTGATGCCAATCAATCCCAGAATTGTGTACAAGCTGATAATGCATGCTGCAGCCCCGTCCCTCACTCTGCCTTTAAAACCTCTTGCCTGAAATTCATCGGGGAGTTCAAGTCTTTTGAGCATGAGCTGCCCATTCTCTTTGCTTGGCACCCTGCAATAAATGCTGTACATTCCTTCACCAAAACCCAGTGTCAGTAGATTGGCTTTACTATATGTGGGCAAGCAGACACAAGCTTGGTTTGGTAACACTTCTTGTACTTAGGAGTGAGCAGAAAAGCCATGGCACCTGCCAGAATTCCTATGCAGAGATAGGGGAAATAATTCCCACTAAAGAAAACACTCAAAGGAGGAACAGAATTTTTTTTTAAGTCATGTTTTAATATGTCATGAGCTGTACTTGTTCAACATACTGGTTGAACCCACTGGTTTTATTTATAGATGTCTGGCTGGCTGACTAGGCCTGTGCTCTAGGACAGGGCCTAGGGTTTGTCATCACAATATTCCCAATACTTAGTACAACACTTGGCACATAGTAAGAGTTTATCAGATTCTCTCCCCACTGATCACACTACCTAAAGAAATGGTGGATGAGCCAGGAAGATTATCTTAGTTCCATATGATACCTTCAGTAACTTATTTGAATTTCTCACATCTTGAGAGAGATTGGGAAACAATTTATCTGTTTCCTTTATTTAACAAATTCTAGCATTGACCTCTTTAGGTATCCAAAACAGCACTGTTTGAGGTTATTTCAGGGCACTGTGTTTTTTCCAAAGTAGCATTTTATTGTTGTTTAAAGTAATTCTGAGAGCACTCCATATTAAATATTTTGTGTTAAATCTTCTCTGATGTTTTTAGAGGGTATATAAGAGAAACAGAACCCAAAATATAGGTAGACAGAGAGATAGATAGGCAGATAGACAGATAGATAGATAGATTGATTGATTGATTGATTGATTGATTGATTGATTTTATGAAATTGACTCATATGATTTGGGAGGCTGGCAAAGCCAAAATCCATAGAGCAGGCCAGCATTCTGGAGACCCAGGGAAGAGTTGATGGTAGAGTGTTTAGTCCAAATTTCACAGGGCAGAAGTCTGGAATTCCTTGTTGTCTTGAGGAGAATTCCTTCTTCTTCAGAAATCCTGTCTTTTCCTCTTAAGACTTTGAACTGATTGGACGAGGCCCACTCACATTGTGGAGGATAATCTGCTTTACTCAAAGTCCACTGATTTAAATGTTCATCTCATCTTAAAAGAATGCCTTTACAGAAATATCTAAACTGACATCTCACCCAGCAACTGGGTACAGTGGCCTAGCCAAGTTGACACACAAAACTAACCATAATAGGGGGAAAGATTTACCTTATATCAAGAATATAGGACATTATGAGGGTAAACATGCCTCTCCCCATTGCTCCTGGACTAAGGGAAGTTAAAAAGTTTTCCCAACATTATTGTCATACATGAGTTGGAGATTTTTTCTTTCTTTCTTTCTTTGCCCAGGTCTTCTAGAAAGAAGAGCCTGAGGCAGAGTTTAGTTGCTTACAACTTATATGGAAGGGCAAGACCAGGGCTCTGACAATGAAGGAAAATGGGAAGTGAGGAAAGGGAAAACATGATGTCTTGTGGGGCAGTGTATTACCCTGTGGGTCATCACTTCACAGTGAGCTAAGAGCCTCAGCATATCACTCATAAGGCTTGCTCACCCAGTACTGTACACAGATGGGCCAAGAAGAGAGAGACCGCCTCAAAGTGGTACCAAGGAGAGAGAAGGAGATATTCATCTGTCTGACTCACTCCTTCTCCTGCTTCCTGTTGGCCAAGATTGACTCCACAAGGACATAACTACGTACACACACTTCCCGATGTATCATCTTGGGGACTGCTCAGGAAGCCAGATCCCAGGTTCCCACACCCTGTGGCATGGTGTCAGGTCCAACTTCACAAATGGAGCGGTGACCTGACAAGGTGATGTGTCACCAAGAGAGAAAGAAAGAAGCAGAGGAGGACATCTGAGAAAACTAAAGTTTATCCCAAGACACATCAACTTTAGGGAGTGAAGAAAAACAGTGAGAAAAGGTGATTAGAGTAGAATGCTGATCCTATTTGTAAGTGCCTATTTGGAGAGTCTGAGGTGAGATTTTAATTCCCAAGGGTTAGGGGAAAAGAGCTTTGGAATCACATGAGTCAGAATTTAAATACGAGCCCAGCCCCTTTCCAGCTGTTACCCTGAGCCCCCTTCATTTTTCAATCTGTAAACCCAGAAGAATGAATGCTCCCTGCAGCCAGGGCTGTGATGAGATTTAAATGAAATCCTGTCCCTAGACTGACACACAGAAATGCTCAATCAGCATAAGATTTCTTCCTTTTCCTTATTTTATCCAACATTCTTCATCTACCCTATAGTAAGATATTCAGAGAAGGAGTTTAAGACCTGAATAACTATCCACGATCACTTTCAAATCTCATGGATGTGTACATTTCAGGTAAAAAGAAATATAGGAATAGTGTAAAAGAGTTATTAGCTACATGGTATGAATTTTAATGAAATTTAATTTTAGAACAGTTTTCTGAACATATTCTTAGCTTTCATCACTCAACAAATATTTGTGAAGCATCCATGTGTCAGGCATAGATTCATAGGCTGTGTTTTGGTAAATTTATGCCATTAGAGGTAGATATTTTTAGAATCATTGTGGCAAGCAGAACATCATTTTGATAATAGTAAACTGTTAAAGCAAATCCATTGGTCTTTTTGCAGCTCAGGAAGTGGGTCTGGGGACATTGTTGGCGGGAGAGGGGACCACATGGTAACTGCTGTAACAGAGGTGGTGTTACATAAAGGAACTTGTTCTTGTTCAATTGTGCCTTGCTCTAGTACATGCTATTCCCACAAGCTAGATTTCTCGTCTTTATCCTTCAAAAAAATTTCTAGGCAGCCATCTATTCCCTTCCTTTATCATAGCCCTAGTCTGGTTCAGATACCTGTCCTCTGCCCTTCTCCATCACAGCACCCATCATACTCCATTGCTGCGTAGTTGCTGATTTTCTGGTCTATATTACCACATTGAATAACAGCTCCTTGTGGACAGACTCATGTCTACTCATCTGGCTAAGTCCAGGGCCTGACACAGTGCTTGGCACATATTGGGCACCCAGTGGAGGAAGAGAGGGAGCAAAAGAGGAAGGAAACCTACTACATTAATACATAAATAAATTAGTTAATATATAAATACATATATAACTGGGTCAGCATATAAAAGAGTAGGCATTATGTACAGTTATATAGGAGTATATAGAACATGAATTTTGATAAAGTAATTTTGTAATAATTTTGGTTTTAATTTTATAGTATTTTTTTTTTTTTTTTTTTTTTTTTTTTTTTTTTTTTTTTTTTGCAGTACGTGGGTCTCTCACTGCTGTGGCCTCTCCTGTTGCAGAGCACAGGCTCCGGACGCGCAGGCTCAGCAGCCATGGCTCACAGGCCCAGCCGCTCCGCGGCATGTGGGATCTTCCCGGACCGGGGCACGAACCCACGTCCCCTGCATCGGCAGGCGGACTCTCAACCACTGCGCCACAAGGGAAGCCCAATTTTATAGTTTTAGCATCTCCCTTTTTGGTCAAAGAACCCTAATTTTTTGTTCTTACTGAAGAAACTGAAACAGAGAAAAGGAAAATTATTCTCTTCAATTCACAACTTATAAATGGACAGAAACCCCATTCAAACTAAGTTCAGAGAATTTATTGGCTCTGGTCTTTGAAAGTCCAGGGAGTATATCAGCTTCAGGAATAGCTGGATCTGCGGGCTCTTTCCACTTCTCAGTGTTCCTTTGGGTTGGCTTTTCAGATTCAGATTTACCTCACTGATACTTCTAGAAGCTCCAGTGAACAAAGGTACAGTTTTCCAACAGCTCCAACAAAAGTCTCAGAACTGAATCCCATTGGCCTGTCTTGGGTCATGTGCCCATCTCTGAACCAATCATTGTAGTAAGGCAGATGATCATCTAGGCCTGGGCCATGGTTCACCCCTGGAATTTGGGGCAGTATCAGAGCCCCCTGTACACCATGGATAAGAGTGGGAGAGATGCCACTCTCCAAAAGGACATGAAGGTGCTGTCCCCAGAGGAGGGAATGGTTTTGCTGGATGGCAGAACAGCATCTGATCAAAATAAAGTGATGATAGAGTCAAGAGTGGAGTTGATGGCTTTCTATGAGAAAACTTCCAAAGTTCTTGAGGGGGTGGGTGTAGCAGTGGAAATGGAAGGAAGGGAGGGAGTGGAAAGATAAAAGGAGGGAGACTGAGAGACACAGGGTAATGGCCAGGCTGCGCTGGGTAAGGACAGAGAACAAAGAGGGAGGCAAGCAAGACGACTAAGTGACAATGTGGACTGGACAGGTGACATGAAGACCAGTACTTTGAGAAGATCTCTCATGCATGGGTACCACCCTAGAAGCCTATCCACTTCCATTTGACTTTGTTAAAATCCTAGAATCACATCTGGTCTTTGAAATCTGGCTTCCAAAAAAAAAAGCCAATTTTATTATTATTATCATTATTAATCTCCTGATTGAAGAGGAAGGTCATGGGATTAGCAGTCCAACAGACCCTGTCAAATCCCTGCTTTGCCACTTGGCAGCTGTATGAACTTGAACAAGTCACTTCCCCCTCAGAGCCTCAGTTTCCAGAGCTGTAAAATGGGGCTCAGTCAGGATTTTGTAATATGTGACAGCCACCATTCAAGTCCCAGCAGTGCTCAACTCCTGTGAGCTGCTATCACTGTTACTCATGGCACTGTAAAATTTAGAGATCTAAAAAAGCCCAGCCATGAGTTCCTCACAACAAGTTCATAACTAAAGCCAGCAGGACAGGCCCCAGATGTGTCTGCAGCCTGTGAAATTTTTCGTTATGGAGCAAATGCTTCCACTTTCTGAAGATCAACATTAACCCAGGTATTCCTTTTTTTTTTTTTTTCCCATACCACCATTAGACTCTGCTCAGGATCCTCAGAGGGAAACAGTACTTAGATAATTCATTTTTAATCATCTGAGCCACACAAGAAAATTTCCTTCTTATCAAAAGATGAAAAAGCAGAAATGAAGGCAAGAGAAAAGGGGAAAGGGGTTTTGCTGGATCTGAACTTGAGCTATGGCCTGCACTTGTACAGAAAAGTCAGTGACCTGCTGGTTTTCACACTGAGTGGGCCCACCCTCTACCACATGAGCTTGCATTTCATCCCTTTAGTCATCCACCCAGTTATTCATCTCCCAACACTCACTGACTACACTCTGCACCAGGTTTGAGGCTGGGCACGAGGAACAGTGTGAAATAAGACCTGTCCTTCGCCCTAAGTAGCTCATAATCCACAGCTGGAGTCCATGAACTGTTTTAATAAAGGACCAGATAAAAGTAAATCATTTAGACTTTGCAGGCCGCGTGGTTTCCGTCTCAGCTACTCGTCCCAGCCATCGTAACATGAAAGCATCTAGAGATACCACGTATAGGAATGGGTAGAGCTATGTTCCAATAACCCTTGACAAGCAGCCCTAGTTTGCCCACTCCTGCTGTAGAGGCAGAGGATGCCACAGGCAAATAAACACCAGTTTTTAATTGTCCCAAGACAGAGATGAAGGCAAGAGGGAACAGTGGCTTGTGCTGGAATTTAGGCACAAAACTAGGAGAGATGATTAAATATTGGGGAACTTTTGAGACTTACTGGAGAAAAGAGTCATTAAGGATGATGCTTAGGTTTCTGGCTTGGGCAACTGGGTGGTAGCCCTTACTGAGGCTGCCCCAAAGGGATGGTCATCCAAATCAGTGTCTCTCAACCTTTTTTTAAATTATCACCCCTCATCTGGAGCCTTTTTAGACATTATTTTCTTAACCACCCCCCATAAAATTCTAATACCACCAATGTACTATATATATTTGTGCACTGATATATATCTCTGCTTTATACATAAAGAGAGTAAGAGGTTTTTTCCCTACCCACAAGAGACAATTTTCATCCCCTTGGGAGCAAGTTAGCCCCTGTCGAGAATGCATGGTCTAGATCTAGGAGAGGTGACTCTATCTCCTGCCTATCCATGGCCTTCGAGGGGGCATGGCCAGAATCTCGAGATGTCCAGAGGAAGACCATGTTAGAACACAGCAGGGCAATGCCACCTTCCAGGGCTTTTGTTACCTTCTCAACCTTCTGAAACTTCTGGGATTACTTTGCCCCAGATTTTCACTTGGCTTTTCACCCACAGTCACAAGGTGAGTAAAAAAAAAAAAAAAAAAAGGATATTCACAATTGGCACCATAACTCCCCTTAAGAAGAAGATCCTAATTTAGTGTGGAGAAAACACCTAAAGAAGTGCTTTGGGTAGAAGATGAGAGCCTTGGTGTAGGTATTACTGGAGAGGGGTGTAGAAAGCATTTACTGTTCTGGAGAACAGGATGGGGTGAAAAGAGAAGCTAGGGCAGACCCAGCAAGACAGGAAGGCCACCTGAAACACATGGATCCCTTCCCTCAACGTGCAAATCTTCAAGGAATGCAACAAGCACACCCAAGATGTCCCACACGATCACATTTCTTGTGGGAAGATGTGAGGGGGATGGGATTTGCACCAGAGAGGAAGGCAAAGGAAGGTGAATGCATGAAGGTGCAGCAGGCAGACCCCAAACAGGTGATCCCAGGAATAGAAAAACTCTGGAGGTGTCTCGTTTCCAAGACAACATAACTGGGAGCATGAGATGATCCCACTCAAATTTCCAGGTCCAGGGAAGCCCAGGAAGATGGCCAAGGATTGCTTTCTGTATCAGCTCCCAAAAGCGTGCAAGCCACGGAAGACCCAGCAAAAAGTTAAGCAACCAGGAAGTATTATCTCAGGAATAAAATGTTCAGAGGGAGGACATCTCAGTGTTGGTTCATTCAATCCTAACATTGTCATCATGGCATCTTCCATCTTTCCCCTGCCATCCTTGTCATGTGGGCCATGTCTCCCTTCTGGGGTTCCTAGGGGCTACCACAGTTAGAGCCACATCTAGAGGCAGAAAAAGTGTGAGTGGCTGTTGTGTAAAAGAGTGAAGAAAACTTTCCCAGATTCTCACCTGAACCCCGAGTCCTCAGCACACATCTCAGAGGTAATGGATTTATGATAGATCCTTGTCCATAGTAGCCCCAGGCAAGAAGAATGGAATTAACTTCATTGGCCAAACCAGCGATTCTCAGAGTGTAGTCCCTGGATCAGCAACCTCAGAATCACCTGGGAGTTGCTTAGAAATGCACATCACCAACCCCAGCCCAGGCCAACTGAATCAGAAACTTTAGTGGTGGGACCCAGCAATCCATGGTTTAGGGAGCCCCTCAGGTGATTCAGATGCACCCTGAAGTTTTGAAACTAACCACCTGGCTTAGACCAATAAACATGCATCCCTGTGGACTTACCTGTCCTGCAGGTGGCTACCTGAGCATGAGAGAAGCCAATTGGAAAGTCAGCAGGGTGGAGAGCCTGTACTCTCATCACTTGGCAGGGCAGAGATGAATGAATTCCTCATGGATCAGGTGGACCCATGAAAGTACCTGGACTTAAGCATCTTGCCAAAGGCAAGACAACGCAAGACTTTAAAGGAAAGATCTTTGCCCCACATCTAAAGATTAGCAACAAAATGTATACTGCTATTTTATAGAGTAAAATAAAATGCTTAAGCTATGTTGGTATAATCTTGTTTTAAATGATCAATTACCTATTTAAATTACCAAGTTCCCTGTTGCTTTGAATAAGAAAGGAAACTTAAACACCTCTCAACAACTGATAGAATAAGCAACACCCCAAAAAACATTATAAAGATGTAGGCTATCTAACCAACATGATTAACAAATCTGACCCAATTGACATATATAGAACACTGCACACAACCATAGAAAAATACATTTTTTAAGTGCACATGGATTTACCAAAACTAGCCATATTGCTAGGTCATGAAGCAAAGGTCCACAAATTCCAAAGGACTGAAATTATATTGAGTATGTTCTCTGACTGTGATGGGATTAATCTAGTTAACAATAACAAGAATATTTTCAACATTTGGAAATATTTGTAAATTAAGCAACATGCTTCTAAATAACCCACTAGCCAATGAAGAAGTCAAAAATAGAAATAAGAAATCATCTTGCACTAAATGCTAAGGAAAATATTACATGGTTGTGGGCCACAGCTAAAACTGTGCTTAGGAGGAAATACATATCAAGTATAACTTTAACTGTGTGTATCTAGAGAAAAGAAAGTCTGAAAATGAATAATCTAAGATTCTATCACAAGAAATTAGAGAAAGAGGAGCAAATTAAGTCCAAATGAAGTTGAATAAAGGAAATGATAAAGAGTAGAAATTAATTAAATAAAATGGAGATTTAAATGAAGTCTTATATGGAAAGCATCTAGTGTGTAACAACTGCAAGGAATGAGTAGCCGTCTTTCACTTTGGTTGGAATACTGCTAGTATTACAGCATAATCCTGGCTTTGGAGCTAAGTATATTTTATTATGTTAAGGAAGAATCAACTGGTTTCTATTTCATTAATAATCGTTGAGTTGTGTCAAATTTTGTGTTGAATTGTGTTTGATTGTTTCAGCAATCATAGAGGTAATCTGGTGATTTTTCTCTTTAAATCATTAATTTAATCAATTTCCTAATAGGAAATCATCCTTGAATTCCTGAAATAACACTTGGCCCTATAATATTATTTCCGTTACATTTTCTTTCATTTGTGAGAGTTCTTTTCAAGTCTTTTATTGTGATGCTACACTGTGGTCTCTAATACTTTATTTAGATTGTTGTATTGATATTCACAGGTGACTTTGGTCTTTCAGTTTTCTTTTCATCTCAATCTTTATCAGGTTTTACTAACATTAATGTCACTATTTTTTAAAAAAGAAGAAAATCATGGTTCTTTTCCTTTTTCTTTGTTCTAGATTCGTTTAAATAAAATTGGAATTATCAGTTATTTAACATTTTGCCTTGAAGAATTACAGATTTAGAGAAAAGTTGTTTTTTTTTAAAAAGTACAAATTTACCATACCCCAGATTCCCTAAATCTATATGTCATTTTTTCTGAGTCATTTAAGAGTAAGTTATACATATATCCCTTTAACCCTAGATACTTAAGTGGGTATTTTCTGAACACAAGTACTCTTATAAAACCACAAGACAATTGTCAAAATCAGGAAATTAACATCTATACAATCCTATCATCTAATCTATAGACCTTATCAAATTTTATCAGTTTTCCCAAAAATGTCTTTCATAAAACTTTTTTCTCTAGTTAGGACCCAATCTAGCATCACATGTGTATTTATCATGTCTCTCCAGTCTCCTTTAATCTGGAGCTTTTCCTCAGTCTTTGTCTTTAAAAATCTTGATATTTTTGAAGAGTGCAGGTTATTTATTTTGTGTAATATCCCTCAACTGGAGTTTTCTGGTGTTTCTTCGTGACTAGATTTAAGTTATAATTTTTTGTCAGAAATGCCACAAAAATGAGGTCATGTCCTTCTTAGTGCATTATATCAGGAGACACACATATGTTTGTCCCGCTATAAATGATGTTCACTTTGATCATTCAGTTAATGTGTATCTACCAGATTCTCTGCTGTAAAGAATATCTGTGCTTTAATAGTTTGGTTAAAATTCCTCTAGCAACTTTATAGCATTTTTTTTTCTTCATGGAGGGGATGGTAGCTTTTTCAAGACTTTCTTTATAATTGGTTTATTTAGACATTAATCTCTTCTGAGATCAGGCTTGATAAATTACATTTGCCTAGAAAATTGTTTATTTCATCTAGATTTTAAATTTTATTTTTAGGGAGTTATAGGAACTGATCTCATTTTTTAAACTCCTGTTTGATAATATTTCCCCCTTGTCATTTCTTATTTTGCATATTTGAAGTTTCTTTTTATTTTGCTTCGTTAGTTGGCTAGTGGGTTTTTTATATATTTTTCCAAGAACTTGCTTTTGGTTTCATTGTTTATTACTTCTAAGACTTTTGTTGCCTAATTTGTTAATCTCTGCTTTCATTTTTTTAATTTTTAAATTAACATACAATAAAATTGACTTTTGTGATATAGTTCTATGAATTTTAACACAGGAATAGTTTCATGTAAACACCACCAATATTAGGAAGACAGAATAGTTCCATCCCTCCCAAAGTTTCTTCATGCTGACCCTTTGTAGTCACTCCATCCCTTAGTCCCTAACCCTGGACAACCACTGATCTGATCTGTTCTCTGTCTCTCTAGCTTGCCTTGTACAGAATGTCATGTAAAAGGAATCATACAGGAAGTAGAATTTCGAGACTGGCTGCTTTCACTCAGCCTAATGCCATTGAAATTCATCTATGTTGTTGCATGTATTGATAGTCTGATCCTTTTTATGGTAGAAGAATATTCTGTTGTATGAATGGACAAAAGTTTGTTTATCCATTAACCCATGGAAGGACATTTGGGTTGTTTCCAGTTTGGAGTGATTATGAATAAAGCTGCTAAAGAAGCTGCTACAAAAAGTATAAAGAAATTCTCTTTATTCTTTACAAGGTACTAAGTTTCCCATATGCTAAATATATCTACCTTATTAATTACTTATTCAATTTAAATCTACTTGACCTATTATTGCCTAAGAGATTTAATGTCCCTTAATATTGTTATGTTTCTATCATGTTTTTTTTTTCTCCAAGTAATTCTTGTAGTTTTCACTTTAATCAGTGCTGATGCATCATTGTGAATCACACTCTTTGCCCATTTTTTTCTTTTTCCTGGCTTACTGAATCCCTTAATTTTAGAGATGTGTCTTGTAAACATTATAATATTGGTTTTTCATTTCTGACCCAATCTGAATTTATTTTTCCATTAATAGATGAGCATATTAGTTTCTCATTGCTGCTGTAACAAATTATCACAAATTTAGTAGCCTAAAACAGCACAAATTTGTTACCTTACAGTTCTAGAGACCAGAAGTCTGAAATGGGTCTCATTGGGCTAAAAGCAAGGTGCTGACCCGGCTGCATTTCTTCTGGAGGTTCTAGGGGAGAATTCTTTCCTTGCTTCTTCCAGGTTCCAGAGGCTGCCTGAACTTCCTTGGCTTATGTCCCCTTCATCCATCTTCTAAACCAGAATGATAGGTTGAGTCTCCTTCAGATTGGATCACTTCTCTTCTATACTCGTTTCCCTCTGCCTCTTTAAAGAATGCTTATGATTATATCAGGCCCACCTAGAAAATCCAGATTAATGAAAATATCTACTTAAACTCAACTGAGCTGTAACCTTAATTCCATCCACAACCCTTGCCATGTAACATAACTTAATCACAGGTTCCAGGGATTAAGATGTAAACATCTTTGGGGACCTGGAGAGGCAGCATTATTCTTCCTACCACAGTGAGTTTAGTCCTTTTACATTTAATAGTATGACCAATACTTTGGTCTAAATTATGACATATTTTTGTGCTTTCTTTTCTTGGTGATCAATTTTCTTTGTTTCATTTCCTATAGGCAGTTCTTCTGATATTTAGAAAGGTTTGCACTTTACTCTAGTGATTAGTTTTAAATTATAATAGCATATGGTACTCTTAGTCATTAACTCTTTACTTATCTATTAGTTCCCTATCATCAAATTTTAGTTAATAGTATCCTTCTTTAGTGTTTATATTTGTACTCTTAAATATGTCATAATAGATTGACTTATTGTCCTAAGTTCTTCACTCAAGAGCAATATATTCTTCCCACCACCATTGATAATGGGCCTGGACACGTGACTTGCTTTGGCCAATGTATTGTTAACAGATAGGAAATGAGCAGAGTCCTGAAACGTGCTTCACTAGTTGGCTTGGCCTCTTATACTCTCGTGGTGTGCTATTAGAAGACCTCCCTCTGGGAGCTGCTGCCCCTTTAGCCTGGGTCCAGAGCTAATACATCTGAATATCTGAACCCAACCCACAGCTTGCAGCCAAACCCAGAGGACTCACAGCCTGAAGCAGGTCCTCCCAACAATTTTACTTTGGATCAGCCCAAACCTCAGTCAAACTGGTAACAGAAGGATGTGAGAATAAATGTTCTTGTTGTTGTTCTTGTAAACGCTGACTTTAGGGGATTGATTATTATATAGCAAAAGCTGGCTATTATATTTTTATTTCTACTACTTTGTCAACTTTAAATGTTATGATTTTACTCCCAGCCATTATATGAAACAATCAATATACTTTCTTTTCCTTCTATATGCTTTACCTTTTCCTCCCTGGTTTTTGTAAGTTTTATTATTTCTATGATGTTTTACAATATGTAACATTCATATCTTATTCTACCTCTTTAATACCCATATTAATATTAGTCTTGGTTCCAAATAGTCTATGTTTTCACTTATGTGTGAAATCTAAAAAATAATAAAACAGGGGGGACCTTGAAGATGGCGGAAGAGTAAGACGCGGAGATCGCCTTCCTCCCCACGGATACACCAGAAATACATCCACACGTGGAACAACTCCTACAGAACTCCTACTGAAGGCTGGCAGAAGACCTCAGACCTCCCAAAAGGCAAGAAACTCCCCACGTAACTGGGTAGGGCAAAAGAAAAAACAGAGACAAAAGAATAAGGACGGCACCTGCACCAGTGGGAGGGAGCTGTGAAGGAGGAAAAGTTTCCACACACTAGGAAGCCCCTCCGCGGGCGGAGACTGCGGGAGGCAGAGGGGGGAGTTTCGGGACCGCGGAGTAGTGCACAGCGACGGGTGCGGAGGGCAAAGCGGGGAGATTCCTGCACAGACGATCGGTGCTGACCGGCACGCACCAGCCCGAGTGGCTTGTCTGCTCACCCGCCGGGGCGGGCGGGGCTGCGAGCTGAGGCTCGGGTTTTGGTTTTGGACGGAGCTCAGGGAGAGGACTGGGGTTGGCGGCTTGAACATAGCCTGAAGGGGTTAGTGCACCACGACTAGCCGGGAGGGAGTTCGGGGAAAAGCCTGCACCGGCCGAAGAGGCAAGAGACTTTTTCTTCCCTCTTTGTCTCCTGGTGCGCGAGGAGAGGGGTTTAAGAGCGCTGCTTAAAGGAACTCCAGAGACGGGCGCGAGCCGCGGCTAAAAGCGCGAACCCCAGAGACGGGCGCGAGCCGCGGCTGAGGGCGCGAGCCCCCGAGACGGGCGCGAGCCGCGGCTGAAAGCGCAAACCCCAGAGACGGGCGCGAGCCGCGGCTGAGGGCGCGAGCCCCCGAGACGGGCGCGAGCCGCGGCTAAAACCGCGGACCCCAGAGACGGGCGGGAGACGCTAAGGCTGCTGCTGCCGCCACCAAGGGGCCTGTGTGCGAGCACAGGTCACTCTCCACACCCCTCTTCCGCGGAGCCTGTGCAGCCCGCCACTGCCAGGTTCCCGGGATCCAGGGACAACTTCCCCGGGACAGCGCACGGCGGGCCTCAGGCTGGTGCAACGTCACGCCGGCCTCTGCCGCAACGTCACGCTGCCTCTGCCGCCGCAGGCCGGCCCCGCACGCAGTGCCCCTCCTTCCCCCATCCCCCAACCCCCGGCCTGAGTGAGCCGGAGGCCCCGAATCGGCGGCTCCTTTAACCCCGTCCTGTCTGAGCGAAAAAACAGACGCCCTCCAGCGACCTACACGCAGAGGCAGGGCCAAATCCAAAGCTGAGCTCCTGTGAGCTGTGAAAACAAAGAAGAGAAAGGGAAATCTCTCCCAGCAGCCACAGAAGCAGCGGATTAAAGCTCCACAATCAACTTGATATACCCTGCATCTGTGGAATACCTGAATAGACAAGGAATGATCCCAAATTGAAGAGGTGGAATTTAGGAGCGAAATCTATGATTTTTTTCCCTTTTCCTCTTTTTGTGAAGGTGTACGTGTATGCTCCTGTGTGACATCTAGTCTGTATACTCTAGCTTCCACCATTTGTCCTAGGGCTCTATCCGTCCATGACTTTTTTTTAAAAATTCTTTTTCTTAATAATTAAGTTTAATTGTAATAACTTTATTATACTTTACCTTCGTTCTTTCTTTCCTTCCTTCCCTCCCTCCTTTAGACAACGAATCACCCCAAATTGAGGAGGTGGTCTCAGGGAGCAGGATTTATGATTTTTCCCCCTTTACCTCTTTTTGTGAAGGTGTATGTGTATGCTTCTGTGTAAGATTTTCTCTGTATAGCTTTGCTTCCAACATTTGTCCTAAGGTTCTATCCGTCCCTTTTTTTTTTTTCTAAATATTTTTTAATTCAATAACTATATTATACTTTATTTTATTTTTACTGTATCATCTTTCTTTCTGTCTTTTTTTCCTTCTTTCCCTCCTTCCTTCCTTCCTTCCTTCCTCCCTCCCTCCCTCCCTCCCTCCTTTCTTTCCTTCTTTGCTTCTTTCTTCCTTCCTTCCTTTCCTCCTTTCCTTCTTTCTTTCCTCATACTTCTACTAATTCTCTCTACTTTTTCTCCCTTTTATTCTGAGCCGTGTGGATGAAAGGCTCTTGGTGCTCCAGCCAGGAGTCAGGGCTCTGCCTCTGAGGTAGGAGAGCCAACTTCAGGTCACTGGTCAACAAGAGACCTCCCAGCTCCACATAATATTAAACAGCGGAAATCTCCCAGAGACCTCCATCTTAACACCAGCACCCAGCTTCACTCAACGACCAGCAAGCCACAGTGCTGGACAACCTATGCCAAACAACTAGCAAAACAGGAACACAACCCCACCCATTAGCAGAGAGGCTGCCTAAAATCATAATAAGGCCACAGACACCCCAAAACACACCACCAGACGTGAACCTGCCCACTAGAGAGACAAGATCCAGCCTCATCCAGCACAACACAGGCACTAGTCCCCTCCACCAGGAAGCCTACACAACCCACTGAAACAACCTTAGCCACTGGAGACAGACATCAAAAACAACGGGAACTACGAACCTGCAGCCTGCAAAAAGGAGACCCCAAACACAGTAAGATAAGCAAAATGAGAAGACAGAAAAACACACAGCAGATGAAGGAGCAAGATAAAAACCCACCAGACCTAACAAATGAAGAGGAAATAGGCAATCTACCTGAAAAAGAATTCAGAATAATGATAGTAAGGATGATCCGAAATCTTGGAAGTAGAATGGACAAAATGCAAGAAACAGTTAACAAGGACCTACAAGAACTAAAGGTGAAACAAGCAACGATGAACAATGCAATAAATGAAATTAAAATCACTCTAGATAGGATCAATAGCAGAATAACTGAGGCAGAAGAACGGATAAGTGACCTGGAAGATAAAGTAGTGGAAATAACTACTGCAGAGCAGAATAAAGAAAAAAGAATGAAAAGAACTGAGGACAGTCTCAGAGACCTCTGGGACAACATGAAACGCACCAACATTCGAATTATAGGGGTTCCAGAAGAAGAAGAAAGAAAGAAAGGGACTGAGAAAATATTTGAAGAGATTATAGTTGAAAACTTCCCTAATATGGGAAAGGAAATAGTTAATCAAGTCCAGGAAGCACAGAGGGTCCCATACAGGATAAATACAAGGAGAAACACGCCAAGACACATATTAATCAAACTGTCAAAAATTAAATACAAAGAAAGCATATTAAAAGCAGCAAGGGAAAAACAACAAATAACACACAAGGGAATCCCCATAAGGTTAACAGCTGATCTCTCAGCAGAAACCCTACAAGCCAGAAGGGAGTGGCAGGACATACTGAAAGTGATGAAGGAGAATAGCCTGAAACCAAGACTACTCTACCCAGCAAGGATCTCATTCACATTTGATGGAGAAATTAAAACCTTTACAGACAAGCAAAAGCTGAGAGAGTTCAGCACCACCAAACCAGCTTTACAACAAATGCTAAAGGAACTTCTCTAGACACGAAACACAAGAGAAGGAAATGACCTATAGTAGCGAACCCAAAACAGTATATAAAATGGAAATAGGAACATACATATCAATAATTACCTTAAATGTAAATGGACTAAATGCTCCCACCAAAAGACACAGATTGGCTGAATGGATACAAAAACAAGACCCTTATATATGCTGTCTACAAGAGACCCACTTCAGAACTAGAGACACATACAGACTGAAAGTAAGGGGATGGAAAAAGATATTCCATGCAAATGGAAACCAAAAGAAAGCTGGAGTAGCAATTCTCATATCAGACAAAATAGACTTTAAAATAAGGACTATTAAAAGGGACAAAGAAGGACACTACATAATGATCAAGGGATCGATCCAAGAAGAAGATATAACAATTGTAAATATTTATGCACCCAACATAGGAGCACCTCAATACATAAGGCAAATACTAACAACCATAAAAGGGGAGATCAACAGTAACACATTCATAGTAGGGGACTTTAACACCCCACTTTCACCCATGGACAGATCATCCAAAATGAAAATAAATAAGGAAACACAAGCTTTAAATGATACATTAAACAAGATGGACTTAATTGATGTTTATAGGACACTCCATCCAAAAACAACAGAATACACATTTTTCTCAAGTGCTCATGGAACATTCTCCAGGATAGATCATATCTTGGGTCACAAATCAAGCCTTGGTAAATTTAAGAAAACTGAAATTGTATCAAGTATCTTTTCCGACCACAACGCCATGAGACTAGATATCAATTACAGGAAAAGATCTGTAAAAAATACAAACACATGGAGGCTAAACAATACACTACTTAATAATGAAGTGATCACTGAAGAAATCAAAGAGGAAATTAAAAAATACCTAGAAACAAATGACAATGGAGACACAACGACCCAAAACCTATGGGATGCAGCAAAAGCAGTTCTAAGGGGGAAGTTTATAGCAATACAAGCCCACCTTAAGAAGCAGGAAACATCTCGAATAAACAACCTAACCTTGCACCTCAAGCAATTAGAGAAAGAAGAACAAAAAAACCCCAAAGCTAGCAGAAGGAAAGAAATCATAAAAATCAGATCAGAAATAAATGAAAAAGAAATGAAGGAAACAATAGCAAAGATCAATAAAACTAAAAGCTGGTTCTTTGAGAAGATAAACAAAATAGATAAACCACTAGCCAGACTCATCAAGAAAAAAAGGGAGAAGACTCAAATCAATAGAATTAGAAATGAAAAAGGAGAAGTAACAACTGACACTGCAGAAATAAAAAAAATCATGAGAGATTACTACAAGCAACTCTATGCCAATAAAATGGACAATCTGGAAGAAATGGACAAATTCTTAGAAATGCACAACCTGCCAAGACTGAATCAGGAAGAAATAGAAAATATGAACAGACCAATCACAAGCACTGAAATTGAAACTGTGATTAAAAACCTTCCAACAAACAAAAGCCCAGGACCAGATGGCTTCACAGGTGAATTCTATCAAACGTTTAGAGAAGAGCTAACACCTATCCTTCTCAAACTCTTCCAAAATATAGCAGAGGGAGGAACACTCCCAAATTCCTTCTACGAAGCCACCATCACCTTGATACCAAAACCAGACAAGGATGTCACAAAGAAAGAAAACTACAGGCCAATATCACTGATGAACATAGATGCAAAAATCCTCAACAAAATACTAGCAAACAGAATCCAACAGCACATTAAAAGGATCATACACCATGATCAAGTGGGGTTTATTCCAGGAATGCAAGGATTCTTCAATATACGCAAATCTATCAATGTGATAAACTATATTAACAAATTGAAGGAGAAAAACCATATGATCATCTCAATAGATGCAGAGAAAGCTTTCGACAAAATTCAACACCCATTTATGATAAAAACCCTCCAGAAAGTAGGCATAGAGGGAACTTTCCTAAACATAATAAAAGCCATATATGACAAGCCCACAGCAAACATCATCCTCAATGGTGAAAAACTGAAAGCATTTCCACTAAGATCAGGAACAAGACAAGGTTGCCCACTCTCACCACTCTTATTCAACATAGTTTTGGAAGTTTTAGCCACAGCAATCAGAGAAGAAAAGGAAATAAAAGGAATCCAAATCGGAAAAGAAGAAGTAAAGCTGTCACTGTTTGCAGATGACATGATACTATACATAGAGAATCCTAAAGATGCTACCAGAAAACTACTAGAGCTAATCAATGAATTTGGTACAGTAGCAGGATACAAAATTAATGCACAGAAATCTCTGGCATTCCTATATACTAATGATGAAAAATCTGAAAGTGAAATCAAGAAAACACTCCCATTTACCATTGCAACAAAAAGAATAAAATATCTAGGAATAAACCTACCTAAGGATACGAAAGACCTGTATGCAGAAAATTATAAGACACTGATGAAAGAAATTAAAGATGATACAAATAGATGGAGAGATATACCATGTTCTTGGATGGGAAGAATCAACATTGTGAAAATGACTCTACTACCCAAAGCAATCTACAGATTCAATGCAATCCCTATCAAACTACCACTGGCATTTTTCACAGAACTAGAACAAAAAATTTCGCAATTTGTATGGAAACACAAAAGACCCCGAATAGCCAAAGCAATCTTTAGAACGAAAAAAGGAGCTGGAGGAATAAGGCTCCCTGACTTCAGACTATATTACAAAGCAACAGTAATCAAGACAGTATGGTACTGGCACAAAAACAGAAAGACAGATCAGTGGAACAGGATAGAAAGCCCAGAGATAAACCCACGCACATATGGACACCTTATCTTTGATAAAGGAGGCAGGAATGTACAGTGGAGAAAGGACAGCCTCTTCAATAAATGGTGCTGGGAAAACTGGACAGGTACATGTAAAAGTATGAGATTAGATCACTCCCTAACACCATACACAAAAATAAGCTCAAAATGGATTAAAGACCTAAATGTAAGGCCAGAAACTATCAAACTCTTAGAAGAAAACATAGGAAGAACACTCTATGACATAAATCACAGCAAGATCCTTTCTGACCCACCTCCTAGAGTAATGGAAATAAAAACAAAAATAAACAAATGGGACCTAATGAAACTTCAAAGCTTTTGCACAGCAAAGGAAACCATAACCAAGACCAAAAGACAACCCTCAGAATGGGAGAAAACATTTGCAAATGAAGCAACTGACAAAGGATTAATCTCCAAAATTTACAAGCAGCTCATGCAGCTCAATAACAAAAAAACAAACAACCCCATCCAAAAATGGGCAGAAGACCTAAATAGACATTTCTCCAAAGAAGATATACAGAATGCCAACAAACACATGAAAGAATGCTCAACATCATTAATCATTAGAGAAATGCAAATCAAAACTACAATGAGATATCATCTCACACCAGTCAGAATGGCCATCATCAAAAAATCAAGAAACAATAAATGCTGGAGAGGGTGTGGAGAAAAGGGGACACTCTTGCACTGCTGGTGGGAATGTGAATTGGTTCAGCCACTGTGGAGAACAGTATGGAGGTTCCTTAAAAAACTACAAATAGAATTACCATATGACCCAGCAATCCCACTACTGGGCATATACCCTGAGAAAACCAAAATTCAAAGAGAGTCATGTACCAAAATGTTCATTGCAGCTCTATTTACAATAGCCAGGACATGGAAACAACCTAAGCGCCCATCATCGGATGAATGGATAAAGAAGATGTGGCACATATACACAATGGAATATTACTCAGCCTTAAAAAGAAATGAAATTGAGCTATTTGTAATGAGATGGATAGACCTAGAATCTGTCATACAGAGTGAAGTAAGTCAGAAAGAAAAAGACAAATACCGTATGCTAACACATATATATGGAATTTAAGGGAAAAAAATGTCATGAAGAACCTAGGGGTAAGATAGGAATAAAGACGCAGACCTACTGGAGAACGGACTTAAGGATATGGGGAGGGGGAAGGGTGAGTTTTGACAGGGCGAGAGAGAGTCATGGACATATACACACTAACAAACGTAGTAAGGTAGATAGCTGGGGGGAAGCAGCCGCAAGGCACAGGGATATTAGCTCGGTGCTTTGTGACAGCCTGGAAGGGTGGGATGGGGAGAGTGGGAGGGAGGGAGACGCAAGAGGGAAGACATATGGGAACATATGTATATGTATAGCTGATTCACTTTGTTGTAAAGCAGAAACTAACACACCATTGTAAAGCAATTATACCCCAATAAAGATGTTTAAAAAAAATAATAATAATAATAAAACAAATGAATGAATATAAGAAAGCAGAAAGAGACTAACAGATACAGAGAACAAATTAGGGGTTACCAGTACATGAGAGGTAGAGAGATGGGCAAGACAGAGGAAGGGTATTAAAAGGTACAAACTTTAAAAGGTAAAACAAGATACAGGGATATAATATATAGCACAGGGAATATAACCAACATTTTTTAATAACTTTAAATGGAGTATAATCTATAAAAATATCAAATCAGTTTGTTATACACCTCAAACTAATATAACATTGTAAATCAACTATATTTCAATTAAAATATATATGTAAATTATTCTTGATTCTACTGTCAAATATGTACAGTGCTCACTCTCAGTCACTGTTAAACCTATACATAGTTTCTCAAAAAATGTCTTGGTTTGCTGAAGTTTCTCATTTTTATTTTCATCAAGGAGGGCTCATAGGAACACATTCTCTGAGATCTTGTGTTTTTAAAATTGTATTTCTCTGGCTTTTACATGTAAATGATATAAAGGTATAAAACCATTGATTCATATTCTCTTTTATTAGATGTTGCTTAAATGTTGCTCTATTTTCATCTGGAACTGAATGTTGCTCTGGAGAAATCTGAAGCCAGCTGGAGGAGAGAAGAAATAAAGTCCTCTATAAGGGGGAAAATCAGGAATCTTCATATTTGAAGTCTACTAATATTATGAGACAATGTCTCAGTGTTGACCATTTGGGGTCATCTTTGTCAGGCACATAATTTGTTCTTTGCAATATGTAGATTCAAAAAAATTTTTTTAGGAAACTCTTCTTTATTTATACCTTTGTTATTTGCTCTGTTTCATTATTTTGGTTTTCTTTTTGATGAACTCCAATTATGCATATATTTGATCTCCTTTGACTCTCTTCTACATCTATACAGCCCTCTTTAGCTATTCTTTTAATCTACATTTCACTGTTTGTTCTTCTCACTTCTATTTTCTATGTCCTTTCTTGTGTTTTCATAGTGTTTATTAACCCTGTGCTCTCTCAAATTTTGTCTTTATTTTAATAATGGTTTCATTTTTTTCTTCTCTTTCTTTTCTGAGTTTTGCCAGATCACATCTCATCCACTGCTGCCTTGCAATCCCATCCCTGAGTTATTGCATGGTGGTTGTTCTCAGAGGCAATTGCTCCTATATGATATTTTCTGTAAGGTGGAAGTTTTGCTCACAATTTTAGTCTGTTCCAGGGCCATTTTACTGGTGAGTGTTCTTTGTTCATAAATTTTACTGCTCCTTTCTCCCTTTTTTTTTATAGTATCTTTGTTAAAATACAGCACTGGCTTGTTTGTATTGCTCATTGTTGACTGCATTAGGACTTTCTGGACCAAACATTGGACAAAGTTTTCTGTAGGTGGGGAGAGGCCGGGGTAGAATTATAATAAAGTTGCTTTTCACAGCTCAGGGTCTCTCTTCTCCTCATTTGCTACAAAGTCAGAGTGCTTCTACATATAACCTGGTGTGGAGGATTAAATTTCTATCCTCACTTATTCATCTCCCAAAGTACTATGCATGTACACTCTTGTCATGGTCTTATGGTGATGGATTGTACTTCCTTACATCTTGGTTTCAGAGTTGACCATGCAACATGCTTTAGCTAATGGGCTATTAGTGTGTATGCCATGAGCAAAGCATGAAATGTGCTAGTGTAGTTAGATTTACCTTCTTGACTCTTGCTTTTCATCATGAGAAGAATATGCCTCAGGTTGCCACTGGATTAAGAAGGTTGAGATACACATGGAGCAGACCAGCACCCAGCCCTCAGACTGTAGTCAAACCCAGCTTAGACCAGCCTAGATACATTAGTTCCAGCCACCCTGAAGACACATGAACAGGAAAAAATGTTTATTGAATTTGGAGGTGTTTTTTATGTAGCAAAAAATGACTGATACTTTCAACCTCCTTACTTGTCTGAAGCTAACCAAGTTTGGGGGAATCTCTTCTTCTCAGCTTATCCTATGTCCTCATCCTCTTTTTCAATCAAAAGATAGAGATTTCCTCCTTTAGACTAGTTCCCCCAGCATCAAGAAATTTTGTTTTTGTCTTTGTTTTTTGGTCAAATACTTTACTGAGCTCTCATCTCTGCTTTTGGCTACTACCTCTCTCACAGCTACTGTGTGCTCTTGACAGCCCCTACATAATATTTTTAGCTTCACTAAAAAAGGAGTTTGGAATTTTGTTTTCTATCCTCCTTATTGCTTTGGATGGTTTCCAGGAGGAGATGGAAAGAATATCAAGTTGGCACATCCATTTTCAAATGGAAGTCTCCACCTTGTTTCTATAATAAGAATAAGAAGGTAGCATGGAGTCTTGGAAAGAATATGAGCTTTGGAACCAGACAGACCTGGATCAAATCCTGGCTGTGTGAATTTTTTCTGTGTGAATTTGAAAAATTTACATCAACTTCCCTGAGCTTCAGTTTGTTTTCTCATCTATAAAAACAATCTAGTGACACTTATATCAGAGAGTAATTTACTGTGAAAAAACATCTTCAGAGAACCAGGAATCAAAGCTAAAAGACAGTAGTGCAAACAGTGGACACAGCAAAAATGAGAAATGTCATTATTGTACTTTTTTGTTGTAATGGTGGTGATTGTTGAATGAATGTAGGAAAGCACTTTTAAAAGCACCTAAGTGATGAAGCAATAAAAGTATGGAGATGTGCCTCCTATTCTCTGAAAGTTGTATAGCAGCCATGAGAGCTGCAGATTCTTTCAGAAGATCAGAAAACAGTTTCTTTCCTAGCACCCTCTCCCCCTTTTCAATACTTGGATTTTCTTACTCCACTACTGCAGAATACATGCCTTGATCCTAGGTATGGAGCAGGTGACTCAAGCCAAACCAGCTAGCACAGCCTCACTCCCTGAACACCATCCAGTGGTTCACTGATGGATATGTGATTAATTCAGGGCCAAGAAGATTGTAGTTATTTGTTGGTGGCTTCAGGAAAGCAAGGTTTCAGTCTTCTAAGAGAGTTTCTAGAAGCAATCCTATCCTTCTCCCTGAATATGGTCATCAAATCCCAGAAGATTTTGGCAGCCCTCTTACAGCTACACCAAGAAAGAGGATGGTCTTAGGATAAGGCTGGCACAGCACAGAGAAAAAGACCCTGGATCCTTGATGGTATGTTTGAGCAGCTGAAACAAACCAACCCTGAAGCCCACCCAACCTTGTTGCTGTCTAGTTATATAAGCAATTAACCATTTTTTTAAAAACTGGTTTTTTTAAAGCCCATTTGGGTTAGATTTTCAGTTACTTGCAACTGAACACGCACTACCATACTGTCAGATGTCAAAGCTTCTCAACAATTTCCATTGCCATCATTGGCATACCTTCTCAGATGAATACAATCTTCTGTCATGTGTCCCTGGTGGTTTCCAGAATCAAAAGATTATTACTCAGTATCCCGTTTATGATTCCTCTTTTCCATAGACTATGCTATGGTGTGTGTTCAACAAAGATTTAATAATAATAAAAGCTAACATCTTTTAAGTTCTTACTGCACACCAGGCCTTGTGCCATCCTCAAAACATCCTTATAGGTAAGCACCATTGCCTCTGCCTTACAGAGGATGAAACTAAGACTTAGCCATCTTACCTACTTGACCTACATTACATATCAATAAAGTGGAGAGTCCAAGAGTCAAAGGCAGATCTCTCTGACTCCAGAGTCAAATTTTTAAACACTAGGCTGAACTGCCTGTTAAAAAAATTTATTGAGCACCGTCCATACGCCAGTTATGAGAGGTACAGGGAATCAGACAGTTTTTACTCATGAGTTGCGCACAGTCTGGTGGGATATGCAAACCTGTGCACAGATAATTATAGCACGGCAGGGCACTCGCGAGCAGGGGCTAAAGAGGCAAGTTGAAGCCAACTCAGGAAAAGTCTGACCATTGTGCTAAGCAACCAGGACTCCACCCTGCCAGTGCAAGGTCTTCATCAGGGGAGCGACGTGTGTAAACTGTGGATGTGACTGTGATGTGAAGGTGACTGACCAGCAAGAGACTGGAACCAAGCAGACTGTGAAGAAGGTGTGCGGTACTCCAGGTGAGGTACAGAGGAGCATTCACGTGACTGTCCCCTGAGGGGTAGAAAGAGGAGTGTAACGCGCTTCTCCCAGATTCCCCTATAATCCCACATTCTGCACAGGACATGCAGCCCATGAAGACTCCAGGTGTTGGCAACACGTCCCACGTTAGTAAAGTGCCCCATGACACAGGAGTCATGTCCCTCTAACCGAGAAGGAACTCCACTCTCCAGGAGACCTGCTGAGCTGCCCAGCGGGCACTTACAGTAGTTGGGTAGCAGAGAATACGGCCAGAGTCAAGCAAGAGTGGGGCATGGCCTCCAGAAGGGAAAAACATTTCATGCTGTTTTCAACTGCTGTAAAGACTAAATCGATTCTGTGATTCATCCAATTCTCACCGTGGAAATTCGTCATTAAACATGCTAAAGTACACACACAAATGTAAACACACACACACAGGAAATAAAAAGAATGCTCAATTGAGCAATCACTGGTTTGAACCATTTCTTCATTTTTCATGTCCTATCTTTTGTGGCATCACTTCTGAGCGAGGGGTCATAATCAAATTATAATTGCTAACACTTACTGAGCACTAACTGTGTACCAGGCACTATACCAAACATTTTATGCACATTAACCTCATTGAATTCTAAAAAAAAAGCAAAAAAAAATGAAAAAGAACCTGTTATGTATTACTATCCCACTTTTGAAGATGAGAAAACCAAGGCTCAGCAAGAGTGTCTAAGCAGAGATTGAAACCAGCTCTGCCCGACTCTGGACACCATGCCTTCCACAAATGATCACTCTCCCTTACATTTATCCAGTCCTTCAAATTTACAGTATCATTATTACTAACATTATCTTGTTTGATCCTCATAGCAACTCTTCACAAAACCATTCCCATTTTTCAGCTGAGGTTTGGAGAGGGACAGTGACTGACTAGGGCCACACGTCAAGGAGCGGAAGGAAAGTTGGCACCCAGCCTCCCAAGACAATGGTCCTAACCATTGAGAAACACTGCCTGCCTTATTCATGGGATTCTGCTCCTGCCTGCATTAAATATGCATCTTCTATTTTCTGATTCTCATTGACTGAGCAATCTCCTCATGATATCAACCTAAACTATAGCAGAAAAGAATCTAAAGTTGATCACTACCCCACGTTATCTCTCCCATACACACACAGGAAATAATAGCAATAATCATAATTGTCCTAACAGTGGACATTGCCCTTAGCATGATTTCAAAAAACAATTTTCTTATTACTTTGTTCTAAAGTGCCTGAGCACCCAAACTGCAAAACAGTTTACAGAACTGTCTTCAAATGCATTTGGAAAGAGATGTGTTTCTTTTGCTTAACAAGACCTGGACTTAGGCAAGGAACATTGATTTTACTCTTAAGGATCTTGACATCTATGTCTTTCACTTTTTAAGAATCAGGCTAAAAGCATAAAAAGAAAAGTCAGAGCTGTGGGGCTTTGTATGCCTGGTCAAGACTGAATTCACCAGCTGTCTCTCCAGTCTCCTGGCAGCTCTGGCCACAGGGGACAGGCCACCATCACCATCTCAGAGCAACTAGTGAACCAAGAGGAAAGGAATTACCCCTTTACGGAAGACCCGCCACATGCCAGGAGCTGTGCTAAGGATGCACAGCAAAGGGCTAAATGTACATGCTCTGGAACCAGCCTTTCTGGGTTTGAAGCCCAGATCTGCCTTACTGGCTGAAGGCCTTGGTCAAATCTCTCAACCTCTCTGCCTCAGTCTCTCCTCTGTAACATGAGGACTGTAATAGTACCTACCTCATTGGATTGTTGTGAGTTGGTATACGTTGAGCACTAAAAACAGTTCCTGGCACATAGTAAGAGCTCTCTCTGTAAGTGTCAACCAGAATTATTACTACTGTCTTGTGTAATCCTCACACCCATCCTGTGAGATTGAGGTTGTCATCCTCTTCTGAAAGATGAGGAAACTTAGGCTCAGAGTGATGAAGTAACTGTGGCTGGGAAAGGTCTGGAAAAGATGGATTTAGCCCAGCTGCATTCACTTCCAGCTGGCAGGCTCTGTGCCCACATTTGCCTTCAAGATTCATAGTCCAGTTGAACAATGTCCCACATTAGAAACTCAGAAGTGCCCATCACCAAAGGACAGTATCGACAAGCTACTGACAACCAGACACACAATAGCCTGGTCATGTTCCATTCTGCGACTGACACTGAGTCTCAGAAATTCTAATGACATCGTTCCATCCATCATTCTAGCCACTAACTCACCCATTCATCATTCACCCACCCATTAGCAAATATTTACAGAGATCATTCTTTTTGCCTCTTCCTGGTGAAGCTGTCCAAATCTTCAAAATAGCACTACATTGAATTGCAGACTGAATTCTGTACCAGGTGCTAGAGAGACATAAAAGGATTATCCGACAGGCCTTAACACAGATATACATTCTTTACCTTTGGTATCCAGAATACATTTTCCACTTACCCTCTATGCTTACCAATCCTCACCACCACCACTGAGACATTTCTCAATCCACACACCAGGTAAATTGACTAGTTACGTGTATAGCTGACACATCCAACCTCACTAGTTTGAGATATATATTTTTCTTAATATTAAGGTGAAACAACTCCAACCTGCTATTCTACCTATCAGGGAATGTCTTTCTTCTCTCCCAGGGCAATACCATGTACCTACAGGCTGTTGATTCAATCTCAGGATACAGGTCTGTTAATCATCGTCAAAAGGTCGGAACACAAATATCCCTGTTTGGCTCAACAGCTGGCCAAGGTGGCTTGGGCTCTCTAGCTTTTGTGGCTGATGGGGCCCCACTACTGTATCTCTGGGGGTTCATAACATCAAGGCCATCTCTACCTGGGGCATGCATCCCCACTGTTGATACTGTACTATTTTTTCCAGATGCAGAATAAGGAGGTCAAGGGGTTTTGGGGGATAAAAAATCCCCTGTTCACAAGTGTTTTACTCAGCTATGGCTGCTGCACCAACCCTCTGCCTTCCAGAGTGAAGCTCCTTGGGACCTCAATTCTCTCAATACACACCACACAGATGCACACATTCCTGCGTTATCCATGATCCGGGGCGTCTCTGTTAGAAAGAATTCAATTCTGCCTAGAACTAGTCCTCCGCTAAATTCTTGGGAAGTAGGTGGGTCAGAGCAGTGAGCTTAATGGTGCCTCGCGAGGCCAAGAGTTAGGCTTAGGATTAGGGTTCTGGTTCCTACCACCAGAACGCTGGTTGGGCCTCCACACACACCCCTGCCTGGTCTAGAGGAAGTCCCTCCTTCCCCCATTTCCAGGACCCACCCACATCCTGCTCCATCATGACTGCTAGTCAGAATGCCCATTCTCTCACCCTACGTCTTCCTAAAGACAGATAATAGCATATTTCCCTCTGTCTGGGATATCCAGTCACCATCCTATATTCCTTTCCACTTTATTTTCTGAGATCCTTCTCTTCGTCCTTAGGAAGCATCATTATGCAGTGTGCCGGGGGAGAGGGGGAATCTACAGGCTGTGGAGACATTTCATGGGCTTGTTCTGGGTATTAAAGGACATGGATGCAAAAGTGCCCAGGGCAGTGCCTAGCTTAGAAGCACCAGTAAACTTGAGCTCTCTTCCCCCTTCCTCAAACTACTTAATTTTCTTTGAAACTAAAACTTATTTTCTAATTGCCCTTGACTTCAAATGTGACATTCTTTAGCCCATACCCTATTACTAATCCATTCTTGCCTAGTTCCTCCTACATTCCTTTTGTTCATGTTAAAGATGACTTTTCTTTTCACCTGTGTAAGTCTTGCTGCCTCCTACACTGATTAATTCAGCTAGATTGAAAAAGAGGACTAGCTCCTCCTCCATAAAGCTCCAATTAATCAATCATCCTAGAACCAGAGCAACTTGGTGCCTTGATATTTTGTAGAAAGAGCAGCAATGTTGCTGTCAGACCTGGGACATAGCGTTTAAGAGCAGAAAGAGCTTAGGCAAGTGACTTTATTCTGATAAGCCTCAATTTGCTCGTCTCTGGTACCTTAACCCATAATGTTGTTGAGACATTTGCAAATAACCTAAGAGGAATCTCTAAGGCGATGCCTGGCATATAGGTTCAACAGAACATGAACTTACTGCACCTAGACAGACATACCTGGTTCTGGTATGCCACTTAGCCAATTTTTATGTATAGGAAGTACAGAACACTCCATCAGACAAGAGCAGAATTCACATTCTCCTCAAGCTCACATGGAACATTCACCAAGATAGACTACATTCCGGGCCATAGGACACAATTTTTTAAAATGTTAAAGCATAGAAACATACAAAATATGTTCTCAGACCACAATGGAATAAACTAGAAATCAATCACAGAAAGATAACTCCCAAATATTCGTAAATTAAATAACACACTTCTAAATGACACATGGGTCAAAGCAGAAGTCTCAGGTGAAGTTAAAAAATATTTTGAGCTAAATGAAAATACAATTATCAAAATACATAGGAGGCAGCAAAACCAGTTCTTCAAGGGAAATTTATAACATTAAATGCATATATCTTTTTAAAAAGAAATCTAAAATCAATAACCTAAGCTTCCTTAAAAAACTAGAGAAGGGCTTCCCTGGTGGCGCAGTGGTTGAGAGTCCGCCTGCCGATGCAGGGGACGCGGGTTCGTGCCCCGGTCCGGGAAGATCCCACATGCCGCGGAGCGGCTGGGCCCGTGAGTCATGGCCACTGAGCCTGCGCGTCCCGAGCCTGTGCTCCGCAACGGGAGAGGCCACAACAGTGAGAGGTCCGCATACCGTAAAAAAAAAAAAAAAAAAAAAAAAAAACTAGAGAACTAAGAGTAACTTGAGCCTAAAGGAAACAAAAGAAAACATGTATTTTTTTAAAGAGCGGAAGTCAACGTCAATGAAATTGAAACAGAAAAACATTAAAGAAGATTAACAAAACCAAAAATTGCTTCTCGGAAAGAATCAATAAAATTGATTAAAATTTTGATAAGCCAAGATAATAGAAGAGAAGACACAAATTATAATATCAGAAGTGAAAGAAAGGTCATCACTACTGATCCATGGGCATTAAAAGGATAATAAAGGGATATTATGAACAATTCTATACCTCAAATTGGAGAGCCTGGATGAAATGAAGCAGTTTCTTGAAAGATACAAACTCACAGACACACAAAAAGAGGTAACTGGAATATCCCTCTATTAAACAAATCAAATCAATCATTAATAGCCTTCCACAAAAAGAAACTACTAGGCCCAAATGATTTCACTAGTGAATTCTATCAAACATTTAAGAAATAATGCCAATTCCCTGTGATCTCTTTCAGAAAATAGAAGCAGGGAAAACAATTCCTAACTCATTCTATGAGACCAGCATCACTCCAAAACCAAAACCAGATAAAGACATTCCAAGAAAGGAAAACTTGAGACTAATATCTCTCATGAACATAGGCACAAAAATGCTCAACTAATCAAATCAATAATTTACACAAAAATACACTATAGTCACATGGGATTTATTCCAGGATGTAACCCTGGTTCAACATTCAAAAAATCAATGTAATCCACCACGTTAACGGGCTAAAGAAGAAAAATCATGCTATCAATTAACGCAATAAAAGCATTTAATAAAATCTAGGAGCCATCCGTGGTTTTAAAAACTCTTAGCAAACTAGGAATAGAGGAGAACTTTCTCAACTTAATAATGAATACCTTCAAAAATCCTCCAGCTAACATCATATTTAATAGTGAGAGACTGGATGTTTTTCCCCTAAGATAGGGGACAAGGAGATTTCCTCTTTCACCATTCCTATTCAACAGGCTCCCTGAGAAATACCTAATTCTATAGTTGGGTCAGGAAGTATATGTGATGAATCTAGAGCATCTTGTAATTCCAGAAACTAAGGAAGTACAGAAAAAAAAAAAATCTCACAAGGATGGAGATATGTCAAAGGGACACAGAAGCCAACTGAAAGAGCTCCCAGAGCAACAAAATAAACAAAGTACTTGTGGGTTATTACCCAAAGTAAAATATAGATACCCATGAGCCATACTGAGATAAATGAATGAATGAATGAATGAACGAACAAACATGGGAGAATGGACAAGTTTCCATACAGAAGTACTCCAGATAATTTATGTAGATATCCCCCCTCCTTAGGGGCAGGTTGCACACAATGACATGCCTCCAAAGAGTACAGTATGAAAGAGGGGGGAAAGATGAATGTGACAGTAGAGAGACCCAAAAAACACTACTTTAGTCAGGTGATCAGAGTGATGAGTCATGTTGATGGTATATACCCTTGATACGATGTGATAAAAATGGCACTTTACCTCTGTGGTCTTCCTCCCAAAGCCCCATAACCCCAGTCTAATTGCAAGAAAAGCAGACAAATCCCCACCGAGGGACGGTCTACAAAATACCTGACCAATACTCCTTAAAACTGTCAAGGTCATCAGAAACAACGAAAGTGTGAGGGGATGTCAAAGCCAAAAGGAGCCTAAAGAGACATAATGACTAAATGTAACATAGTATCCCAGATGGAATCCCGAAAGAGAAAATGAATATTAGGTAAAAGCTAAAGAAATATGAATTAACTATGGATTTAGTAAATAAGACTATATCAATATTCATTCATTAATTATGACAATACTAATGTAAGAGGTTAACCATAGGGGAAACTGCATGCAGGGTATATAAGAACTCTCTGCTCAATTTTTGCAATTTCTCTATAAATCTAAAACTCTTCTAAAATAAAATTTTTATTTTAAAAAAGTGAGATGCCGGAGTTTATTTCTTGAGGAACCTCAAGCTCTCCCCTCCTGCTCTATCCCCCCTCCCTCCACCCCTCTCTCTATTGAATTTGGAATCTCTGTCAAATACACATCTGTAATTTAATAACTGTCAGGGTGGAAAACAAGAGAAATAAAGCTAACTACCTACTCCTCACTGCTCTTTACGGTGAAGCCAGAGGGAGTCTGAGCAGAGGTCATATGGCACGTAACCTTCCTCTCCCCAAAGGAATAAGCCATTCATGCGAACTGATGCTCTGACCAGATCCCCAAAGATCCTTTCCTATACAAAGCTGCATCTGAAATAACTTAGTGTCCCAGTTCAACAACCTCAGTCTGCAGGTGGCAATTAGCCACTCTCCCTGACCAGTATCTGGCCTCAGCATCTCCTCTGCCTGTGACTCGTTGTCCAAGTCTCTTACAGGTTATAGAATCCGAGCCTTCACACTTAAATTTCTTCCTCCTTTTAGAATAAAAGATCAAATAAGGAAGCCTGTCTTTTTCTTCAATCCAGCCCTCATTGCTTTTATCCTCACACTTTGAATTTACCATCTAAAATGAGCGTGTGGGAGCATTTAACATAAAAATATCACTAAAACATTTAATATCTATGTCAATGATGAGAAAAATAGAATTTGAAAACCTCCCAAAAGGTTAAACCTAAGAACAAATGCTAGGGTGTTTTTTCAGTTTCAAAGTAATCCAAAGTGATTTGTATCACTGTCGTAGACAAGGCCCTTAAACATCTGAGCAGTCATAACCCAGCTAGAGAACAAGAGAGATTTCAACAGGGAAAACGGCAGCGGCCTCCTCTCTTGCTGTGCCTAAAAGCACATGGCATGTCTGCTCTCAAAACTTGGAGAAAATTCTGGCTGTAGCTTGTTCAGGGCAGAGGGACTAGAGGTCCCTAAGGCTCTGAGCTTTTCTAAAGCACCGTGAAATGTTTGAGACCAGACGGGGAAAATGTATTGCTTCCAAAATATGACCAAGTAACTGCAAAACTGAAATCAAAATAATTTCAAGACATTTAAAAATCCTTCTGTTTTGCAGCAGTAAAATTATATTTAAGAAGCATTTTAATATGTTTGAGGTGATGTGCACTGGGATACCACAAATAAGACCCTTTAGGGTCCATAAAGGTTGTAAAATAGCCCAGACCCCTGAGAGGAGCTGGTTCTTGAAAAGAGGACTTCAGAGGGCCTCTCGCTAGTGACCCCCAACCTGAGGTTCCCCAAGGACCCCACCATGAGTGCTTTCTATAATTTCTCAAAAGCTGAACAGAGAAAATGCTTGAATCTATCAAAAGGCCACACAGACTATGATTCCCTAAATGAGATGCTTTTGATCAACAAGATTGTTCCAAATATGGGCTCTGTGGAAGGAAACTAAGACCACCACCCCACCATGAGGTGGAGGAAGGTCTTGTCCTGGGGGAAAGGGAGGGGCTTTGGAGCAGGCAGACCAGAAGTTCCTGTTCCCACTGACCTTCTTCCAAGGACACACCCAGCAACCACAACTAGAATTCTACTTTCCTCACCCCTGGCTCAGTATGCTTCTAAAAAAATATTTTAACTACACACCTGATCTATATAAACACAAGCTTCTTGTAAAACCCGAGAAACATAAAAAGGAAAAAGTGAAAGCCGCCCCCCTTTGCTCTCCCCAGATATACCACTGTTTTCAGGTAGGTGGGCATTTTCCTACACCTTTTTCTATGTACAGACATAAGAAATACATACTTCTTACACTGTTTTAAATAAAAGGGATCATACCGTCCATATTGTTTTTTAACTTTCTTTTTCGTTTCATGAATATCTTTCCATAACAGTGTGTATCGATCCGCCTTTCTTTGTAACTACCACACACCACGGACATCCTACATTTCAGTTATTCATTTCACTTAGCGGACTTTTAAAGCAAGTCTGCAGCCTTTACACAGGCATCTCTGAGCATACAGGTAAGGATGTACATAAACCAGATCCCTGGACGTGGAGTTGCTGGGTCGAATTGTATGCACAATGTCAGTTACATTCCTGTGAGCAGGCAGGAGGGTGGCTATTTCCCATCCTTAACTCAGAGGTTCTGCTTCTGTCCTTCTACAAACTTGTGGTTGCCAAGGAAAAGAGGGGGTGGGAGAGGGATGGATTGGGAGTTTGGGATTAGCAGATCCAAACTATTATATATAGGACGGATAAACAACATCAAGGACATGCAGTTTTATAGGGACCCCACCATCAAGCAAGGAGAAACCCACAGCAGTTTGGGCAGAATTAGCATGGAGCTCCTTCCTTCCTCCCGGTTTGACAGTAAGCAGCAGTGTGTGTGAAAGCAGCATCTTACAAATGGGGCTGGACATTATCTAAATGAGTCAACATGTTTATAATGCTAAATACTTCTGACCTAAAAACTCAGCCTCAGAACAGCACACATGCAGCTAATCTCAGAACACACTGCTAGCATTTGGTTGACATTTCCCCTCCCTCCCGTATGAAAGGGTTGATCACTCACTATCCGCACACAGCGATAGGAGAGAGAGCCCTAGTTTGCCATTTAAATCCTATTCCAATCATTTACCTGCGATTGTATCAGTATTGGAGAAACCACACTTAGCAGAGATCAGCCCTTACAAGCTCAGCAGAGTCAACCCCATGGTGAAAATTAAGGTATGTGTATAAGCAGTTATTCATTTTCATAAAGTGATTAACTCACCCATTCATTTAAAAAATATATTAACTTGGGTACTCCTAGTGTGCCAGGTTATGCTGGGCACTGGGAAGAGAGTGTTGAAAAGGACACATTCTGTGCCTCTGGGAGCTCCCCCGAGAAACAGGGGACACAAACAGCACACAACAGCTTGCATGCCCTGCAGTGGGCCACCAGCCCAGGGGAAGAAGGGCCAGAGAAGGGCTCCAGTGAAGCTGACACCTGAGATGAGGCTCAAACAGAAGACAGGAGGAAGGGAGTCCCAGTTGGAAACAGAGGAAAGGGGTGTCAGCAGAGTCTATTTGAGAGCAGATAAGATGTGAGCAAAGCTGCAGGGAGGATGTGAGGAAGGGAGAGGTGAGCCATTATCACCTGACCATCTGGTTAGTCAACCAGATGCACTGAATTCGCCCCTGCAGAGTACGGAGACCACCCCAAAGCAGTTACTTTGACAGCCTGTGGGACCTCATTTGGATCAAACCTTCTAGTGCATTTCAGCTCATCTCTGCCCCAAGTCCTGTATCCAGAAAATCCACCCAGTGCCCATTCCTCAGCCCCACGTTTGCGGGTACTGGAGTTCCAACCTCAACTGTTCTCACTCCCTGCCGGTTGAGTCCTGTCCTGTCCATCCCTCAAGCCCACATCCAATGCCATGTCCTTCCCAACCCTACCCCATCCCCATGCCCCTCCAGCAGCACAGCACTGTCTCCCTCACTAAGCATCTTCCCCCTCCCCACCCTGTTCTCTCGTCCTTCCCTCCTCACGCCCCCTCTCAAAGCAGCACTGAGGCCCAGGCAGGCACAGATAAATGTTTGCTGAATTAAACTGAGTAAGGGTTCCCTGATCAAACTGATCCCTGAACATGGAGTGTTTCGACATTTGAATAAACCATCTCCCCATTCTGTTATCTTTGAACTCCACAAGGTGACGTTTTTGAAATTGCAACGTCCTCTTGACTTCCACCGCGTGCTCTATCCAAAGACATGGAGCCCCTGTTATTCCTTAAAGATCACCAACCCTAGTCTTGCGAATGTTTCAATCTGGGGAACAGGATGGGTCCTCAGGGGTTTATCATACAATCCTCTCTATTTTTTGTACATGATTGAAAATGTGAATAATAAAAAGTATTTTTTAACCCACCAATATTTGAGGTGATGTGGAAGCCCCTTGACAAGTTACTTGCTTGGTTAGGGCTAGTTCCTGGTAAACAGAACAGGTTCCAGATCAAAAGAATAAGCTTTAAAGTCAGACAGCCCTAGATTTAAACCTACCCCATCATTTACCAGCTATATGATCTTGGACACATTACGTGCCCTTTCTAAATCTTCATTATTTTGATGTGCAAATTGGGGATGTTGATGATGGTGCCCACCTCATAGGATAGGTGTGAGAATGGAATAAGATAATAAATGAATGGCACATGGCATGATGCCAGGTGGGGATCAATAGAATGGTGCTACTGGCATCACCTGGAAGAAAACATTTTCCTTCTTCTTATATTTTACCTTCAAACCACTCTTCGATGATGGTTTATTTGCATACATGTTTCTACTTTAAGCTCCTCGAACACTGGGATAGTGTCTGATTCATTTCCAGCGTTGGGCACATGGCCTGAATCACAAAAAGTACTCACAAAGGTTACTGACGGTAAATGGCATCAATTATGTACATAAACACACATAAGAATGGGGGGGGGCAGTGTCTGTGTGTATGCAATGATCTCTGTACAACCATTCAGACCTCAGGGAACTGCAGGCCTCTGAGACCACACGGGGATTCTACCCAAAGATGTTAGAGAGAGCCTAGCAGACCTGCACACATACACCAAGCACTCCAGAAATAAATGTCACTAAAACTGTGGCTCCAGTCTTCCCTGTTTTGACATGCTTGTTCTTTCATTCATTCAACAAAGTTCTAACGAGCAATTCCTATAAGCCAAGCAGTGTGTTGGATGCTTAGGAATATAGAGAGAAAGGGAAACAAAGTAAGGCCGTCTCTTGCTCTCAAGAGACTCATAATCTAGGGAAAGAGATAAGGAAGTAAGAGGATTATTTCATTCCAGCACGGTAAACTCTTTGAAAGAAATAAGAGAAGTAATAGAAGCAAGAAGTTGCCAAGGAAGGCCTTCTGCGATTACGCCCTACCGAACCTTAAGAGATCAGTAGGAGCGAGCAAACAAAGGTAACAGGGAAGGGTGTTCCAGGCAGAGGGGACGGCATGCGCAAAGCATAAGGACAAGGAAGGATCTCGTACACTCCACAAGCTGTATGAATTTCAGAACCTCTGTAGAGAGAGTGCTAGTGGGGTAGTGGCCATAGATGTGCCTGCATAGACCACCAGGGGTCTGCTCATGAAGGGCCTTACATGAGTTTGTTTGTTTGTTTTCCCTGAAAGTAACTGGGAGTCATTGACGAATGCTAAGCAAGGGCATAACCTAATATTTGCATTTCGGAAATATCACTTCGTTAGCTTTCTAGCAGCAAAGAGAACAGACTTGGAAAATCTATCAGACTCATATTTTTACCAGTAATGGATCTCACATCTAGTATTGTCAAGCCAAAAAAAAAAAAAAATCTTAGAAATCATCTCTTCTAACCCACTTATTGTAGAGATGAAAAAACTTATTTTCAAGGGTTATAAGGTAGTTTATCCAAACTACTTATCTTTTAAAAAAATTATTTAATGAAATTAAAAACTCTGCCCTATAATTCAGCTCTTCTAGGTCTCGCTACCACCTGTCACTTTGCTGGCATTTCTGCTAGGTGGGCTCATTTCTATGGACATAGCTCAGGGCAGATCCTCTTCAATATTTACCCGTTTTGAGAGCTGGTAGAATATATATTCTATGAGCATGAGAAAAAATTTAACTGGTTTTGTCCATTTTCTCATAGTGATTAAAAAGTTAAACCCTTCTAAACCACAGATTATTCTTTGAGCTTCTAATACTATTTAAATTACAACTCCCAAATCTTGAATGATGTAACATATTCAAGTCCAAATGCTGCTTTTTTAAATTCGGTACATCACATGGTAGTTACTTAACATGACAGAAGGCAACATGACTAGATTGGCCTGGTAACAAGATCTTAGAGGGGTTCTCTGTGCAGTAATGCTTCCCATCCCCTCAATCCTCCATAAAAATAAACAGGTTGATTGTGTCATGCTTCTATCCAGGAAATCTCAAAGAAATCCACAGAGGTGTATCTAATCTATATAATGCTACAATCCCATGATCCACTGGGTTGGTTCCTTCAAATGACCATGGTAAGCATATTGTGCAGAGCAGCAGGTCCCAGTTTTAACAGCCCAGAGCTAGGCTGCCATCAATTCATCATTCCTGAAACAAATTCTGCAAGGTAAGTAGATTTCATAGACTAAAACATCGTAGACAGACATATTTAGTCGCTATCTAGTGGAGAAAAGTTAAGGCAACTGTCTTAGCCATGCAGATATAAAAATCTACTTGCTTCTGGGATACCAGATAACCACAGCAAAAGAGAATGGTGTCTGGGAGAATTCCAAACCACATGCACTCTAAAAGTCATTGCCATTTGCTTCAAGCAAACATGCAAGAATTCAAATGCATAGCAGCTCCATTATTAGTAATGCAGTAAATATTGTCATCAACCCCTTCCAAGTAGAGATCCTGCAAAGAATCGGTGAGCGCAAAGATCTCAGGGCTCAGGACCCTTATAAACATTAGCTTCATTTCAACCCTCACAAGAACCTGCATGTTTATTTCCATTTCACAAATGGGCAAACAGGCTCAGAGAGGTGCAGACATTTGTTTAACTCTCACACAGCTTGAAAGTGGTAGCTACAACGTGAACCCATATCCGTCCGAAACAAATTCTGGACTTTCTTTGTTCCAGGCCCCCTCATGTGGACTGGATCCTAGGGGGTGGAAGGATCAGGCTGAAATGCCGCTGGCGCAAACCTGGGGGGAAATCATGATGGAGCCCCCAGAGAGTACAGAGTTCAGAAAGTCCCTGAGATTAGACTACGTACCAGTTTCTATTTGGAGTGACCCCCTCCACTGAAGAAGTTCATGCAGAGGTTTTCTTCTTCCCATTTAATGGATCAAGACAACTGAGGCTCACAGACCATGACTTGCTTAGATCCCAAGAAAAAGCCACGACTTTCCTGCATAAACTCCAAATCTACCAATTGGAGCCCAGGGCTCAGTGTCCCTTCCTTAAGACTTCTTGTTATTCTATCACCAGTGAGAGCTCTATATTTATTTGACCAGGAAAAGCATCTTCTTAGCTTGAAAGAGAAAAAGAACACCTCTTTTAAATTGTCTCTGTCTTGCTAAAGTGTCTTACATATATTTAGCATTATGAAGGCTCGTCACGATAGTTAAATGAAATGAAATGTCATACTTGAATTTTGTTTTTATGGTTGTAAATTAAATTCTCTGAAAGATGCTGTCAGCCAAATCAACATTTCATGAGATACCCTTTATCCATCCAACATGCCAGAAACCCAAAATACAGTCTCATCCACAGTGTCCTGAATTTTACAATTATTTAATATAATTTCTACATGTGTCTTTATTTTTCACTCTGCCAATGAAATACATGGTGAAGGCTTTTGTCCCATATTTCACTGGTTGGACCATGACAGCCCTGAGCATCTTAGCTGATGTTGCCGGACCACTAATTACAGAACAAAATTAAACTGCAAAGAATCAAGATGTGCAGAAAGTTAGGAAGCAGAAAGAAAAGGCAACATGCTTTATGCATGTTCATTCTAGATATGTTCATTATCTGCCAAAGCCTGGGGAAGGCAAATATGGAATTTAAAAAGACACCATCTGTTGTGTGATGTTCCAGATTATAAACTTAACCCTTAATTTCTACATCACCTGCTGTTCAGTCATTCTCCTTCTTTGGGATGAAAGGAAAAGGGGGCGGTTAACACATGACCTAAGCAGGTTTAGCAGGATCGATGAAAGTGACCTGTAAGACTTTTTGCTAAGCCCAGCCTCACAACCTGTATATTTTTTCCAAAAAGTAATTCTTGTTAGATTTTACTCTTAAACACTACACATACAGTGGTTGCCATTAAGCTGAGGGTCCACGATCACGCATAGCCAGCCACATTATTTTCTGTAATTTGTAGGTTATTGAAAAACCTCTGGGCTCTTAGAAAGTAAAAACAGAGATTTTAGAAATCTTTCAAATCTGTGAAATGAAGAGTAATTCCTCGAGCAAAGAAGGATTTCTTTTTGGGAAAAAATAAATTTTTTTGAGACAGAAGGAAAACAAGAGTATATAGCCCAAATCAACTTCCTATTTAAGTATTCAAAGGCAACACATGGCATACATAATAGGAGAGATTGCCACTAAAAAGGAAAAAAGAAAAGTAACGTATCCTTGAAAATGCCCATGTTTTCTTACGTGTAGATCTGAACTATCCTAGTTTTTAAAACACATTTAACAAATGCAACACAACCCATTCATGGTTGATTTGAGTTCACAAAATAATTTTATTATATGTAAGAAAGCATACAGGCAATAAAATTAAGAAAACATTCACAATGCGTAAATAACACAGACCTGATGCAGGAGAGAGAGTTTTCAGTAGATATCTTTCTTATTACCCATTTCATCTAAATGTTAAGTCAGTTGCTTATCAACAAGAATACTTTGTAAACATTTCCAAAAAATTCTCTTGAACTGCCCCACATGAATTAGTATCTGGCAATGGAGCTTTAGGATACTTTTCACAGTCCAGGTGATGACACAGGAACTTGATGCCAAAGCACAGAGAAAGGGCTAACATTTGTCAAAAGAGATGCTGATGGCTTTGGTGTGCTTAACATACGCAAGGAGAAGGGGTCTCCTGTCTTTTCTACCAACAGAAGAGTCTTGCCCAAGGATGACATTGAGGTACTCTCTGTTAGTTAGTATACCATTAACATCTAGACTTTTTTAAAAATTCAATTCTAAGTTCAGATTAAAGCACTACAAAAAGTAACCCCACTGAGTAGCTTGGCTGGTAAGATGGAGATGCAGGATTTGACTTTTGTCCATGGGTGAGACTGTTGTGACACACAAGTTAAGGAAACTCACTGTCTTCATTACACATCTCTAACCAGGACAGTCATTTATTTGGCTCAGAAAAGCTATCTGACACAGGAAATGAGAAAAGACAAAGAAGCCCAATTATTTTACATAAATACAGAGTGGCATATACTTTTTATTACCACCTAAGATCATATATTTCAAGTTGGATTCTTCTTAAGCTAACTTTTATTTCAAATATTTACAGAACTGCAAATCATTCTCCTGGGAAAGTCTTTGTCACTTAAGAGATTTTGAACACAAGAGTAGCTATGCTTTTTTAAATCTTTCAAAATCTTTTGAGGAGAAAAAAAAAGCAATCACAGCATTTGTCAATTCTCACCTCGTATTTATTTGTTCCCATGAATTTTAAGGAATCATCACAACTTCTTTGTTTTTTTTCTATTAGACTTTGCCGTGTTTCTGGAAGTTATACGTGAGCATTTAGACTCTCAGAGAGTCTATGTGTTTGTTTCATCGGCTTATAAAGTGCTAGTTAAATGGACAAAAATGCTATTGTAAGATTTCAAATAACTCATTCATTTACCCTATTAAATATGATAAATATAGATTTATTATAATAAATTAAAAATATCTATATAATACAATAACTAAATAAACCAATATCAACAAAGCATCAACTCTGGAAAAAAAAAATCCCATTCCTACTGTAAGGCTCAATTATTTTTTAGGAATAATTTATGAAGGCATGCACCTACCTTTACAATCTGAAAACTTTGCTTGGACCAGTGTTAGCACCTGTTTGTACACAGCAAACTCAACCCTTCTCACTTCCTTCTGGGAAAGATTTAATATTTAAGTGAAGCTGTTCATTGTTGATTCTTGCCCTGTTTCTTAAGTCCTAAGATAAGGCTCAGTTTCTAAAAATAATTTTGGAGCCAAAGACACGTCCCTTATGAACATTCGCTTCACTTGTGTCCCTCTTGATTCGCTATGAACAACACAGAAAACACACTGGAATGTAGATTAAAATGTAGTTAGTTGTGTGTTGAGGGGAAGCAGCAGAGGAGGGCTCGCCCGACATCTGAGTCTCACCACACCTTAGTTTCTTCACAGCAAGCCCCAGAGAAGTCTCCTCTATCTTCTGGAATGAGCATGTCTGCTAGGATTCATTTTGGAGTTCAGGTCGGGTGCTGTCCGTTTTGTGTGATGGGCTGGATCTTCTCTAGGGAGACATCAGTGTCATAGTCCAAAATGACAGACAGGGCTGGGGAGAGCTTCTCCAAGGGCTCAGCTATTCCACCCGCCTCCGCCTTCTTCAGGTCCTCAGAGGAGCCCACGGCATGTGGGATCAGATACACCAGATTGCAGTCCTTGGAGATGGAACCTCGAGGCTCGTGATGGCTGGAAAACACCACAGCCCCATTGTTATTGATGCTAACCGTCTCTATGGCATTATTCGTCGCCGGGCAAAGTCTGTAGCATCCTAAGAGCGTGGAAAATGCCTTCCGAAAATCAGCGTTAAAGGCATAAATGATGGGGTTCAAGGAGGAATTAGCCCACCCAAACCACACAAACACGTCAAAGGTGATGGAATCGATGCAGAAGGGCTTGGTCTCCCCAGACCCACAGAAGGGCACCATGCAGTTCAAGATGAAGAAAGGGAGCCAGCAGCACACAAACACCCCCATGATCACAGACAGAGTCTTCAGAACTTTAGTCTCTCTTTTGAAGGACATCTTAAAGGAGCTTTCTGGTTGAGAACACTCCACAGGGTTTCCGTTACCTGTAGTGGTCTGGCAGCTCTTGGCATGGACTGCTGCCCTCTCCAAGGCCGAGATGCGCCGTATTTGTTTCTGGGCGATCCTGTAGATCCTGGTGTAGGTGACAATCATGATGGCCACAGGGATGTAAAAGCTTATTAGGGAGGATGAAATAGCATATGTCCTGCTCAAGCTGGAGTCACAGCTGTCGGTGGTCTTATCCAGGGAAGTGGCATTCCCACCAGAGGGGCTTGTGGGTTTCGCCTTGTGCCAGCTGAGCTGCACTGGAATGAAGGAGATGAGAACAGACAAAGTCCATGCCACGCTGATCAGAATGAAGGCTGCCTTGGGGGTCATCTTCCTCTCATACCGGAAGGGGCTAGAGATGGCCCAATACCTGTCCACGCTGATCACACAGAGGTTGAGGATGGACGCAGTGGAGCACATGATGTCAAAGGCCACCCAGATGTTACAGAAGGACCCAAAGGGCCAGAAGCCAGCGATCTCAGCCACCGCTTTCCAGGGCATGACCAAGACGGCCACCAAGAGATCCGACACGGCCAAGGAGATAACGAAGAAGTTGGTCACCTTGGACCGCAAGTGTCGGAACCTGATGACAGCAGCACAGACCAGCGTGTTCCCCAGGAGTGTGGACAGGATGAGCAGCGACAGGAAACAGGCTGTAAGGATGCGGAAGGAGAAGTCCCTCTCCACCACCATCCCGGTGCCGTCCATGGTCCCGGCGCCGTCCATGGTAGAGGTGTTCAGAGTCCTCATCTTCCTGAGGGAGAGCGCAGAGGGGGCTCAGGCACCCCTCAGTTTCCTAAGCAGGGATTAGGGGTTGGTCAGACCTGCAGGAGTTCTCGCTGGTCAGGCAGCCCCTTGCACAGCCCCACTTGCTCCCCTGGGTGGAGGACCTCACCAGCATTCCATTAGAGGGCTGCAGCAATTGTGTGGCAGGAGCCTGCCCTTGGCAGTCCAGATCAGCCCCTTGGAAGCTCCCTCTTGCTCTCTACAACTGTCTTCTGACTCCCTTGCTCCAATTCACTGTCACGGGGACCAGTTGGCCCTTCAATGCCCCATGGAAAACACTGGGTCTTTAGCATATTCTAAGCTATCAATCCAGAGACTCCCAGTCTTCTGATGAGCTAGTCAATGGTCGTCACATTTCACGGCTGTTGTCTTTCTGGTGGTGACAGAGAATTCTCCCCTTCTGAGGCGCAGCTGAAAATACATGCCTTGCTCCTCCAAGCCCCTGGCTCTGCACCAGCTCCCCCAAAGCTCTAGAAAGCAAAGAGAAAGCAAAGGACGTTTGTCAAGATAAGCAGATCGCATCTTTACTGTCAAGCCCAATCCAACCCCCTCTGAGCCACCTACCTTGCCTTGGGGTTGTCTCTCTCCAAGCCCCCAGGAGCTCGGGGAGAGCGGGCTTCGCGAGGCGCCCGGGAGGCACGCCTCAGTCCTATCCTGCGCGCGCAGCTGGGGTTCTGCTCCCGATGCGCAAAAGTCGCCGGAGCGGGTTTGGGAAAAGGATCCTGGGCCAGGTCCACAGAGAGCTGGCGCTGCCCCCACTGCCTCCAATGCCTAGAGATGGCTCAAAGAGGACGAGACCCCGAAAAATGCCCCCGGACGCTTGGAGCTTCCTTGAGAGAGGGCACCCCCAGTATTAGTCACCTGGGCAGCTTCTTTGCTTCCCTTCTCCGGAAAACGAGCGCCCGGGCGCCCCTCGAGTGGCCTCTGGTCCCTCGGGGAAGAGCCCTGCGCCTTCCCGCGGAGCTGCCCGCTACCTCCCAAGGAGCCCGTGAGAACACGAGGCAGGGAAAGCCGAGCTGGCACCGGCGGGCGCACGGGCTGGCCAGGTTCCCTCGGGGCACAGCCCACCCACCCTGCGTCCCCTCCCCTGCCCTGGAGGCGGGCTTCGCTTGACAGGCAGAGTTACAGGCGACAGCCCCACGTGGTTCCCCCGGTTGGTGCCGCGGGCGAAAGGGGTGGGGGACGTCCAGGTGAGCGCTCGCCCGCCGCGGGTTACCCCGCCGAACCCCGGGCCCCTGGCACTCGGGACAGCACCCGACAGGGGCCCGCGAGAAAAGATCCGATGTTAAAACCTCAGATGAGCCCGAGTCGCCGGAAAGCAAAGCTCCGCCCGACACTCAGCGCCTCCTGGGGTCAACCCGAAGCCTTTCCCAAAGACCAAACGGAAGCAGGGACAGCGCTCACTCTCCCACGGACACCAACCACCAGAACAGCGCGCCCAGGTCCGACAGGCGCTGCCTCCAAGTGCCCCCCAACTAGGGTGAGATGTGCCTTGCGGGCGCCTCTACTCACCGCTCGCCGGGAGGGCTCCGCGCAGCAGCGCGCCTGGCCGGTGCGCTCCGCTGCGCCCAGAGAGCTCTCACTTCGCGCTCAGCTGGGGTAATGGGCTCGTCCACGGCTGCGGTCAAGGCCGGACTGCAGCCAGTGTCCAGCGCCCGGCGAGCGCCCCAACCCCAGAGCCACGCGCTCAGCGGGCCCGGGGCGCCCTCTGCCGGCGGTTTTGGCTTCCAGCGCCCCGACTGCGATCTCTCAGGCACCAACCTCACCGGTATGGGCTCCAGCATCCACGCGGGACCCGCGCCTGGACCCACTCTTCCCTGACTATGACCGCCAGAACCTGGGAAAGAGGACTCCTCTGCTTGAAATCCCCTAAAAACTGACAAAGGTGAAATTTTTTCTTTTGCTAGTACTGCATTCATTGAGCCACTATATTTTCCTGAGCCTCACTACGTACCAAGAGCGACAGGGTAAGCAAGATACAAGACTTACTCTCAAAGAGTAAACCAGAAAGAACTCGCCTTATGTCGTTCACCCTTTAAAGAATCCCTCCTCATAAGCCTCCTCATCTTCACTTTGCCGGAGTGGAAAATCAGGTTCAAAAACCTACCCAAAGTTGCAGAGTTAATGAGGGTGCCAGCTGCCTGACTCCCACCCGCGTGTTCTTTTCACCTACACGCCACTGCCTACTGGGAACTCTGAGTCTAGTGCGGGAGCCGGCGAACTAAATAATTACCCACAGAGCTAAAATAGAGGAAGGGACAAGATGGAAGCAAGAAGGCCTGGTGGAGATGATTGTCCCTGAGCCCCTCCCCTGCTGCCCTGGGCAACGCCTCACAGGACAGACTTCACAGCTGTAAATGGCGAGATCACCGCGCCCTTGCCGTGCCTTCCTAGGCGTGGGGAATCCGATGAGCAAGCAGTTTCCATGTCAGACTGCCAGGCTTCCCGTCCCTACCCTGCCGCTGCTGGCTGCGTGTGCCCTCTATCCTCTCTGAGCTTGGTTTCTTCCCCTGTAAAATGGTGATGACATAACAGGATTGTTATAAGTATTAAATGAGATGATGTTTATACAGGGCTTGGCACGGAGCCTAGGACCCAGTCAGCCCTTTCCAGGTAGGCACCCCTGAGGGCTCGTTAGAAAACCTATAGACTTATCTCCTTGAGAACCTCGCACCACACTGGAAGCCACAATTTTCTCTGTAAAAACCCTGACCCTAAATAATAATTCCATTCAATTAGCCAGTTCAAACTGCACCTTGATTTTAAATGAAAGAACCGCATTACAGACAGCAGACCCTCCTGTGCCTCTGTTACCAGCTCTGTTCTTCCACCCTCAGCCCTACTGTCACACATTATTGACACCATGGGTCATGAGTCATGGTCACAGATACAATTTTTGCCACAAACCTGCCCAAAGAACTGCACGCTTATAGAGTCTTAAAGCAATGCTTAACGTAATTCTTCCAGATCCTTTTCCTTAAGGTAGTCATTCCCCAAGCTTCCTGGCTTTATTGCATCTTTCTCTCCCTTTTACTAACAAACACAAGTGAAAGAATATGCTTCTGGTTCAAGACAGTCATGTCAGCCTTAATGATTAACTCCCCACATTCTACCCACCCATCCTGGAGTGTTTCCACTGCAATTACCCAGAAATACACAGGTAGTGGAAATTCAGCATTAACCCTGGAAGGCAGGAAAGATTGGGGGATGGGGGGTCCTTTCTCCAGGATGAAAGGCAGATAGGACTGAACTGAAGGAGGGAGGTCTCCCTGGGATTTTTCATCTGGAAAGAAACTCCAAAAGAACACACTACAAGATGGGGGTAACAGGATCTGGAGGCCAGAAAAAGGCCAATTTGAGAGGTAAATTTTCTGTCTAATGATTCCCCTGAGAAATACCACCAATGCCCGAGTCCTCCCAGAGTCAATAATCCTGACACTGCCCTGCCCACTGCTCTTTATATTAAAGCCCCATGACAACCGGTCTGATCTCAGGTGGCATCACATTCAATGAAACACAGTTCAACAGCTAAAAGATATTTGACATGAAATTTAAATACGAACCGAAACCTCGTTGGCGGGAAATGATGTTCATAATACATTTCATATCCTTGTTTCTGTCAAGCTCAGCTGCTGCTCCAAAAAAAAAAAAAAAAAAAAAGCCTTTTTTCTTTGCTTGAAAAATTCCCTAGATTCTTTCCAAACTATCCCACACTGACCTGTGTTTTTTTCTCTCAACTCCTTCACCTGATAGGTCTAGGTGATCAAATCAGCATATATCACTTTTGTACTGGTTGAGAGGTATTTCTTGTACAAGTAAATTTCTGCCATTTTTACTTTTAGAGCATCCAATTTCCTCCTTACCCATAACATAAAAAAAAGAAAAAAGCTCAGGAATGCAGCTACAGAAGGAGGGAAGTCTCTGTGAACACCTAACAGGATAATTAAAAAACAAAAGAGTGGGACAATTTCTTACGATTCCAAGACAGACCCTTGAGTTCTCTTTCTGGCAAACTTAGGTCACTGATTTTTGAACGTCATTGCTGAGGGAACAGGAAAAAGTAAAATGTAGCTTAAATCTCAGGGTTTTTTTCACGTTGCAGAGTGTGAATTTCAGACGGACTTAACAGTTTGGCTAGAGGTTTGGGGTTTTTTCCATATTTTCTCTCTTGAAGCCCAGGTGAAACAAAACTTTCCATTTTGTTCTGTAAAAATCTCCCCCACAAGCATCAGGAACCGAATATAAATGCAAGCAGGTATTAGCTCATTAGATCATGCTGGGAATGTAAACCCTAACACAAAAGCACATTTGTTTCCCAAATTGGCAGGTCTTTTAAGCTGTATGGTGATTTATGCGCTGCAGGGAGGGGGAAGTTAAAATGATGCTTTTCAACAAATTTTTATTGGAGTTTGTAAAAGTAAATGAATACAGAAGGCATGCTATCACAGGGGAGCTTAAGCTCATAAAAGACTAAATAAAACAAGTGAACTGTCAAGTATAACAAATGAGATATTTGGGAGGCTTTAGGATTATTAAAGCTAATTTTATACCCGAAATGATGGCTTATAACGTTAGTGAAAAGAGATAAAGCTTGGCTGACCTTGACTGAGTAACTAGAATGCTTGCTTTAGACCATAACTATAACCTCTGAAATTCCTGATCCCGTGTTGGATTTTCTTCTCCTATAAGCTTACTATATGATTCAAAAATCAACACTATTAAAAATTTTTTAATCTACAAATATCGCTTTGAGTAGAGGTTGAGAGGTAGTCCAGCATGCATAATGTGTGCTTGCTATTGTCGTGCCTGTTCTTGGTTCGCTTTTTCCTTTTCCTCGTTTTCCGACTCCTGTAGATTTACCTGAGTAGTTTTTATGATTTCTTTTTATCTCCTTCATTGCCTTATTTTCTGTAATTCTTCGTTTTGCTATTTTCATGGTTGCTTTAGGGTTTACATCATATACATGTGAAGATATGTGAGATATAGGTACAGACATACCCCGTTTTACTGCATTTCACAGATATTGCATGTTTTACCAACTGAAGGTTTGTGGCAACTCTGTTCCAGCAAGTCTTTCGGTGCCATTTTTCTAACAGTGTTTGATCACTTTGGGTCTCTGTGTCACATTTTGGTAATTCTTGAAATGTTTCAAGGTTTTTCATTATGATTATATTTGCTATGGTAATCTGTGATCAGTGAAGGCTCAGATGAGGGTTACCATTTTTTAGCAATAAAGTATTTTTTAATTAAGGTATGTGTAGTGCTGTTTTAGACATCATGCTATTGCACACTTAATAGACTACAGTATAGTGTAAACGTAACTTTCATATGCACTGGGAAACCAAAAATTCATGTGACGCATTTTATTGCGATATTCACTTTATTGTGGTGGTCTGGAACTAAACCCACAATAACTCTGAAGTATGCCTCTATACATCTTATATCAGACATATGTATGACATATATTATAGATCTATGTAAGATATAGATTATGTCCTATCTTATACATCTTTCTCGCAGACTATCTTCAAGTGATTTGATACCATTTTGTGTATAGTTAAGAACCTTACAATAGAATTTTTCCATGTCTTCCCTCTCAATCTTTATGTTGTTTTTGTCATACATTTTACTTCTATACATGATATAAATTCCAGGATACATTGTTATAATTTTTATTTAAATAGTCAATTATCTGCAGCACTATTTACAATATCCAAGACATGGAAACATCCTAAATGTCCATCGACAGATGAATGGATAAAGAAGATATGGTATATATATATATATATATACAATGGAATACTACTTAATCATAAAAAAGAATAAAATAATACCATTTACAGCAATATGGATGGACCTAGAGATTATCATACTAATTGAAGTAAGTCAGAAAGAGAAAGACAAATACCATATGATATCACTTATATGTGGAATCTAAAATATGACACAAATGAACTTATCTATGAAACAGAAACAGACTCACAGACATAGAGAACAGACTTGTGGTTGCCAAGGTGGGTGGGGGCAGATTGAAAGTTTGGGATTAGCAGATGCAAACTATTATATATAGAATGGATAAACAGCGATGTTCTACTGTATAGCACAGGGAACTGTATTCACTATCCTGTGACAAACTATAATGAAAAAGAATATGAAAAAGAATGTATATATACATGTATAACTGAATCACTTTGCTGTACAGCAGAAATTAACACAACATTGTAAATCAACTATACTTCAATAAAATAAATTTTAAATAATAAATGGCCAATGATCTTGTAAAGATATTTAAATAATAAGAAAGAACTATTATATATTTACCTGTATAGTTACCTATGTACCACTTCTGACGATCTTCATTCTTCTGTAACTAGATCCATATTTTCGTGTTATCATCTTTCTGCTTGAAGGACGATCTTTAACTTTTCCTGTAGTACAGATCTGCTGGGGATGATTCTTTCAGCTTTTATATCTCTGAAAAGTCTTTAATTTGCCTTCGTTCTTGAAAGATATTTTTACTAGGGATAGAATACTTGATTGACGGATTTTTCCTTTTAGTGTTTTAAAAGCTTGGACCACAGTTGCCTTACTTGCATTGTTTCCAGTGGGAAATCTGATGTCACCTTCATCTTTGTCCTATATGGAACACATCTTTTTTCCTCTGGCCACTTCTAAGGTTTTTTTCTTTATCACTGATTTTGATCAATTTAATCATGATGTACTTTAGTGCAGTTTTCTTCAAATCCTTGGTGTTCTAAGGATTTGTTGAGATGCTTAGATCTGTGGGTTTATAGTTTTTGTCAAATTTGAAAAATTTGACCATTATCTTTTTCAAGTATTTTTTTCTGTCTCCCCTTTTCTCATTTTCTTCAGGTTCTTCAATGATATGTATATCAGACTGCCTGGGGTTGGTCTACAACTCACTGATGCTTATTCTATTTTATTTCCTCTCTTTTCTCTGCATTTTCATTTCGGATAGTTTCTGTTGCTATATCCTTGAGTTCACTAATATTTTTCTTTTTCACTGTCTAATCTGTTGTTAATCACATCCAGTGAATTTTCTATCTCAAGTTTTGTAGTTTTCTTCTCTAGAAGTTCATTTTGTGTCTTTTTTATATCTCCCATGTTTCTACGTAACATCCTTAATGCATGAAATATAGTTATAATAACGGTTTCACTGCCCCTCTTTGCGAATTCCAACCTCTGTGTCAGTTCAATTGATTGCTTTTACTTATGATGGGTTGCATTTTTCCAATTCTTTTCATCCACGGTAATTTTTGACTGGATGCCATACATTGTGAATTTTATCTTGTTGGGTACTGGATCTTTTTATATTCCTACAAATATTCTTGAGCTTTGTTCTAGAACAGATTTAAATTACTTAAAAACAATTTTATCCTATCAGGTATTTGCTTTGAAGACTTGTTATGTAGAACAAGAGCAGTGTTCAGTCTGGGACTAATTATTTTCCATGACAGGGGCAAGATTCTTTTGTGTACTCTACCCAATGCCCTGTGAATTATGAGGTTTTCCAGTCTGGCTGGAGGCAACAAGCACTGTTCCTATAATCTTCACACTCCCATTTCCTCACATCATATACTGATTAGTTTCCTGCTGAATACTCTAAGGGACTCTGAAGATCTCTGGAGTTCTCTCTCTCTCTCTCTCTCTCTCTCTCCCCCCGCCCCCAAGGTCTCTCCTTTCCAGTACTCTGTTCTGTGACCTCTAGCTGCCTTGGTGTCCCTGGACTCTCAATTCTGTCTCCTCAACTCCAGGAGTCCACAAGACTCCACCTCTGCTCCCCTTCTCCACACCATGATCTGGAAATTCTCTTGAGTCAGTAAGCTGGGGCAGTCGTAAGACTCACCTCACTTGGTTCCCTGCTCTGAGGGATCACCGTCCTTTGTTGTATGATGTCCAGTATCTTGAAAACCATCATTTCATATATTCTGCCCATTTTGTTGCTTGTTTCAGATAGGAGGATCAATCCAGTCCCTATTACTCCATCCTGTCTGGAAATAGAAGTCTCAACTTTAAAACTTTTAAGTCTAAAATGGCAAAGGAATCAAGCCAGAAAGGGAAATTGGGGTTGGAAATGAAGATTGATTCAGCAATACTGATTTTCTTCTGTTTTTTTTGTTTTTTTGTTTTTTTATACCTCCAAACTGCTACTGGCCCATGGCTCTGGACTGCCACAGGCACCAAATCTAGCCCTGGCCCACCTGTATTATGACTCCAGTGTTCTCTCTCTTCCCCCAACTAAATCCCTCAGTCTTGAGAGATATATGGAGTCAGTTTGGCCCAGCCTGGCCTTCTGGGGTTGTGGACAGAGTCAATTCTCTGAGAAGAGATGGAATGGTTACAAATGCCATCATGCATTCCGTAAATATTTCTTGAGTGCCTATTATTGGCCACGTACTTTTCTAGGCACTGGAACCACAACACTGTACAAAACAAACATTCCTGTCCTCGTAGCATTTGTATTCCTGTGCTAAGTGATAAATATCTTTTGTACAACACAATATAGAATTGCCATGAGTTTCAATTTTGTTGAAAAAAAAATGAATGCCCTTACTGGCAAAATCATAACCTAAACTAAGATAAAATATGGGCTCATTCAGAAAAATTGTTTACACTGTTTAAATATAGAATCTATTTAAGTCACCTTGGAGAGTCTTCTTTAGGCCATTTACAGAAAACACAAAGCCCAGGGGAGAGACTTTGCAGAAAAAAATACTGAAGCAGGCTCTTGAGGCTGTAAATCAATGCTCTGTGCAGACACAAAAGATGTTAATTCTTCTGTTGGGCCTATGAGGTAATTTATGATTAGAGGACCCCAGAGAGCATCCTTCAAGTCACAAAAGAATTCATGAGCTGAGGCCTTTCCTCCCAGCCTATCTCTGCCATTGGTTAAGTTATTGTCCCTCCTGACAACGTAATCACTGGTCAATCTAAACCCCCAGCTTCATGTGTCCCAGTTCTGTGAGAAGGTCACATGGGGCTGCAGTGGAAAGAAATTGAGTCAGACAGACCTGGATTTGAACCTTGACTCTACTATTATAATAGCTAGCTGTGGGAACTTAGTTAAGTTTCTTCACCTCTCTGACCTCTTTTTTCTACCCCTTGAAAATGCAAATACTACTATTTACCATGCAAGGCTGTTAAGAAGATTAAATGAGATTCTGTCTATGAAATATCAGGTAGGTAGACAAAGATCAGGAAATGTTACCTCGTTTTACATTCTGTCCTAGCAAAGGCTGTTCGTCATGCATCTTTCGTTGGGTTTACCAGCCCAGCACCCATTTCACCTTCTCCTGGTAAAAACATCCCAGATTCGGGGGAGCGGGGTGGGGGGGCGGCTGGTTACCTGTTCCTTACTGACTACATTCTAGTGGTCTGATAAGGTAGACTGCCCCTCTGTAGCTAAGAGGATGGACACATGACCTGATGATGTCCCCCCCTGAGATTTGAGTCTTACACAGAGTGACAAAGAGACTGAAAACATTTGGTTGTCACTCATCCCATCAGCGTCACCTTGACCAGATTGCTTCTGTTGTGAGACTATCCCTATAACGCTTCCTTCCAGGACCCTGGGTGCTCTGCTCTCTGTCTATTCCCAAGCCTGTTTCTATGGCCTCCCTTCCATTCAGTGTTACCTTTCCAGTGAATTTCCTTTTGCTTAGGTTAGCCATAGTGAATTTCTGTTGCTTACAACCAGATAGCTCTATTTGATCAGCAGCATAAAAAGGAAAAAAAAAAAAAAACATGTTTCATGTTTTATTTGGATTCAAATCAACTAGAGCCACCATTTTTACTTGCCTAGCCAGCAAGGAGACAAATTATACATAGAGGTCTCAGGATTTTTCCTAACTAATGAAAGAGCCCATTTAATTTGTAGAGTGATGAGTCCTCCCAGTGACTTATTTCATTTACAGCCTTCATTCCCTATAACCAAGATATTCAACAGATTAAATGAACAATACAATGCATTACCTGCTCCTAGTGGGAAACACGCTGCCCCTGATCTCTAGAGTTGCTCTGGCCACCTCTACCTGGCATCCTTGGGGCCAGCAGGCACTCAATGCCCACATTTTGGACACTGGGAGTTACCTGATTGGCTACTTCTCCAAAGAGTAGAAGCACCTTTCCCAGCTTCAGGAATGTAGATGGGGGACCAAGGGTGACTTCCCAGAGGAGACAACACCTAATCTGATCTTAAAAGAAAGGAAGGAAATAATCCAGATGAAGAAGGAGGGAAAAGTATGTTTGGCAGAGGGGACAATATATGTGAGTGATGGTGATGGGAGAGGGTGCGGGGAATGATGAGAGATGAAGTTGGAAGATTGGAAGAAATATAAAGAGGAGGGCCCACCTCTGCTTTGGAAACTCAAGCAATTTTAAGGTCAATATCCTTTTACTTAGAGGCTTATGGGGGGGGGGGTCTCAAATATAACCAACAGGACTTGTGTTCATGGGGCAGAGAAACTAGAGGCAGAAGCCCCCCATATCTCAGTGGCTCCAATTTGGAAGAGATAGGGAACATGGAGAAGGGTCCAGAGAATGGTCAACAACCTTGACCAAAAAAGTTTCCTCTCCATACCACCTATGAGTTGTGTGGCCCCAGTCTCCAGCCACCTACTTCTCTGGAACTACTGTGTCACCAACTGCTTACTCAACATCTCCACCAGGTCATCATAATTGTGTCCTTTATTAAACTCATCATCTTCCTCCTTGCTGCTCCTCTTGTGATTCTTCTCTTGGTGACAGACACCTCTCCTCCCCCAGATACAACAATGGAAGCCGACACATTACCTGATGTCTTTATTCCCTTCTTCTTCCCATTTAAAATCATACACTCTTTTTTATTCTTCTTCTGAGATCCATAGAGACATCTGCTCCCTTCTCTTTGTTTCCAAAACTACTGTTCTAATCCAGGTCTCAATATTTCTCACTTGGTTAATGCAACCAGCCTCCCAATCATCATCCCAGTATATACCTTAATGAGTTGTTAAGTCATGGGTTATGTGTCTCTAGTCTTCAGAGACACCTTGTGAAATGGAATTAGTAGGGATGAGCAGAACCTTTAATTGCTCCTCCCATGTTCCTACCTGATGCTACGGGATATGGTAGCAAATATCATACATTACTTGTCCTTTTCTTTAAAATATATTATTTCTGTATATGTTCTATTGGCTCTTATATTTCTTTAAGCATCACCTTATTGGATTCAGTTCTAGCAAAAGGAATTCTATTTGCAGCTTTTCAAAAGAAACCCTCCTAATTACAAGCAAAGGAACAACAACAAAAAAAGTTGGTGTAGCTGCACTTGGAGACAAAATCCTAAACAGTACAGCCTTTGGGGAAAAAAGTTTAGATAAATACGGAGACAGAAAACATTTAAAAAGAATAAAACTCAGTTCTCTGTTTAGAAAACAGCAAGGGCCCTCAATTGTCCATAAAAGTCTCTTTGGAGATACCTGGACTCAGGGTCTTTCCTGTTGAATGTGCTTTTAATCTCTCAAGGATTTTCATAGTGATTGGCCATCATCAGGCACACTCTTCAAATTGGTATCTATTATTCCTGTCAGGTTCATAAACTGCCATTGTTCTTTACCAGAAAGAACAATTCAACCAGAAAATTCAACCGTGTCTCTTTGTTACAAAGGTAAATAATTGGATGAATCTGATGGATTCCTTTTCTTCAAACAGTGAATGGTCATGATTAGGGTTCTGTCTCTGGGTGTAGTGACACCTCTAGTTTTTGTTCACCCAGCACTTTCCTCCCCTGTCAATCATGGCACTCAATTCCCCTGACCACATGGGACGAGCACAGGACCTACACTACCATGTTCAGACTCTTCTCAGGCATCTGAAATTTGAGTTGGAGACACAGAGGAACACAAAGAAGTCAGAGCTGTCTTTTCAACAAATGTTTTTGGGAAATCTGGATATCTACATACGAAATGATAAAGTTGAACCCTCACCTGGCACCATATAGAAAAATTAACTCCAACTGAATCATAAATCTAAAAGGAAAAACTGAAACTATAAGACTCTTAGAAGAAAACATAGGGTGAAAACACATGACAGTGGATTGGCAATGGACATCAAAAGCACAGGCAACAAAAGAAAAACTAGATAAATTTGAATACATCAAAAGTAAAAACGTGTGCATCAAAGGACACTATCAGCAGGTTATAAAGGCAACCCACAGAATAGAAGAAATTATTCACAAATCATATTTGATAAGGAATTAATATCCAGAATCTATAAGGAACTCCTACAACTCAAATTTTAAAATAGACAAAGACTTAATTAGACATTACTCTGAAGAAGGGATACAAATGGCCAATAAGTAAATGAAGAGATGTTCATCACCAATCTTTAGGGAAGTGCAAAACAAAATCACAATGAGATACTGCTATCATCAAAAAGCAGAAAATATCAAGTGTTGGCAAGGGTATGGAGAAATTAGATCCTTTGTGCATTGCATTGCTGATGGGAATAAAAATAGTGCAGCCAGTATGGAAAATATTGTGGCAGTTCCTCAAAAGGTTAAAAATAGAATTACCATGTGATCCAACAATTCCACCTCTGGGCATATACTCCACCCAAAATTGAGAACAGATACTTCACCCCCTAAAAATTGACTCAAACAGATATTTTCACACCCCTGTCCTTAGTAACATTATTCACAATAGCTAAAAGATGAAAGTAGGACTTCCCAGGTGGCGCAGTGGTTAAGAATCAGCCTACCAATGCAGAGGACACGGGTTCGAGCCCTGGTTCAGGAAGACCCCACATGCCGTGGAGCAACTAAGCCCGTGAGCCACAACTACTGAGCCTGTGCTCTAGAGCCCACGAGCCACAAGTACTGAGCCCGCATGCCGCAACTACTGAAGCCTGTGGGCCTAGAACCCATGCTCTGCAACAAGAGAAGCCACTGCAATGAGAAGCCTGCGCACCACAACAAAGAGTAGCCCCGCTTGCCGCAACTAGAGAAAGCCCACATGCAGCAACGAAGACCCAACTCAGCCAAAAATAAATAAATTAAATAAATAAATTTAAAAAAAAACAAAGTAACCCACGTGTCCATTGACAGATGAATGGATAAACAAAATGTAGTATATATATACAACGGAATATTATTCAGTCTTAAAAAGGAAAGATTCTGACACATACTACAGCAGAGAGGACATTATGCTAAGTGAAATAAGCCAGTTAACAAAAGGAAAATTATTGCATCATTCCACTTATATGAGATACTTAGGCTAGTCAAATTCATAGAAACAAAAAGTAGAATGGTGGTTGTCAGGGGCTGGGGGAGGGCAGATGGGGAGTCATTGCTTAATGGGGACAGAATTTCAAGTGAGGAAGAGGAAGAAAGTTCTGGAGATGGATGGTGGTAATGGATGCACAACAGTATGAATGTGCTTAATGCCCCTGAACTATACACTTAAAAATCCTTAAAATCGTATATTTTGTATTATGTACATTTTACCGCAGTAAAGAGCACGGGAGATCAGAACTGAGCCATTAGATGGCAGCCTCCAGAGGCTGGTCTGTGAGTTCCTGCTGTTGAAGCTCCAGTGCTTCCCTAGACCTTCCATGAAAAGTTGGACCAGAGCTCTCTTTTCCAGTCTGTGAACTCCCGTTATCCTCACTCTGAAGTCTTCTTTTAGCCTAAGGCATCCAGGATAGTTTTCTTTGGGCCAATAGATATTAATTGAAATGCTGACATTCTGCAAAAAACGGTTGCAGCTATTTGCCTATGAGGAAGCATTGCTAATTTATTCTATGGAACAAAGAATATCTGCCATTAGATGAGCATCCTTTATCCACTCTGTTTTCACCTGTACCTGACACCAACCCAGGGTCACCTTGCATGTCCGGGGTCTTCAAACTGAAGATTTCTTTGACAGTACACTCATGCTTTTGCATTGGTTTCTCTCCAATATTCTTTCACCTCCCTAGATGACAGGCACCACAATCCATGGACCAGAAAAAATTACCAACTTGCACTGGTCCTAATTCTTGGACATGACATAATAGTCAGCACCCATGGACCTACAGACTGTCATACAGAGTTAAGTAAGTCAGAAAGAGAAAAACAAATGCTATGCTAACAAAACATATGCTAGCAAACAAAAACGTGTGCTAACACATATATATGGAATCTAAAAAAAAAAAAAAATGGTTCTCAAGGACCTAGGGGCAGGACAGGAATAAAGACACAGACGTAGAGTAGAGAACGGACTTGAGGACACGGGAGGGGGAAGGGTAAGCTGGGACAAAGTGAGAGAGTGGCATGGACATATATACACTACCAAATGTAAAATAGATTTGGGAAGCAGCTGCATAGCACAGGGAGACCAGCTCGGTGCTTTGTGTCCACCTAGAGGGGTGGGATAGGGAGGGTGGGAGGGAGAAGCAAGAGGCAGGAGATATGGGGATATATGTTTATCTATAGCTGATTTACTTTGTTATACAGTAGAAACTAACACACCATTGTAAAGCAATTATACTACAAAAAAGATGTTAAAAAAGAAACTATTCAAACATGATCCCTATTTTACCCAAGATAAATGGGAGCCCAGAGAGGGAAAGTGATTTGTCCAAAGCCACCTAATGAACGAGATGGTAGAGTGAGAGTCTTTCAAGCCCTGTCTGACTCCAAAGACCATAATCTCTCTATGTTGGATAGAGGATGGCTGATGTTCTGTATATCAGGGGTAATTATTGCATCAAATACAAAAGAGTCAGGGCTAATTCTCTGAAATCACATTCATTGGCTTGGGACTAGGACTCATTATTTAAAAAATTGGATTTCTTTACTTAAAACATAAAAAGTAAATTCATCAAGTGAAATAAAACAGTCAATATATCAACAGATGTCATTTTTTAAAAGCCAGATTTAGCAAGTTAATTAAAGAATATGAGACACAGTAGCAGAGCCAGAGATGACTAAGGTCCTCTTGGGTTAAAAATCACAAAACACAGCCAATGCCAAATGAAGGTTTCTGAATCAACACCAGTATAAAAATGTCGTTTGTATTTGCTGCAATACGATAAATGTCAGGTTCACACACATACGTGCTAAAATGAAACCCACACCAAAAGAATGAGAGCCAGTAAAGCAACAACGTGGGAAAGAAACTAATGTTTTTAGTGCCATCTATGGACCAATTCTGGTGAAAGTTTCATCAGCCTTATTTTAAATCTGAAGAAAGTGGAGCACAGTAATATCACGTATTAATAAAAGGCAGGCTGGGATTCACACATGCCTCATTCTATATGATTGAAAAGCATGGGCTCTTTCTATGTTTTTTCATGTTTATGTGGTCATTCATTCGATAATGATTTATCAAAAATCTATCATGGGCCAGGCCTCTGTGATACACACATACAAACACACACATATACACACACACACACACACACACACACACACACACACACAGAGTTTTTAGATAAATGTGGATTTGTTTACAGTTTACAGCTGTAGTCATTGCTGTGAAAGAAAACAAAAAGAGGAAATAAAAGAGAATGCAGATTGAGAATGAACTTTTTGGTAGATGACATTGTTGTTCCAAATATTTGCTGCCTTTCCCTGGAAGAATATTACATTTCCCCAGCTCATTTGACTTTAGGCTTGCCCTGGGACTTATGGTGCTTCCCTAGGGGAGCATCATAGATCCCCACCCTGTTGTACTCAGGAGTGTCCATGCAACTTACTTTGGCCAATAGAATGTGGCTGGAAGCCATGTGTGTTTTTGTCAGGCAGATGCCTTAAAAGCAGTTCAGGGTTCACCATCTCTTTTCTCTCTCCCTTGAGTCCAGCAGTGTCCCAGGTAGAGACTGTGATCAATCTGTCCCAGAGTGAAGCCATGGTGGATCAGAGCTGCAGCTGACCCTTGGTAGACATGCCTTTGTTGTAAGTCGCTGAGATCTGGGGCTCATTTGTTACTGCAGCATAACATACCTTACCCTGACTTATATACCCTCTTAGAGGGTGGTCAGTGGAGACCTCTTTGAGGAAGTGACATTTGAGATGAGCCTTGAATGCAGGATCCTGCTAGGTAAAGAGCAGGAGAGGAGAGCTTCCCAGCAAGGATAAAACAGGCAGTGTACAGGCCCTAAAGTGGGAAAGAACTTGGCACGGCCTCCGTGTCAGGAGCTGATGAGAGTGGTGAGAGATGAGGCTGAAGAGATGTCTGAGCTGAGCATAAGGAAGTGGGAGCCAAGGGAGGAGGCTGGATTGCATTCCATGTGTGATAGGAAGCTGCTGAAGGATTCCAAGCAGGGGAATGAAGTGATCAGATTCAAGTGTTTAACAGATTTCCCTATAATCTGTAAAGCAGGAAAGGAAGCAGGGACACCAAGTGCGAGGCTATTGCGTTGTCTTGTTAAAGGTGTGTTCTTTCTGAATTGTGTTCCCCCCAAAATTATATGTTGAAGTCCTAGTCCCAGTACCTCAGAATGTGACCTTGTATAGAAATAGGGTCATTGCAAATGTAATTAGTTAAGTTTAGATGAGGTCATACAGGAGTAGAGTGGGCCCTAGTCCAATATGACTGGTATCCTTATAAAACAGGAAAATTTGGATACTGACACGCACACAAGGAGAATACCATGTGAGGAAGGCAGATGTTGGGATGATGTTTTTACAAGTAAGGGAATGACAAAGACTGCCAGAAAATCACCATGAGCTAGGGGAGAGGCATGGAACAGATTCTCCCTCACAGCCCTCAGAAGAAATCAGCCATGCCAACACCTTGATCCCAGACTACTAGTTTCCAGAACTCCGAGACAGTAAGTTTCTGTTGCTTAAGCCACCCAGTCAGTGGTATGTTGTTATGCAGCCTCAGAAAACGAATATAAGGACAGAGACAGTGGTATCTTGGGCTGGAGTGATAGCTTTGGGGATGGTATAAAAAGCAGATAAATTCAAGATACACTTTGTAACTTTTTTGTCAATTTCTTCTGATTATATTCCATTATTACAAGATATTGAATATAATTCCCTGTGTTATACAGTAAATCCTTGTTGTTTATCTATTTTATGTGTATTAGTTTGTATATGTTAATCCCATACTCCTAATATGTCTTCCCCCCACCTCCCCTTTGGTAACCATAAGTTTGTTTTCTATGTTTGTGAATTTGCTTCTGTTTTGTATATAGAATCTTTTGTATTATTTTTTAGAGTCCACGTATAAGTGATATCATAGAGTATTTGTCTTTCTCCCTTCACTAAGTATAATGCTCTCTAGGTCCATCCATGTTTCTGTAAATGGCATTATTTCATTCTTTTTTTATGGTTGAGTAATATTCCTGTGTGTGTGTGTGTGTGTGTGTGTGTGTTTATACTTCATCTTCTTTATCCATTCGTCTGTTGATGGACACTTGGGCTGTTTCCATGTTCAAGATTCATTTTGAAGGTGGAAAGGACATGATTTTTTATTGGGTTAGACATAGATTAAAATGGAAAGGGAGGGGACTTCCCTGGTGGTCCAGTGGTAAAGAATCCGCCTTGCAATGCAGGGGAACGTGGGTTCGATCCCCAGTCAGGGAATTAAGATCCCACATGCTGCAGGGCAACTAAGCCTGCATGCCCAAACTACTGAGCTCACGTGCCTCAGCTAGAGCCTGCATGCCACAAACTACAGAGCCCATGTGCCCTGGAGCCTGTGCGCCACAACTAGAGAGAGAAAACCCTCACACCACAACTAGAGAGAAACCCACTCACCACAATGAAGAGCCTACACGCTGCAATGAAAGATCCTGCATGCCTCAACCAAGATCCCTCATGCCGCAACTAAGACCCGGTGCAGCCAAAAAAATAAATAAAATAATTTTAAAAATGGAAAGGGAGGAATTAAAGAGGAAATTATTGAAATTGTATATCAAGCACTCCATCCAATGCTATCATGAAGAATTGCTTTCTTCACAAGAGTCCTGTGGTCCTGTGTGTCAGTGGGATCCCCTGGGAAGCAGACACTGAGTTGGGATTAGGAATACAATAGAGGGAATGCCTGTGGAAGATTAAAAAGGGAAGGAAGCAGAATTGGACAGAGTAAGGACTGTGATGCAGATCTGACAAAGTTGCAGCCCACTCAACCCAATGGGGAGCTTCAGAACAAAGACTTCCCATCACAGGAGTCCTGTACTGGGCAGAAATAGACAGGCCCTAGGGTTCCCACTGTGCTTGGTCATCTTCCCAGAAAGAGTGTGGCCTCTGCTTGAACATGAAGGCAGATCCTAAAGGCTCTAACTAGAGGCTGTCAACTGAATTCACTCCTTGCAGTAAAATAACAAATTCTTTTTGAAGGAAGACCCAAGAAGGGCACCATGCCCTGTAAGGTTGGATTTTTAGCCATATCTTACAAATTAGGAAATAGAGGCTCAAAAATCATACTTTGAAACTTTTCTTTGAGTGAGAGTACATAGAGTTTGGCTGCCATCCTCTAACGGTCTGGTGTCTGTCAAGTTCCAGTTAGTACTTATAGCAGCCACTGCCAGCACCCATCCCAAGCCCCTCCTATAGCTTCTCTCTCTGGGCTGTAGCAGATGAAGAACTAAAAACTACATTTCCCAAAATCCTTTGCTGATAGGGTACAGGTATGTGACCTCTTTTCAGCCTGCCTGATATATCCCTAGACGTGGATGTTGCAGTGAGCAAGGGAAGGTGGGCTGCCAGCAGATGAGAGGATCACCTGGTGAGCCCTGTGGCAGAGGCTGTCAGTCCCCAGCACCACAGGGTTTTTTCTAGAACAGTCCTTGATCTGTTTCTCCCAACTGCGTTTTTTTTTTCCTGGACATGCTTTCCCAAGGCTGATTCTTCAAACACCCTGGAGGCGTGCAAACTTTCTAACATCCCTTAGCAAATGCCCTTCTGTTTAAAATAGGAGGAGGGGCCTCTGTTGTCTGCAACTGAGAATCCTCAGAGAGACGGTACTGGGTAAAGTACATTAGACTGTAAGAGTACACATGCACCATTCAGCAGGGAAATGGAACTTAGATCCAAAGGCATTTCCCAAGCTCTGGCACACTTCAGAGTGGCGTTCCTTCTAACTGAATCACACACAATTTGGCCTTTGCAGCATATAGACAATATTTTAAAAATCAGATACACACCTCACAGTGTTTTGGTTAAGAGAGTCTAGATGCTTTCAGGTCTGCTAGAAATTTCCTTGCAAGAGCCAGAATTTCTTTCCAGCTAGATGTAAATTAACTTCAACATCTCTCAACAAAGCAAAATAATAGTGCTGAAAGGGTGGACTTAGCTACCACACAGAAAAGCTACTCACAAGATTTTTTTATTCACGAGCCCTTTTGAAAACATCTATTTTCAGTCTTTAATATAAGTCAGAGAAAAAATATGGTCATCTCTCCCTATTGGACCACCACAAGCAAATCCTAGACAATTTTTTTCCAGTGATTTTTCCATACTGTGCAACAGCTAAGAACAACAAGGGCTGACCTGCGAGCCCATCATAGTAAGGACTTCTTCCATCATAGTAAGGACTTCTGCCCAGTGCAGATGTTGTACAGAACAGTAATAAATTAATGAGAGGGAAAGGCATGCTCCAAGGGGGAGAAAGTGGCCCTGCCACTCCTCCCCAACCTTTGTCTCCTCCTCTCCCACCTCACAGGGTCAATGTCAGGAATTCACTGAAAAAACTGACAACCAGGAAGCTAAGACGAGGTGATCTGAAAGGCCACTGAATTGAGGCAAAGAGCAGGCTCAGAGGCCACCCCTCCCTGAAGGAGCCATCTGAGAAGAACCTTGCCCAGCACACCAGGACAACACCACCCCCAGGACACCTCAGACACAATGGTGCTACCCCCAAGGCCTCTTGATCAAAAGCCCCTACTCCAGTAGGGCTGCAGATATAGCATTTCCTGTCTCCCAAGAAGCTGGTTTCAAAAATCCTGTTCATTGGATTAAAAAACTGTAGTATATTCACACAATGGAACACTACTCAGCAATAAAAAGGGATGAAGTACTGATACATGAAACACTGTGGATGGATCCACAGTCATGCCGAGCCAAAGAAGCCAGACACAAAAGGCTAGTAGTATATTACTCCATTCATTTGACATCCTACAGGAGGCTTAACTAATATCTACTTCAAGAAAACAGAGGAGAGGACAGACAGCAGAAGCAAGAAGAATTACAAGCCTGCAGCCAGTAGAACAAAAACCACATTCACAGAGAGATAGACAAGATGAAAAGTCAGAGGGCTATGTACCAGATGAAGGAACAAGATAAAACCCCAGAAAAACAATTAAATGAGGTGGAGATAGGCAACCTTCCAGAAAAAGAATTCAGAATGATGATAGTGAAGATGATCCAGGACCACGGAAAAAGAATGGAGGCAAAGATCGAGAAGATGCAAGAAATGTTTAACAAAGACCTAGAAGAATTAAAGAACAAACAAACAGAGATGAACAATACAATAACTGAAATGAAAACTATACTAGAAGGAATCAATAGTAGAATAACTGAGGCAGAAGAACGGATAAGTGACCTGGAAGACAGAATGGTGGAATTCACTGCTGTGGAACAGAATAAAGAAAAAAGAATGAAAAGAAATGAAAACAGCCTAAGAGACCTCTGGGACAACATTAAACACAACATTCACGTTATAGGGGTCCCAGAAGGAGAAGAGAGAGAGAAAGGACCAGAGAAAATATTTGAAGACATTATAGTCAAAAACTTCCCTAACATGGGAAAGAAAATAGCCACCCAAGTCCAGGAAGCACAGAGAGTCCCATACAGGATAAACCCAAGGAGAAACATGCTGAGACACATAGTAATCAAATTGGCAAAAATTAAAGACAAATTATTGAAAGCAGCAAAGGAAAAACAACAAATAACATGCAAGGGAACTCCCATAAGGTTAACAGCTGATTTCTCAGCAGAAACTCTACAAGCCAGAAAGGGGTGGCATGATATACTTAAAGTGATGAAAGGGAAGAACCTACAGCCCAGATTACTCTACCCGGCAAGGATCTCATTCAGATTTGATGGAGAAATCAAAGCATTACAGACAAGCAAAAGCTAAGAGAATTCAGCACCACCAAACCAGCTCTACACCAAATGCTAAAGGAAGTTCTCTAAGTGGGAAACACAAGAGAAGAAAAGGACCTACAAAAACAAACCCAAAACAATTAATAAAATGGTCATAGGAACATACATATCGATAATTACCTTAAACATGAATGGGTTAAATGCTCCAACCAAAAGACACAGGCTTGCTGAATGCATACGAAAACAAGACCCATTATATATGCTGTCTACAAGAGACAAACTTCAGACCTAGGGACACATACAGACTGAAAGTGAGGGGATGGAAAAAGATATTCCATGCAAATGGAAATCAAAAGAAAGCTGGAGAAGCAATACTCATATCAGACAAAATAGACTTTAAAATAAAGAATGTTAGAAGAGACAAAGAAGGACACCTCATAATGATCAAGGGATCAATCCAAGAAGAAGATATAACAATTATAAATATATATGCACCCAACATTGGAGCACCTCAATACATAAGGCAACTGCTAACAGCTACAAAAGAGGAAATCGACAGTAACACAATAATAGTGGGGGACTTTAACACCTCACTTACACCAATGAACAGATCATCCAAAATGAAAAAAAAATAAGGAAACACAAGCTTTAAATTACACAAGAGACCAGATAGATTTAATTGATATTTATAGGACATTTCATCCCAAAACAGCAGATTACACTTTCTTCTCAAGTGCACATGGAACATTTTCCAGGATAGATCACATCTTGGGTCACAAATCAGGCCTCGATAAATGTAAGAAAATTGAAATCATATCAAGCATCTTTTCTGACCACAACGCTATGAGATTACAAATCAATTACAGGGAAAAAAACATAAAAAAACACAAACACATGGAGGCTAAATGATAGATTACTAAATAACCAAGAGATCACTGAAGAAATCAAAGAGGAAATCAAAAAATACCTGGAGACAAACAAAAACACGACGATCTGAAACCTATGGGTTGCAGCAAAAGCAGTTCTAAGAGGGAAGTTTATAGCTATACAAGCCTACCTCAAGAAACAAGAAAAATCTCAAATAAATAATCTAACCTTACACCTAAAGGAACTAGAGGAAGAAGAACAAACAAAACCCCAAGTTAGCAGAAGGAAAGAAATCATAAAGATTATAGCAGAAATACATGAAACAGAAACAAAGAAAACAATAGCAAAGATCAATAAAACTAAAAGCTGGTTCTTTGAGAAGATAAACAAAATTGATAAACCAGTAGCCAGACTCATCAAGAAAAAGAGGGAGAGGACTCAAATCAATAAAATTAGAAATGAAAAAGGAGAAGCTACAGCAGACACCACAGAAATACAAAGCATCCTAAGAGACTACTACAAGCATCTCTATGCCAATAAAACGGACAACCTGGAAGAAATGGACAAATTCTTAGAAATGTATAACCTTCTAAGACTGAACCAGGAAGAAACAGAAAATATGAACAGACCAATCACAAGTAATGAAATTAAAACTGTGATTAAAAATCTTCCAACAAACAAAAGCCCAGGACCAGATGGCTTCACAGGTGAATTCTATCAAACATTTAGAAAACAGCTAACACCCATTCTTCTCAAACTCTTCCAAAAAGTTACAGAGGAAGGAACACTCCCAAACTCATTCTATGAGGCCACCATCACCCTGATACCAAAACCAGAGATACTACAAAAAAAGAATATTACAGACCAATATCACTGATGAATATAGATGCAAAAATCCTCAACAAAATACTAACAAACAGAATCCAACGACATATTAAAAGGATCATACACCATGATCAAGTGGGATTTGTCCCAGAGATGCAAGGATTCTTCAATATATGCAAATCAATCAATGTGATACACCATATTAACAAATTGAAGAATAAAAACCATATGATCATCTCAATAGATGCAGAAAAAGCTTTCGACAAAATTCAACACCCATTTATGATAAAAACTCTCCAGAAAGTGGGCATAGAGGGAACCTACCTCACCATAATAAAGGCCATATACAACAAATCCACAGCAAACATCATTCTCAATGGTGAAAAACTGAAAGCATTTCCTCTAAGATCAGGAACAAGACAAGGATGTCCACTCTCACCACTATTATTCAGCATAGTTTTGGAAGTCTTAGCCACAGCAATCAGAGAAGAAAAAGATAAAAGGAATACAGATTGGAAAAGAAGAAGTAAAATTGTCACTCTTTGCAGATGACATGATACTATACATAGAGAATCCTAAAGATGTCACCAGAAAACTACTAGAGCTAATAAATGAATTTGGTAAAGTTGCAGGATACAAAATTAATGCAGAGAAATCTCTTGCATTCCTATACACTAATGATGAAAAATCTGAAAGAGAAATTAAGGAAACACTCCCATTTACCATTGCAACAAAAAGAATAAAATACCTAGTAATAAACCTACCTAGGGAGACAAAGACCTGTATGCAGAAAATTACAAGACACTGATGAAAGAATTAAATATGACACCAACAGATGGAGAAATATACCATGTTTTTGGATTGGAAGAATCAATATTGTGAAAATGACTATACTATCCAAAGCAATCTACAGATTCAATGCAATCCCTATCAAATTACCAGTGGCATTTTTTACGGAACTAGAACAAATAGTCTTAAAATTTGTATGGAGACACAAAAGACCCCGAATAGCCAAAGCAGTCTGGAGGGAAAAAAATAGAGCAGGAGGAATCAGACTCCCTGACTTCAGACTATACTACAAAGCTACAGTAATCAAGACAATATGGTACTTGCACAAAAACAGAAACATAGATCAATGGAACAAGATAGAAATGCCAGAGATAAACCCACGCACATGTGGTCAAATAATCTATGACAAAGGAGACAGGGATATACAGTGGAGAAAAGACAGTCTCTTCAATAAGTAGTGCTGGGAAAACTGAACAGCTACATATAAAAGAATGAAATTAGAACACTCCCTAACACCATACACAAAAATAAACTCAAAATGGATTTGAGACCTAAATTTAAGACTAGACACTATAAACTCTTAGAGGAAAACATAAGAAGAACACTCTTTGACATAAATCACAGCAAGATCTTTTTTGGTCCACCTCTTATAGTAATGGAAATAAAAACAAAAATAAACAAATGGGACCTAATGAAACTTCAAAGTTTTTGCACAGCTAAGGAAACCGTAAACAAGATGAAAAGACAACCCTCAGAATGGGAGAAAATATTTGCAAATGAATCAATGGACAAAGGATTAATCTTCAAAATATATAAACAGCTCATGCAGCTCAATATTAAAGAAAGAAACAACCCAATCCAAAAATGGGCAGAAGACCTAAATAGACATTTCTCCAAAGAAGATATACAGATGGCCAAGAAGCATATGAAAAGCTGCTCAACATCACTAATTATTACAGAAATGCAAATCAAAACTACAATGAGGTGTCACCTCACACCAGTTAGAATGGGCATCATCAGAAAATCTACAAACAACAAATGCTGGAGAGGGTGTGGAGAAAAGGGAACCCTCTTGCACTGTTGGTGGGAATGTAAATTGATACAGCCACTATGGAAAACAGTATGGAGGTTCCTTAAAAAACTAAAAATAGAATTACCATATGATCCAGCAATCCCCCTACTGGGCATACACCCAGAGAAAACCATAATTCAAAAAGACACATGCACCCCAATATTCATTGCAGCACTATTTACAATAGCCAGGTCATGGAAGCAACCTAAATGCCCATCGACAGACAAATGGATAAAGAAGATGTGGTACATATATACAATGGAACTTTACTCAGCCATAAAAAGGAACGAAATTGGGTCGTTTGTTGAGACGTAGATGGATCTAGAGACTGTCATACAGAGTGAAGTAAGTCAGAAAGAGAAAAACAAATATTGTATATTAACGCATGTATGTGGAACCTAGAAAAATGGTACCGATGAACTGGTTTGCAGGGCAGAAATAGAGACACAGATGCAGAGAACAAACGTATGGACACCAAGGGGGGAAAGCGGCGGGGGGTGGGGGTTGTGGTGTGATGAATTGTGCGATTGGGATTGACATGTATATACTAATGTGTGTAAAATCGATGATTAATAAAAAAGAAAAAAAATGTAAAAAGCAGAGGAGTGGTTGTCAGGGTGAGGGCTTGACTGCCAATGAGCACAAAGGAAATTTGGGGGGGCAATGGAAACATTCTATATCTTGATTGTTGTGGTAAATACACTAGTGTCTATACATTTATTGAAACTCAACAAGCTATACAACTTTCAGTGAGCTGTGCATTTTATTCTGTATCAATTATACCTAAATAAAATCCATCAAAAATTCCTAGCAGGATGGGTGTCATCTATGTGAAATCTGTGTGAATCTATGTGAAAACCCCCTTGCTACTTGTTCCTCTCAAATACATGCCCCTTCACCTTTCTGAGAGTAGAGATAGTTTTGCTGTCAGCTAAATCTGAATGAGAGTTATCCTTGCCACAAAATGCTATGTTAACATTTTTCTGAAAAAAAAAAAAAAAAGTAGGCTCTGCCATTGACTTTCTGTGTGACATCAAGCATGATCCTTCACTTCCCTGAGACTCAGTGTCCACATGTGTAATGTAGAAACAGTATTACAGGGAAAGTTATACAACACAGCTTATTTGAAAGTAACCAGCTTAGAGCTGGGCACATGGCATGTGCTCAGTATATTGGTTTGCTTTCTCCATTCCATCAATGAGGATTCTTTGGATTGCACGTAGCAGGCAATACAACCTAACTTATTTAAGCAAAGGGGAGTTTATTGGCTGAACAGCTGAAGAGCACTGGCTTTAGGGAAGGCTGGATCCAGAGGATTTGCATCCATACTACACCCTGGATTTCTCTCCCTCTCTCTGTTCTGTATTCTACCACATCCAGCCTCATCATCTGTCTCCACATGGTCCACTCCCTCCCAGCAGCTCCAGCCACTCTCTTTGGGCCTCATTCTCACATCACAGCATCCTGGATGCACTCTCTTGTGTTTCAGATTGGGACCCATGCCTATCCCTGAGCCAAGAACTCTAGCTAAGGGGATGTGATATGCTGATAAGCCAATCACCCTGGAGCTGAAGTCTGACTCAATCCCACCTAAAACAAATGGCTGCTATGAAACAGTATAGAGATAACTGTTCCACATCAGGGTACTCTCAGCAGAAGGAGGACAATGGATATTGAAAGGCAATTATCAAATGTCCACTGAATGCATTCTATCAGTCAGGGTCTCATTCAGGAAAACAGAAACTACACATGTTAGTTTAACAGAGAGGATTTAATCTAAAAAATTTTTAACTGGGTGGGTATTAGAACACTGGAATGGAAAAAGGAACGCTGAGCCATCAGAATGTAGCCACTGCAGGAATCAGCCTCAGCCCTATGCAGCGGGGGAATGAAGGGAGGGGTCTGGGTTCATTAAATCTTAGAGAACTGGGGGAGAGAGCACAGCTTGGATACTGCTGGTGTCTCAGAGCTTGGAGGAGATGGCTCCTGGAGCTTGACCCAGAACTCTGAGGAGGGGCACCCCATCTGCAGTGCTAGTATCTCTGAAGAGGTGCAATAAGTCTGAGTCTGCGAGTGTCTAAAACACTTGGCCTCTGAGATGAGGAAGCAAGGCTGTGGTGATGCCAAAAAGAATAGGAAGCAAACAGGAAGGGACATGTCCCTCCTTCCTTGTTCAGCCTCTCATTTTCCCCAGGCCCTGGCAAAGCAGAAATGTGGCTTGCAGAGTCCTAGAATCACAAAGCAGAGTACAGAAAAATTGGGTTCTGTACAGAGAGATAATTACTAGCACACAAACAATTCACATGATCAGGGTATCAGTGAGAACAGTCTGGCTGTAAGCAATGGAAAAAAACTCTAACTTAATTAGCTGAAACAATGACAAAATTTTCTTACTCACCAAAATACAAGTTCCCAACAGCTCCAGGATTGCTTAATTCAACTATTCAATATTGCCATAAGGGATAAAGGTCTTTCCGTCTTTCCACTCTGCCATCTTTTTTTTTGGGGGGGGGTGCTGTGTTGGGTCATTGCTGTGTGCATGCTTTCTCTAGTTGCGGTGAGCAGGGGCTACTCTTCATTGTGGTGCGCGGGCTTCTCGTTGTCATGGCTTCTCTTGTTGTGGAACACAGGCTCCAGGCGCACAGGCTTCAGTAGTTGTGGCACGTGGGCTTAGTAGTTGTGGCTTGCGGGCTCTAGAGCTCAGGCTCAGTAGTTGTGGTGCATGGGCTTAGTTGCTCCGTGGCATGTGGGATCTTCCCAGGCCAGGGCTTGAACACGTGTCCCTTGCATTGACAGGCAGATTCTTACTCACTGTGCCACCAGGGAATCCCCCACTCTGCCCTCTTTAGAATGTGGCTTTATCTTCAGTTCGTTTTCCTCATGGCAACAAGATGACTGCCACAATTCCAGACATCACACAGGCATTACAGATCCAGACATAGAAAAAAGTACTTGGTGAAAAAAATCTCTTTTTAGTGCAAGGAAACTTTTCCCAGAAGCCTCCCGGCCGATTTCCTCTTATATCTCATTGGCCAGAACAGAGTTACATGGCCATATGGAATCAATCCTCAGCAAAAAAAGAAACTGAAACAGCAAATAATGGCTTAGAGTAATTAAAACTTACTCCTGGGTGACATGTGGGGAGAGTAGATAGTTAAATAAAATCGAGACTTGAGCCAGAGGTGTAGGTTATATGTTTAACAACCAGTACTCTGAGAAATATATATATACATATATAAAATAATTTTATTATAAATACACTGATACAAAGGATGTATAGAACAAAATTTAAAAATTATAATAAATTATACAATACTCTTTATTATATCACATAGGCAACTGATTCTCATAAGATGTTTCATTGATTTTTACCAAATTCCTGTATTCTTAGCCAAACTATGGTTGCAACTGATCAGCAAGTTCAGTTCTGAAAAATTATTGATTGATATATTAAGACAAAAGTGAAATAACAAAGATGTATATTTGAGCTCCACTCAGCCAATAATGTGAGCGATTTCTGTAAATGAACTAAATCTCTATCTCAAGCTCCCATTCCACTGAGGTGGTTAAAATTTTATCTTAGTTAATTAAAAGTTCACCTACCCTCACATTTTCTTGGGGTTGAACCTAAGTTCCAAGGCAGATTAGAAGGGCCCATCAATCTTTCGTTAATTCAAAGAGGTTGCTATTTTCACATTCACATACCCCTATGTAAATGTCAATATTTATATATCCCTCATTTCTGTCTGCCAGCACTCTTTGGATCTATTAGCTCTGTTTCCATAACCCATACCTGAGAGCCTGAGAATCTCCGTGAAGCTAAGACTCCATCTCCCTAGACTCATTAAAGTCTGCCAGGGAAGCAAGAGGCAGGTTCCCTCTCCCTGGAACATATTAATATCTGGATTTTCAGCATTCTTCTTCTTCTCTCCTCTTCCTTAAGCATGATGAAATCATTCCCAGTCTTGGGAAGGAGTAAATCCTACACTCCTTAAATCCCCTGATCCACCGTTTAGTAGACAGTGTAGTGAAAACAGGCTCATTCTTTAGAGAAAAATGAAGTTGAATCCCTACATCACACTATATACAAAAGTAGATTCTAGATTGATTAAAGACCTAAGTGTGAAACATAAAATTACACAACTAAAGAATTAAATATTGGAGAGTAATTTTACAACCTAGCAGTGGGGGAGACCTTCTCAAAACCAGACCTCAAAAGCTAAAAACATAAGGTAACAAGTAAGTGGCTTTCATTACATCAACATTAAAGATTTCTGTTCAACTACTGTATAGCACAGGGAACTCTGCTCAAAGCTCTGTGGTGACCTAAATGGGAAGGAAATCTAAAGAAGAGGGGATATACATATACGTAAAACTGATTCACTTTGCTGTACAGCAGAAACTAACACAACATTGTAAAGCAACTATACTACAAGAAAAATTAATAAAAATAAAATAAAACCTTCAGACAAAGAAAACAAATTCTGTTCAACAAAACACACTGTAGACAAAGTTAACAGAAGGATGACAAGTTGGGAGAAGATATTCACAGTGTTTGCAACAGACTCAGAACATGTGCAAAGGAACAAAGACAGAAAAACTGCTTTAAAAAAAAAAAAAAAAGGCGGGCTTCCCTGGTGGCACAGTGGTTGAGAGTCCGCCTGCTGATGCAGGGGACACGGGTTCGTGCCCCGGTCCGGGAGGATCCCACATGCCGCGGAGCGGCTGGGCCCGTGAGCCATGGCCGCTGAGCCTGCGCGTCTGGAGCCTGTGCTCTGCAGCGGGAGAGGCCACAACAGTGAGAGGCCCGCGTACCGCAAAAAAAAAAAAAAAAAAAAAAAAAGGCAATGAATATGATCAAGCAAGTGCTACGTAGATGAGAAGATTCTCAAAATCACTGATAACCAAAGAACTACAAATCAAAACAACAATATAGAACTTTATTCCCATCAGACTGGCAAAGATCAGAGAGAAGGATAATGGTAATTCTTGGTGGGATGTGAGAAACAGGAGCCTTTTTGCACACAGTTGGTGAGTGTGTAGATATTGCTGCCATTCTGGGGAGTTCTCTGGCAGTACATATCTAAATTAAGTCGCTTGTATGTGCAGAAATCTCACCCCTCCGTACGTTCCCAGAGTCTTTATTAAATAGGACCATAACTGGACATATGAGAAGGCATTTATCAGAGAGTTGTTTACAGCACTGAGAAGTAGAAGGCACCCTGGTGCCCATCATGGATAGCAGATGAGTAAAGTATTGTGGCTTTACTCCAAGGAATTGTATCCACAGTTAGAAGGAACAAAAAAGATATGCACACATGGATGGACCTAGAGGTTACCATACTAAGTGAAGTGACTCGGAAAGAGAGAGACAAATACCATATGATATCACTTGTATGTGGAATCTAAAATACGACACAAATGAACTTATCTATGAAACAGAAACAGACTCCCAGACATAGAGAACAGACTTGTGGTTGCCAAGGGGGAGGGGAGGTGGGGGAGGGATGGATTGGGAGTTTGGGGTTGGCAGATGTAAACTATTATACATAGAATGGATAAACAACAAGGTCCTACCGTATAGCACAGGGAATTATATTCAATATCCTGTGATAAACCATAATGGAAAAGAATAAGGAAAGAGGAATAAAGGAAGAAATAAAGGAAAAGAATAAAGGAAGTTGGCCCAGAACAACTTAGTCGTTTGAAGGGGACCAGAAAGGGGGGTGGTGGAGGAAACCAGTTAATCAGCTAACCAGCTGATCTCTCAAAATATTATCCCACTGCAACTGTTTCAGTCTTCTTGGTGAGCATTTTCAAACCCATAAAAACATCCCATAAAAAACTATTATGTAGAGAATGGATAAACAACAAGGTCCTGCTGTGTAGCACAGGGAACTATATTCAATATCCTGTAATAAACCATAATGGAAAAGAATATTAAAAAGAATGCATGTGTGTGTGTATATATATATGTATATGTATAACTGAATCACTTTGCTATACAGCAGAAATTAACAAAACATCTTAAATCAACTATGATTCAGTAAAATAAATTTTAAAAATATCCAGAAAAAGAAAGTCTATTCCATCTTATCATTTTCCTATGGCTTGGGTGAGTCTGTTTTAAATGAACCTCAGTGAGGGCTGCTACATGCAGTTGTACAGTCTGTGCACTGCACAAAGATGCCCCTGGGCAAGGGAGTGAGGGGGAGCTAGAATCCATCAGGGGCTCTGCTTATAAGCTGGGCCAACCTGGAGCTGCTTTAATCACAGGTAGGAGAGCCTTTTGGTAATTTGTCTGCCAGAGAGAGTGACCTTTTGTAACTTCTACCAAGGTATTATACGTGCCAGCTGGGGCCCTGAGTCTCAGACTGATCAACACTATCAGAAATTCACGTATCAACTCAAAGGTTTCTTTGTAGCCTCTGCTTTTCGGACAGTCCTGGGGCTATTTCACTGGCCTTTCCCTCTGCCTGGAACACTCTTCCCTGATCTGGACTGGCTCCTTCCCTCCTTCATCAGGGTCTCTGTTCCAATGTCACCTCCACAAAGACGCCTTCCCTGAACATCCCCTCTAAAATCAGCCCCCTCTCCATCCTTACCTTGCTCTATCCTCTTATCCAGCTTTCTTCATTCCACTTTTCACTCCCTGAAATCCTGTCTGTATTGGATTATTGTCTGTCTCCCATGGGAGCGTAAGCTTCCCCAAGCGAGGGATTCATTCTCACTCACTGGTGCCTGTCCAGTGCCAGCACAGAATAGATGCTCAGTAGATGTACGTTGGATGGATGAACGGATTGGACCTAAAGGACGAGCAGGATGTCATATTCTTTTCAGAAAAATTACGGAAAAGCAACGGCAAGTCCTTAACCTGAGCAAAAAGAAATGTGAAGTATTATTTCTTCCTCATTTCTGCCCTATTATGTTAAGATTAATTTGACTAATGAACCAGTTTCTTAAAACGCATAATGGAGTGACTCAGCTTTCTCAGAATAATCAACATTGTGTTTAGCCTCCAGAACCTGTTTAAGACATAATTGGCTTCCAAGTGATATTCAGCGTTGCTTTATTTTAAAACAGAGCCAATTCATGATGTGTTTTTCAGATGCTTTGTGTGTGACACACTGAGTTTTCACTCCCATACAAGAATGCTTTCAGGATTATTGTCTGCATATTTGAGGTACAGAAGCCTAAGGCCTGTGTGCCTGCTGCCCACAGGCCAGCCCCCATCTTGGGCAGATGGCAGGTCAACTCTGCAATTACCCACAAAGATCCCTGTAGCCAACTACCCTCACCTCAAGAACAGGAGGGGCCACTTTTAATCAACTGAAGGATGATTCTGTGGGTTTGCTGTTTGGTCCATCCCTTTACTGCCGTGACCCTCCATCCCTGGCTTCACACTGAAGCATTAAAAATCCAGATTCCAGGGCTTCCCTGGTGGCGCAGTGGTTGAGAGTCCGCCTGCCGATGCAGGGGATGCGGGTTCGTGTCCCGGTCCGGGAAGATCCCACATGTTGCAGAGCGGCTGGGCCCGTGAGCCATGGCCGCTGAGCCTGCGCGTCCGGAGCCTGTGCTCCGCAACGGGAGAGGCCACAACAGTGAGAGGCCCGCGTACGGCAAAAAAAAAAAATCCAGATTCCAGGTCCTGCCTGTTAAGATCCTCATGTAATTCATCTGGGTTGTGGCCCAGGAAATTGATAAAATTGGGAAGATTTTAAAGATCCCCAGGTGATTCCAAGCTGCAGCCTTTTAAAAGGACCCTGGTAGGACTTAGTCAAACAGCATGAAATCCCGCTCCACCGGCACTCTGCCTCCATAAATGCCCTAAGCTGCTCACTTGTCCATTTTGCTTTGCTGGTCCTTTAGTTTTCCCTTCTTGGGCCCTGGCCCTGGCCCCATTCTCTCCCTAATCTCTCCAATGAAGGAACCCGTGAGGATAGTCTTTCCAGCTTTGACCTCACCTCTCCCCGGGAGGATTCCTACATGCCCTCTAGCTATGCACCTGTCTCCTGTCTGGGTGCCTCTTCTCCACCTATCCCCACCCCTTGAGATCTACAGGCAAGCCCACCCCATGCCCATCGTTCCCCACACGGGCCACAGCTCTCCCACCCATGCCCAACCAGTTGGCCTCTATGTTATTGCACATACTGCTCCCCCTGCAAAGAATGTCCTTTCCTGCTCCTTTACCTTGCCTTCTCCTACTTGTCCCTTAAGCCCTGGTTCATCTATTACCTCTGTCAGGAACCCTTCCCCAACATGTACACAGAAAAGGCCAGTTGGTCCTTCCTCCAGGCTCCATGTCTGCTGCTGAGACCACCTGGCCCTGCCTGTGTTGGGCCCTGAGTGTCTTACCAGCAGGTGCACCGTGTCTAACTCATCTCGGTGGCTGCTGTACCCTCATGGGCCTTAACCTGATGCAGCATCGGAGAACGTGGCGAGTAAACCAACAAACAAATGGGACATCAGAGAAAACTAGGACATTTGCCTTGGTTTTCAGGTGCATCTCTGTCTGGGCTACAAGCAGTCACTTAACATTCCTGTTTTTAACTTTCCAAAGTAAGAATGATCAGAATGCAGATGTTGCATGATGAAGTTTGAAGTACAAGAAGCAAATGAGTGAAAAATGGCCTGAATCCAGCCCACAGATGTTTTTTGATTGTCTTACCTTGTATTTAAAATAACTTCCCAACATTCAAAAATTAGGAAACTCTACCTATTTTGTGGATTTCTGGTTTTTCTTGAAACAAATCGGTAGATGTGGCCCCTCGGAGCTCATACTACCATAGCAACAATGTGCTGGGCTGGGAGGACTGTGCACTCTCCGGCAGATGTGCCCCGACCACTCGGCCCAGCTCCATGCTCTCTTCTGTTCTCATCACCAAGACCGAGACCAAGACCCTCAGGCCCTTTGAGCTCCAACCCCTGGTCTCCTTTAACCTTGCACATGGCGATTAGCATGTACTTCACCATGCACTGTGGTGTTAAGAGCATTTAACCTGGAATCAGGCAAACCTTCAGTCCTAGAAGCTGCGTGGCGTTTAGGTACATTACTTCACAGCTCTGAGCATCCTTCTTTGCCTTCCAGAGTTCACAGACAAGAAGAGGAGACAGACCATGATCATAGAAATTTATGTGACGAAATAAGTCCTCCTACAACATTAATACCAAACATTTATACCAAAGTGTGTACCCAGTGGAGAGTACAATAAATTGCCTGACAAACTGAAGGACAGCTCCCTAGAGGAGGTGTCTTTCATCTGGGTTTTGAGGGATGTGTAACAGTTTGTCCAGGAATCAAGACTCTCTGGGGAAAGGCATTCCAGACGAAAGCTGTACAAAGGCAAAGAGGAAGAAAACAACCTGGTACATTCTAGAAACAGTGAGTTGGTCGATGTGCCTGTATCAGGGTGTAAGGCAAAAGATGTAACGGATTGGAAGTTAAGGTCAGTATCAAAAAGCCGTGAATACCATTCCAGGGAGGTTGGACTTTATCAGGAGGCAAGAACCAACTTTCACATGGGGAGTGACGTGAGCTTCAGATCTTGGTAACATCACTCTGGAGGCAGAAATTAGGTGAAAACACATGCCCCAAACATGTGAACTAAATGCGAAAAAAGAGCTGCTCTTTTTTTGTACAAAAGATTGTACATGACTGTTTATATCACAGCTGCTTTATTCATAATAACCAAAAACTGGAAACACTGTAAATGTCCATCAGTTGGGAAATGGACACAAAAATGGTGGTCTATTCATATGAAGTGGAATTCTACACATTAGGAAAAAACAAACTACAGCTACATCCAACAACATGGATACATCTCAGAAACATGCTGAGTGAAAGAAACAAGACACACATGCAAAAAAGCACATACTATATGATGCCATTTAGCTAAAGTTCCAGAACAGACAAAGCTAATTAGAAATTAGTGTTAGACATCTACAGAAAAGTTTTGATGTGGCGCTGGCACGTGACCGCGGCTCAGCCAATCAGACGCGCATGCCCAGGCGGTGGAGTATCCATTCCAGCAGCGGCTGGAGTAAGCAGTTCCAGGAGCATGAGTAACTCTTGTGTAAGCTGCAGGGTCCGACATCCGGGATGGAGGCCGTAGGGTCCTCACCACAGTGGTGTTGTGGCGTGATTTGAGCGGGGAGGGTAACTGCAGCAAGCATTGTTCAAGGAGCTGAGAATACAGTGGCAGATAAGGCAGACAGGACCCCTGCCCTTATGGTGGGACATTCTAGTGGAAGAGACAGAGAAGAAACAAGTCAACAAATAGGTCAACAAGGTGATTTTGGATAGTAATAGTGCAGTAAAAGAAATAAAAGAGTGATGAGCTCCAGTGGGAGTGGGAGGGGCTACTCCTACTCAGGTGGTCAAGGAAGGCTTCTCTGAGGAGGTGATATTTGACCTGAAAGCATTCCAGGCAGCTGGACCAGCATATACAAAGCACCTGAGGTAGGAATAAGTTGGCCTGTTCAGAAGTCAGGAAGTTTAGTGATATTAACATGAAACCACAGAAATAGTACAGGACAGATCATGAGGGTCCATAGGCCATGATGGAAAGTTCAAATTTAACTGTAAATAAAACCGGTAGCCATTGAGGATTTTAAAGCAGGGCAAGAATTGATCTGATTCACATTTTCAAAAGATCAGGGGATGAATTGTTAGAGGCAAGAGTGAATGGAGATATAAAATCAGGGGAAGGGTAATATGATGGTTAGTTTTATGTGTTAGCTAGGCTAGTCTAGAAACCCAGTTATTCAATTAAGCCCTAATCTAGGTGCTGCTGTGAAGGCATTTTGTAGATATGGTTAACATCTGTAATCAGTTGACTTTGTATAAAGAACTTTGTCCTCCATAATGTGGGTGGGCCTCACCTAAGCAGTTGAAGGCCTTAAGAGCAAAAATTGATTTGCCCAAGAGAAGTTAGCCTTTCAACACATCAATAGGAGTTTTCAGCCTGCTGGTCTGTCCTATACATTTCAGGCTTGCCAGCTCCCACAATCATGTGAAAAAATTCCTTAGGAAAAATAGATAGATAGATAGATGATAGATAGCTATAGAGATGGAGATGTATCCTATTGGTTCTGTTCTCTCAGTGAACCCTGACTAATACAAGTAGTTAACCTCTCAGTGTTTCTCTGAGGACTAGAAAAGATGTTTGTGAAAGTGTCTACTATGTGCCCAACTCACAGTGGGCACTCAATGACTGTTATTCCCCTATGTTCCTTCTCCTAAAAGGCTCAGGAAGAACAGAAGTTTGATTAGGTCAGAAAAGAAAAGAAAATCCTAGAAGGAAACATACTAAAAATCTCCCAGGGAGAGAGCTGAGGAACAGCATGGAGTGTGTACATGAAGTTTTCCACACCTCTCAAATTCATACGATTATGCATTTCTTTTATCATCACAAATAAATTTGCTAATTGAATCTGTAACTCAAGGTTTTCATTTAAATATTAATTTAAAAGAAACATATTAAGTCTCACTGAATTCCCTGTTCTACCATGAGGAAACTCTCACCTTGTGATATATTCTGCAAGATCTTTGCTCAGCTCACGGAACTTTCGCTATGCTCAGAAATGTCCTCCTATCTTTGCTGACTTAAGCGTTGTTTCGTTTTTGCCATGCCCTGAACGGTTCAAAGTCCATATTAAAATGCCAGGGTTTTGCAACCTTTGCCAATGCTAGGCTAGCAAGAATTCCCAAGCCCTCAGTTTCCTTATCAACAAAGGTGAAAAATACTACTTTAGCTTCCTTGGAAGCTCTTTCTGAAAGACGTTTATTTAAAACAATGGTAGGAACACATGTGGACACCTGCTTTTTATTCTTTAAACCTTAGCTCATTTCTTCTTCCTTCATCTTCCTTCTTTTCCTTGATTTTTCAAATTTGATTTCATTCAGCTCAAATGTCACCGCTTCTGTGAAGCCCCCAGTCAGTTAGAGACAGAACTCCAACTCAACAGAGCTTATGATTTAAAAAAACAAACAAACAAACAAACAAAAACTGTATGTGGGTGGATTTATTGGCTCTTATAACTGGAAGCCTAGGAGGTAGACCTAGCTTCAGGATTGGCTGAGCCCAGGGCCTGCAGTGATGTCATCTGAACTCTCTCTCTTGCCTTCTTTCAGCTTACTTTCAATTCTGCAAACAGGCAAAAAGAGCAGCCCTGGCAGCCCCTGATCCACATTCTCCCAGCTTAGCAACCCCTATAGGGTCAGAGCAGGGGGATGACTTCTCTTTTTCCCAGTGTCTACATATAAATTCAGAGCAGGATTCTGCTTGGGTCACATACCCATGGCAGTGGCAGGCGTGAGAAGATAAAAGTCCCATGACTGACAATCTGACCAGGATCAAAGGAAGTGAGAGAGAGGAGATTCCCCAAAAGAAACTGGGAGGCTGGGAAGGCAAAATACACACAAGAAAGAATTTTTGAAAAAGAAAGCCCCCAAGTCTCCACTTGTCTATATATCACATCTATTTATAATGTCACTTTGCAGCTCATCCCATCAAGAGATAAAGAATCTGGGCTGGTCTTGTGACTTGGTTTGACCAATAGGCTAAAGCAGAAGTGAAGGCAGCCTTGAGGATTCTCTCTCCGTAACTTTGCTGGAAAAATGAGACCTGGAACAGAGCCAAGTCAGTCCACATGTCCTAGCTGGAGACTCAGACAGTGAGAAAACCCTGCCAAGACCCACAAAGCCACCAAATTAGGAGGCCCTGCAGAGCCCGGCTCTGATCAGCAGAACCGCCAGCCAACCCATAGATGCAGAAACAAAAACAACCTTTTTTTTTTTTTTTTTTGTATACTCCTGAGGTTTTTTGTGGTTCTGCTATAGCATCACCGTGGCAACAGATAACGGATACACTTTGTATCTACCAGACCTCTCTCACATCACCATTCTGCGGGCAGAGCGAGGCATCCCTCCTGTGCTCACGCACTTACATAACCCAAAGTATGCTGTTGCAACGTTTATACTGAGTTGTAATCATCTATTGTAACTACTTGTTTACATATATATATCTCCTTGACACTAAGCTCTTTGAGGGAGGAATTTTTTTAAATCTTTTTGAGCCCAACACTTGGCACAGAGTGTAGTAAAGAACAGAAACCGGTTAAACGTTCCTAGAAATTCTGAGAATGAGGAGTCCCACCAAAAAACTATCTGTAGGGCTTCCCTGGTGGCGCAGTGATTGAGAGTCCGCCTGCCGATGCAGGGGACACGGGTTTATGCCCCGGTCTGGGAAGATCTCACATGGCGCGGAGCGGCTGGGCCCGTGAGCCATGGCCGCTGAGCCTGCGGGTCTGGAGCCTGTGCTCCGCAACGGGAGAGGCCACAACAGCGAGAGGCCCACTTACCACAAAAAAAAAAAAAAAAAACTATCTGTGAAACCTACGCTGAGTGCCCAAATCCCTAGCCAGGCTGAATTTTTGTTTTTAGGTATCAGGGTCATTTGTTTTTCCGTGTCCGTGAATTGCATGCTTCTTGTTTTTTATTTATCTATTGGATTGTTTCTCTTTTTTCTTATTAATTTGAAAACTTTTAAATATTTTCTCCATATGTATTCTTTGCCAGATCCATGTATTGAAAATATTTCCTGCCAGTCTGTGAACTCTTTCCCTTTTATTATGCTATCATTGGTAAGCATGACTTTTTTAGTTTTAATGAGGTTTAACTTTTCAATCTTTCCTTTATATTCCATCCATTTTGTGTTTATTTAAGAATGCATCCTTATCCCCAGTCATAAAGATACCCTCCTATATTGTCTGCTAAAAAGTTGGGAGTTTTGTTTTTCATATTTGGGTCTTTAATGTGCCTGAAGTTCGGTTTTATATATGGTTTAAGGTAGGGGTTCAATTGCCCCAGCGTCATTTAATGAATATCTAACCTTCCCGTTCACTTAGGATGCAGCTAATAGGTTTCTGTATGTGCAGGGTGTGTGTCTGGTGCCTCTTGTTTGCCTGCACTATTTGTTGATCCCTGCACAAACACACAACCTCTCTGTGTTCATAGGATGAGTCACTCCACCCTGCTCTTTTTCTTCAAAATAGTTTTGGCTATTTCTGGCTCTTTCTTTTTCATATACATTTTACAGTCACCCTGTCAAGTTATACACCAAACTCTTAGACCCACTAGAGTTGACAGAACTTTGTTTGGTATTGCATTATATTTTTGGGTTAATTTGGGGAGAATTTACGACTTTAAAAATCGAATCTTCCTATCCATGAACATGATGTAATTTCACTCACTTATTAAATTTCACCTGTCTGCAAGATATACCCGGAATCCAATAATTCTCACCGCCTCTCCTGTTACCAACCTGGTCCAAGCCATCGTCATCTCTCCCCTGGTTAGCCCCCGGTAGCCTCCCTACTGGCTCCTCTGCCTCCACGTCATCTCCTCTACAGCCTATTCACACAGCAGCCAGGATGATGATTCCTGTTTAGACATCAATCAGGTCATGGCCCTTGTACCACCTAAAATCGCCTTGTAGCCCCAGTGGTGCCAAATTCCACACTTTGGGAAACAATGGTTTGAATGAATGAATGAGAGGATGCTGACTATGTAAGACCCTGGGAATTGAGAAATGATCAAGTAAGGGGTCGGTCTCGGGGAAACCAAAATGGGAAACATGGCACGGAGCCCGCACCACGGTGAGGGTGAACTTGGGAGTTCATGATGGAGCCAGAAGCAAAAGCGCGGGCACAGAGGATCGCGCCTGGACCAGGCGGAGGCTGCTTCCAGAGCGCAGCGACTGCGATGGCGCGTCCGGGGCCTCCCGCGCGCGGCCGCCGCCCAGCCCAGCCGGGCCTCTGGGCTCCGCACGGGGACGCGCTCTGAGGGCGCGCTCCGGACGGCGGCGGCGCGCAGGGCCGCTGTGGCGGGAGAAGCGCTTCCGGTGGCGTTGGAGGCGGCGCTAAGCGGGTCCCGAGAGCGGCGCGGGCTGTGGCCGGGGGGGAGCGGTGAGTCGTGGGCCGCGGGCCCGGGTGCTGTGGGTTGGAAACGCGCAGGGAGCCTGGCGGAAGGGCGCGGGCTGGAGCGGGGGCGCGCTCCCGCGGGCCGGCTGTCAGGAGACACCGGGGCTGGGAGGTCAGAAGCCCCCTCGCCGTGTCCTGGACTTCCCGGGCCAGGGGGTCCCTGCACCTTGGAGACCCCTGCCATCCCAATGCCTGAGCTCCCCATCTCTAGCAGCCTGACCTCCTCTGAGCTCCCCCTGAGCCCCCGCGGTGGAGTGGGTCTCCCGGCATGGGAGGGGGCTCACCCATCCACGCCCGCACGCGCCCTGCCACGCTGTCCCCGCGGCCGCGTGACGAAACTCGCCACGGGGAGGACACCCAAGATGGCTGCCGCGGGGACAGGCCACGGCGGGGACTGGCGCGAGCGATTGCTAGGTGGTCCGGTGGCACCGACCCCCACGCCCCTCAAGCTCCTAGCTCCTGGCTTCTCCTCCTGGCGCAGAGGGGGGGCTCGGAGATCAGAGACCACCTGGCCCCTGCCCTAGAACTCGCAATCTAGTAGGGAAGAGAAAATGGGAAAAGGTAATGGGAACAGGAGTGATCCTGCCCGGATCTTCCATTTCCGTGCTGACCGCCTGAGCTTTCCCAACTTGTCACGAACCTCTAACCTTCTCAGAATGACAGTAGACACAATGCCTACCAAGAGTTTGCAGGTGATTCAGGTCCATCTACTTTTACATTCCTCCAGCCCCATGAGGTACTTGGCCTTGCCTTCCTAATCCAGATGGGGAAGGAAACTGGGGCTCAGAGAGGTTGTGTCACCTGCCTAAAGTCACACAGTTGGTCATCTGTAGTCTCAGCTTACATGTTACTTCCTCAGAGATGCTCTCCCTTGGCTGTGTTGTTTGAAATTGCCCCTTCATGCACACATCCTCTGTTAGATTACCCCTGTGATTTTTTCCTTAAGAGAATTTGTCACCAGTTGAAATTAACTGTTTACTTGCTTGTTTGATTCTCTGCTTGTGGTCAGGGCCTCTGTTTGTCTTGCTCCTCTGTCTGTTCCCTGCACCCGGGAGACCCTCACTGAATATTTGTTGAGTGCCTGAATGAGAAAGCTCAGTATGAGTGACTTCAGAGCTCGGGCACTTAACCACTCCATGGGCAACTGCTTTCTGAAGCCCCATGGCATTTTGTTTTTACTTTTCTCAAAGTCATAATCTCTCTTCTGCCTCACCTTCTAGATTTTTACTTGCGTGTCTCCAGCTTTTCTCTTCCTTTGCTCATCCCCAGTTTGCTGAGCTGCTTCCATGTTCCAGGCACTGTAATAGGTGCAAGGTGGGTATACAGGTAAATAAGGAGACTTTGCAGCTCTTGTGGTGCTGAACTTGCCATGTAAGAGCTGTAAGCTGAGAAGGAAATCTGGGAGGATGAGTGGAGGCTCCACCAGGAGGTTCTGGGACCTCAAGCAGCTCCTTTCTCCCCTCAGGACTGCAGTTGTCTAGTCTGCAAAAAATGATGGTGTTTGGAGAGGAGGATATATCGGTTTCTGTCCAGCTCTAACATATGATTGCTTTAAGTATGTATTCAAGGGTTTGCTTGAGCGGGCAAGCATTTAAGTCCCATGGGCTTCCAGGAAAGGGATGTCTGTGCTTGCAGTTGTCAGAGAAGAAGCTGTATAGCAAGGGGTAGATGTAATTCAGGATCAGGAAAATATTTAGAATGTTTTTAATATTCGGTAAAAGTTTTATGAAATCCCATGTGGATGAGTATAGAAAGATGTTGTCAGAGGGAGGGGACCCCTTCCCCCTCCTCACTTCCTGCAGAGGAAGCTGAGAAGACAACCAGAGCAGCAGTGATCCTTAGAGCAGATCCATCATAAAACTTCTTTGTTCTCTGATGCTTTAGAATGAAATACGGCATCTACATCCTACTAAGCAAGCCGTGGTTAGATGCATTCGGTTGGAGTATAATTGTGAATAGAACCAACCTTTTGTTTGAGGTTAAAGATGAGAAATCAGCACTAAGTCATTTTTTTAAAAGGCTGACTCTTGCGTAGACAGTGAAAAATTATTGTCAGAATACATATCAAACCTATACTTAATTATACAAAGTTCAAAGTTATTAAGTTTTTAGTTAACTGCTATTACTTTGTGAAATGTTTTCATACACAGTATATATAATCTGTTACTTGATTCTTTAAAGTAGGTGGGAAAATATTCAACTGAATATGTCCAAAATACTACAGTTCGGGAGTACTGTATTATTTTTACAGGCTGATACCACCATCTCAAGTAAAAACTAATAGAATTTTTTTTAAAAAATGGATAAGAACTTCACTCATCATAAGAAATTGATTAGGAAACCCAAAGTTGATCTTGAGGTTCACCAGAGTATGAACAATGATTGTATTGTTACCTGGGTGTTTTAAAGTTCATAGAAGAATGGGATCTGCCATGTGGATGGGGAGTGGAGGCAGGGAGTATGGTGGCAGGGAGACAGACAGAAGGCAGTCATTCCCCATGGCTTCCTGATTCTACTACACAGGCCCCATGTCTCCATGCAGACCTGTCCCTGGAATAGAGGAGGGTATGCCACAGAAAGCCATTGCTGAGTGGAAATGCCCTTTGAAAGAATCTGCTTCTTAGCACAGGATTCAACTTTCTGATCTATAATTTTTTTTTTTTTTTTTTTTTTTTTGCGGTACGCGGGCCTCTCACTGTTGTGGCCTCTCCCATTGCAGAGCACAGGCTCCGGACGCGCAGGCTCAGCGGCCATGGCTCACGGGCCCAGCCGCTCCGCGGCATGTGGGATCTTCCCGGACCGGGGCACGAACCCGTGTCCCCTGCATCGGCAGGCGGACTCTCAACCACTGCTCCACCAGGGAAGCCCCTCTGATCTATAATTTGATCTCTTGTGTGGCCATGCCCATAAGAAAGAAATGCTGTGTGTGGATGACCATCACAAAGCCAAATTAGGAAACGTGTGCCTTCAATGAACGTGATTGCCCTTGCCAGACACATCACTTCTGACCCCGCAAGGGTCAGAAGTGGGGTATAAAGTCAGGCCGAACTGCCTTCTTGGGCATGGCACTTGATTTCTCTGAGTAACTCTGCAAAGTAGGGGGAAATTTCTTAGAGAGGTGAAGTGAGAATTTAGCAGTCTAGTAACGCGTGGAACACCCTGTGTCTGGCACACAATGGGTGCTCAGCCATGTCCCCCTATAGTGACTTTGATAGGGTATGTCACACCTCTCTGGCCCTAACTAAATAAACCAAGAGCAACCAGACTCTTTTTCAACTCTTTCAAATGCAGTAAACAACTGCATTATGTTAGTTAAAACATAACTAACAATAAGTTTCCAGTTTAATAATTTAATTATCGTTGTTAATCTTTAGCCAGGGTTAAAGGTCTTTCTTACCAAGTCCCTGAGAAAGCACATTCCCTGCTAGTTTGTTTTCTGTGAAGTTTTGGAAAATTCTTCTTTTTTTCCAGTAGTTAAGCATTTTCTTGGCATGTAGCTAAACATAAGTTTGAAATAAAGCTTATCTCAGAGAAAATCCTTTTTCTTAGGCATCACCTTCAGGAAGCCAAGTGCCATTCTATTCCCCACCCTCCCCCCACCACCAACCCCACCAATACTACCAGCCACTGTGTTTCTGTGCAGGACTTGAGCCAATGAGGGCAGGAGATTCTTGCTTGGAGAATGACATGTTAGTAATGACCCTACCTTTGTTTAGCCCTTTACACTTAATAAAGGTCAATAAAGCCCTCTTGCATACCCCAGTTTCCTAATCCTTGCAACTGTGTCAGCCAACTCTCATCTCCATCTTACAGACGAGAAAATTGAGGTTCAGAGAGGTGAGATGACTTACCCAGTGACATGCTTAGAAAGGAAGAGACAGAGTCAGGACTCTGATCCAGATTGCAGTGGTTCAAGTCCAGTTCTCAATTCCGTGGGTTGTCAGGGTAGGTACTCAGCAGACCAGGCTACAGGGCAGGGAGCCTTCCTCGACAGGACCCAGCCAGCAACCAGCCTGAGTGGCCATGGAGTCGTCTAAATATTTCTGTTGCCCCTGAAAGAGGGTAAGAATCTTCCCTTAACTGGTAGGGCATTTGGTTATTTATCTATAAATTTTATATCCTTTCCCACATAGTGTTTCCCAAACTTAGCTGATCATAGGATCCCCTGGTGTATTTCTTCAGGATCACCTTCCTAGGCTCCACCCCCGCTTTACTGAATCAGGAAAGCTGCTTTCCAGGTCAGAACCACCTCCCCAGGGAGCAGGGGTTCCGGAGCCAGGTAATAAAACGTCACACTCTGGCAGCACCGCTTCCTTGTAACCAAACCCTTATGAGGGTTGGATGGGGTGATATAAGGAGGGCTCTTGGGATACGTGGTTCTTAAACATTAGTGTTATTATTAAACAGCATCCTAATTTTGCTGATAAAGATGCAGAAACTTGGGGCAGTGGGATAATGTGTATAAGGTCACAGAGTCGTCGGTGGAGCTGGCATTAAAACTCAGGTCTGTTGCCTCCACAAGCATAAGCCCCTAACCACTACACACCCCTTCCCTCATCACCTCCATCGGGGGATTCCAGGTTACAGGGCAGTTAGGGAGGTGCGGCTTGGAGCCAGAAATTCAAGTTCCACTAACCAACTGGTTCAGTAAAGTTATTTGGCAATGAAACTGATCACCGTTGTCTAATTGGAGCAGACTGTTTACCAGCCGTGAAGGCTTGTATGTGGTGGGAAGTGGTCCTGGGCCTCTGAGTCAGGGGGTGGTCCTCGCCCTTGCATAGCTGTGCACTGACTGTGTAACATCTAACCTAAAAGGGAGACAGTATTGCCCTCCCAGAATTGGTGATGAAGGTTGTGATATGACTTAAATAATGACTTGAAAAAAGATGGAGTTAAATACCATTTCCAGTAGGCCTATAATGTGTAATACAGTATTATGACTAGAGAATCCTGGTCATGGCACTCATTTTGGCTTTAAAAGCTTATAAATTCTGTGGCTGAGTTATTGTGGATGTTAAACCAGGTTTACTTCACTGAAATAATAGATATTTTTGAAAAGTGTATACAGATTTGGATATGAGAATCATTCATATCACAGTCTTCAATCAGGTTTACCCAGGTTAGTGATCTGATAACTCAGTTGAAGACTGCATGGACAGAGGTGGGTGATGTCCACCCGTAATAAGCTCTATATGAGAAGGGTGTCGATAAGTACATTTGGGGAAATTTAGGCTGTATTCATTAGAATGTGTTTGCCTTTCAGTTTATTTACCGCGTGTTGGGTCTTTCCAAATCCAGGGCCAAGCCAGTGCTGGGGTATAGGAGAGGCCTTCAGTGCATATTGAATGCATATATTAATTTTGTTTATGAATGAATGCATAAAGAAAACTTGGAGAAATTCATTTTGATGAGTTTTGATGAGGCTTCATGATACTATATTTACCCAAAACCCCTTAGCCAAGAGATTGAATTTTAGCAGGATTTTTATTCCCTCTAAGAGATTATTTCTATCCCCTTTGAGGGGTTAATTAATGTATTAACGTATATAATCTGTAAAATAATATCTTTAGGAATGACTCATTTAAATGCAATCTAATGCTATAATTATTAAGGGCCTCAGATAGCTGTCATTCTTAGTTTATTGATTTTGTCTTTAGGTAACAAAGCCTTAACTTTCTTTCTTTTTTTTTTTTTTTTTAACATCTTTATTGGGGTATAATTGCTTTACAATGGTGTGTTAGTTTCTGCTTTATAACAAAGTGAATCAGCTATACATATACATATGCTCCCATGTGTCTTCCCTCTTGCGTCTCCCTCCCTCCCACTCTCCCCATCCCACCCCCCAGGCTGTCCCAAAGCCCCGAGCTAAAATCCCTGTGCCTTGCGGCTGCTTCCCCCTAGCTATCTACCTTACTACGTTTGTTAGTGTGTATATGTCCATGACTCTCGCCCTGTCAAAACTCACCCTTCCCCCACCCCATATCCTCAAGTCCGTTCTCCAGTAGGTCTGCGCCTCTATTCCTGTCTTATCCCTAGGTTCTTCATGACATTTTTTTCCCTTAAATTCCATATATATGTGTTAGCATACGGTATTTGTCTTTTTCTTTCTGACTTACTTCACTCTGTATGACAGACTCTAGGTCTATCCATCTCATTACAAATAACTCAATTTCATTTCTTTTTAAGGCTGAGTAATATTCCATTGTGTATATGTGCCACATCTTCTTTATCCATTCGTCCGATGATGGGCGCTTAGGTTGTTTCCATCTCCGGGCTATTGTAAATAGAGCTGCAATGAACATTTTGGTACATGACTCTTTTTGAATTTTGGTTTTCTCAGGGTATATGCCCAGTAGTGGGATTGCTGGGTCATATGGTAATTCTATTTGTAGTTTTTTAAGGAACCTCCATACTGTTCTCCATAGTGGCTGAACCAATTCACATTCCCACCAGCAGTGCAAGAGTGTCCCCTTTTCTCCACACCCTCTCCAGCATTTATTGTTTCTAGATTTTTTGATGATGGCCATTCTGACTGGTGTGATGATATCTCATTGTAGTTTTGATTTGCATTTCTCTAATGATTAATGATGTTGAGCATTCTTTCATGTGTTTGTTGGCATTCTTTATATCTTCTTTGGAGAAATGTCTGTTTAGGTCTTCTGCCCATTTTTGGATGGGGTTGTTTGTTTTTTTGTTATTGAGCTGCATGAGCTGCTTGTAAATTTTGGAGATTAATCCTTTGTCAGTTGCTTCATTTGCAAATGTTTTCTCCCATTCTGAGGGTTGTCTTTTGGTCTTGATTATGGTTTCCTTTGCTGTGCAAAAGCTTTGAAGTTTCATTAGGTCCCATTTGTTTATTTTTGTTTTTATTTCCATTACTCTAGGAGGTGGGTCAGAAAGGATCTTGCTGTGATTTATGTCATAGAGTGTTCTTCCTATGTTTTCCTCTAAGAGTTTGATAGTTTCTGGCCTTACATTTAGGTCTTTAATCCATTTTGAGCTTATTTTTGTGTATGGTGTTAGGGAGTGATCTAATCTCATACTTTTACATGTACCTGTCCAGTTTTCCCAGCACCATTTATTGAAGAGGCTGTCCTTTCTCCACTATACATTCCTGCCTCCTTTATCAAAGATAAGGTGTCCATATGTGCGTGGGTTTATCTCTGGGCTTTCTATCCTGTTCCACTGATCTATCTTTCTGTTTTTGTGCCAGTACCATACTGTCTTGATTACTGTTGCTTTGTAGTATAGTCTGAAGTCAGGGAGCCTGATTCCTCCAGCTCCTTTTTTCGTTCTCAAGATTGCTTTGGCTATTCGGGGTCTTTTGTGTTTCCATACAAATTGCGAAATTTTTTGTTCTAGTTCTGTGAAAAATGCCAGTGGTAGTTTGATAGGGATTGCATTGAATCTGTAGATTGCTTTGGGTAGTAGAGTCATTTTCACAATGTTGATTCTTCCCATCCAAGAACATGGTATATCTCTCCATCTATTTGTGTCATCTTTAATTTCTTTCATCAGTGTCGTATAATTTTCTGCATACAGGTCTTTCGTATCCTTAGGTAGGTTTATTCCTAGATATTTTATTCTTTTTGTTGCAATGGTAAATGGGAGTGTTTTCTTGATTTCACTTTCAGGTTTTTCATCATTAGTATATAGGAATGCCAGAGATTTCTGTGCATTAATTTTGTATCCTGCTACTTTACCAAATTCATTGATTAGCTCTAGTAGTTTTCTGGTAGCATCTTTAGGATTCTCTATGTATAGTATCATGTCATCTGCAAACAGTGACAGCTTTACTTCTTCTTTTCCGATTTGGATTCCTTTTATTTCCTTTTCTTCTCTGATTGCTGTGGCTAAAACTTCCAAAACTATGTTGAATAAGAGTGGTGAGAGTGGGCAACCTTGTCTTGTTCCTGATCTTAGTGGAAATGCTTTCAGTTTTTCACCATTGAGGATGATGTTTGCTGTGGGCTTGTCATATATGGCCTTTATTATATTGAGGAAAGTTCCCTCTATGCCTACTTTCTGGAGGGTTTTTATCATAAATGGGTGTTGAATTTTGTCGAAAGCTTTCTCTGCATCTATTGAGATGATCATATGGTTTTTCTCCTTCAATTTGTTAATATGGTTTATCACATTGACAGATTTGCGTATATTGAAGAATCCTTGCATTCCTGGAATAAACCCCAATGATCATGGTGTATGATCCTTTTAATGTGCTGTTGGATTCTGTTTACTAGTATTTTGTTGAGGATTTTTGCATCTATGTTCATCAGTGATATTGGCCTGTAGTTTTCTTTCTTTGTGACATCCTTGTCTGGTTTTGGTATCAAGGTGATGGTGGCCTCATAGAAGGAATTTGGGAGTGTTCCTCCCTCTGCTATATTTTGGAAGAGTTCGAGAAGGGTAGGTGTTAGCTCTTCTCTAAACGTTTGATAGAATTCACCTGTGAAGCCATCTGGTCCTGGGCTTTTGTTTGTTGGAAGATTTTTAATCACAGTTTCAATTTCAGTGCTTGTGATTGGTCTGTTCATATTTTCTATTTCTTCCTGATTAAGTCTTGGCAGGTTGTGCATTTCTAAGAATTTGTCCATTTCTTCCAGATTGTCCATTTCATTGGCATAGAGTTCCTTGTAGTAATCTCTCATGATTTTTTTTATTTCTGCAGTGTCAGTTGTTATTTCTCCTTTCTCATTTCTAATTCTATTGATTTGAGTCTTCTCCCTTTATTTCTTGATGAGTCTGGCTAGTGGTTTATCTATTTTGTTTATCTTCTCAAAGAACCAGCTTTTAGTTTTATTGATCTTTGCTATCGTTTCCTTCATTTCTTTTTCATTTATTTCTGATCTGATTTTTATGATTTCTTTCCTTCTGCTAGCTTTGGGGCTTTTTTGTTCTTCTTTCTCTAATTGCTTGAGGTGCAAGGTTAGGTTGTTTATTCGAGATGTTTCCTGCTTCTTAAGGTGAGCTTGTATTGCTATAAACTTCCCCCTTAGAACTGCTTTTGCTGCATCCCATACGTTTTGGGTCGTCGTGTCTCCATTGTCATTTGTTTCTAGGTATTTTTTTATTTCCTCTTTGATTTCTTCAGTGATCACTTCATTATTAAGTAGTGTATTGTTTAGCCTCCATGTGTTTGTATATTTTACAGATCTTTTCTTGTAATTGATATCTAGTCTCATGGCGTTGTGGTCAGAAAAGATACTTGATACAATTTCAATTTTCTTAAATTTACCAAGGCTTGATTTGTGACCCAAGATATGATCTATCCTGGAGAATGTTCCATGAGCACTTGAGAAAAATGTGTATTCTGTTGTTTTTGGATGGAGTGTCCTATATATATCAATTAAGTCCATCTTGTTTAATGTATCATTTAAAGCTTGTGTTTCCTTATTTATTTTCATTTTGGATGATCTGTCCATGGGTGAAAGTGGGGTGTTAAAGTCCCCTACTATGAATGTGTTACTGTCAATTTCCCCTTTTATGGCTGTTAGTATTTGCCTTATGTATTGAGGTGCTCCTATGTTGGGTGCATAAATATTTACAATTGTTATATCTTCTTCTTGGATCGATCCCTTGATCATTATGTAGTGTCCTTCTTTATCCCTTTTAATAGTCCTTATTTTAAAGTCTATTTTGTCTGATACGAGAATTGCTACTCCAGCTTTCTTTTGGTTTCCATTTTCATGGAATATCTTTTTCCATCCCCTTACTTTCAGTCTGTATGTGTCTCTAGGTCTGAGGTGGGTCTCTTGTAGACAGCATATATAAGGGTCTTGTTTTTGTATCCATTCAGCCAATCTGTGTCTTTTGGTGGGAGCATTTAGTCCATTTACATTTAAGGTAATTATCGATATGTATGTTCCTATTCCCATTTTCTATATTGTTTTGGGTTCGTTATTATAGGTCGTTTCCTTCTCTTGCATTTCTTATCTAGAGAAGTTCCTTTAGCATTTGTTGTAAAGCTGGTTTGGTGGTGCTGAACTCTCTCAGCTTTTGCTTGTCTGTAAAGGTTTTAATTTCTCCATCAAATCTGAATGAGATCCTTGCTGGGTAGAGTAGTCTTGGTTGCAGGTTTTTCTCCTTCATCACTTTCAGTATGTCCTGCCACTCCCTTCTGGCTTGTAGGGTTTCTGCTGAGAGATCGGCTGTTAACCTTATGGGGATTCCCTTGTGTGTTATTTGTTGTTTTTCCCTTGCTGCTTTTAATATGCTTTCTTTGTATTTAATTTTTGATAGTTTGATTAATATGTGTCTTGGCGTATTTCTCCTTGTATTTATCCTGTATGGGACTCTCTGTGCTTCCTGGACTTGATTAACTATTTCCTTTCCCATATTAGGGAAGTTTTCAACTATAATCTCTTCAAATATTTTCTCAGCCCCTTTCTTTTTTTCTTCTTCTTCTGGAACCCCTATAATTCGAATGTTGGTGCGTTTCATGGTGTCCCAGAGGTCTCTGAGACTGTCCTCAGTTCTTTTCATTCTTTTTTCTTTATTCTGCTCTGCAGTAGTTATTTCCACTACTTTATCTTCCAGGTCACTTATCCGTTCTTCTGCCTCAGTTATTCTGCTATTGATCCTATCTAGAGTACTTTTAATTTCATTTATTGCGTTGTTCATCGTTGCTTGTTTCATCTTTAGTTCTTGTAGGTCCTTGTTAACTGTTTCTTGCATTTTGTCCATTCTACTTCCAAGATTTCGGATCATCTTTACTATCATTATTCTGAATTCTTTTTCAGGTAGATTGCCTATTTCCTCTTCATTTGTTAGGTCTGGTGGGTTTTTATCTTGCTCCTTCATCTGCTGTGTGTTTTTCTGTCTTCTCATTTTGCTTATCTTACTGTGTTTGGGGTCTCCTTTTTCAGGCTGCACGTTCGTAGTTCCCGTTGTTTTTGATGTCTGTCTCCAGTGGCTAAGGTTGTTTCAGCGGGTTGTGTAGGCTTCCTGGTGGAGGGGACTAGTGCCTGTGTTGTGCTGGATGAGGCTGGATCTTGTCTCTCTAGTGGGCAGGTTCACGTCTGGTGGTGTGTTTTGGGGTGTCTGTGGCCTTGTTATGATTTTAGGCAGCCTCTCTGCTAATGGGTGGGGTTGTGTTCCTGTTTTGCTAGTTGTTTGGCATAGGATGTCCAGCACTGTGGCTTGCTGGTCGTTGAGTGAAGCTGGGTGCTGGTGTTAAGATGGAGGTCTCTGGGAGATTTCCACCGTTTAATATTATGTGGAGCTGGGAGGTCTCTTGTTGACCAGTGTCCTGAAGTTGGCTCTCCTACCTCAGAGGCAGAGCCCTGCCTCCTGGGCTGGAGCACCAAGAGCCTTTCATCCACACAGCTCAGAATAAAAGGGAGAAAAAGTAGAGAGAATTATTAGAAGTATGAGGAAAGAAAGAAGGAAAGGAGGAAAGGAAGGAAGGAAGGAAGAAGCAAAGAAGGAAAGAAAGGAGGGAGGGAGGGAGGGAGGAAGGAAGGAAAGAAGGAGGGAAAGAAGGAGAAAATGTAGAGAGAATTAGTAGAAGTATGAGGAAATAAAGAAGGAAAGGAGGAAAGGAAGGAAGGAAGAAAGAAGCAAAGAAGGAAAGAAAGGAGGGAGGGAGGGAGGGAGGAAGGAAGGAAGGAAGGAGGGAAAGAAGGAGAAAATGTAGAGAGAATTAGTAGAAGTATCGGGAAAGAAAGAGGGAAAGGAGGAAAGGAAGGAAGGAAGAAAGCGAAGAAGGAAAGAAAGGAGGGAGGGAGGGAGGGAGGAAGGAAGGAAAGAAGGAGGGAAAGAAGGAGAAAATGTAGAGAGAATTAGTAGAAGTATGAGGAAATAAAGAAGGAAAGGAGGAAAGGAAGGAAGGAAGAAAGAAGCAAAGAAGGAAAGAAAGGAGGGAGGGAGGGAGGGAGGAAGGAAGGAAGGAAGGAGGGAAAGAAGGAGAAAATGTAGAGAGAATTAGAAGTATGAGGAAAGAAAGGAAAGGAGGAAAGGAAGGAAGGAAGAAAGAAGCAAAGAAGGAAAGAAAGGAGGGAGGGAGGGAGGGAGGAAGGAAGGAAGGAAGGAGGGAAAGAAGGAGAAAATGTAGAGAGAATTAGTAGAAGTATGAGGAAAGAAAGAAGGAAAGGAGGAAAGGAAGGAAGGAAGAAAGAAGCAAAGAAGGAAAGAAAGCAGGGAGGGAGGGAGGAAGGGAGGAAGGAAGGAGGGAAAGAAGGAAAAAAGAAAGAAAGAAGATACAGTAAAAATAAAATAAAGTATAATATAGTTATTGTACTAAAAAATATTTAGAAAGAAAAAAAAAAAAAAGGAACAGATAGAACCCTAGGACAAATGTTGGAAGCAAAGCTATACAGAGAAAATCTTACACAGAAGCATACACATACGCGTTCACAAAGAGAGGCAAAGGGGGAAAAATCATAAATCCTGCTCCCAGAGACCACCTCCTCAACCTGGGGTGATTCGCTGTCTAAAGGAGGGAAGGAAGGAAGGAAAGAAAGAAAGAACGAAGGTAAAGTACATTAAAGTTATTACAATTAAAATTAATTATTAAGAAAAAAAATTTTTTTTTTTAAAAAACCATGGACGGATAGAGCCCTAGGACAAATGTTGGAAGCAAAGCTATACAGAGAAAATCTTACACAGAAGCATACACATACACGTTCACAAAGAGAGGCAAAGGGGGAAAAATCATAAATCCTGCTCCCAGAGACCACCCCCTCAACCTGGGGTGATTCGCTGTCTAAAGGAGGGAAGGAAGGAAGGAAAGAAAGAACGAAGGTAAAGTACAATAAAGTTATTACAATTAAAATTATTAAGAAAAAAAAATTTAAAAAAAAAAAAAAAAACCATGGACGGATGGAGCCCTAGGACAAATGGTGGAAGCAAGAGTATACAGCCAAGATCTCACACAGAAGCATACACGCACATATTCACAAAAAGAGGAAAAGGGAAAAAAATCACAGATCTCGCTCCTAAATTCCACCTCTTCAATTTGGGATCACTCCCTGTCTATTCAGGTATTCCACAATGCAGGGCACATCAAGTTGATTGTGGAGCTTCAATCCGCCGCCTCCGTGGCTGCCGGGAGAGACCTCCCCCTCTCCTCCCTGCTCTCAAAGCTCACAGGAGCTCAGCTTTGTACCCGGCCCTGCCCCTGCGCGCAGGTCGCTGGAGGGCGTCTGTTTTTTGCTCAGACAGGACGGGGTTAAAGGAGCCGCTGATTCGGGAGCTCCGGCTCACTCAGGCCGGGGGTTGGGGGATGGGGGAAGGAGGGGCACTGCGTGCGGGGCGGGCCTGCGGCTGCAGAGGCGGCGTGACGCTGCGGCAGAGGCCGGCGTGACGCTGCACCAGCCTGAGACCCGCCGTGCGTACTCCCGGGGAAGCTGTCCCTGGATCCCGGGAACCTGGCAGTGGCGGCCTGCACAGGCTCCGCGGAAGAGGGGCGCGGAGAGTGACCTGTGCTCACACACAGCCCCCCTGGTGGCGGCAGCAGCAGCCCCTGCGTCTCCCGCCCGTCTCTGGGGTCCGCGGTTTCAGCCGCGGCTCGCGCCCGTCTCTGGGGTTCACGCTTTTAGCCGCGGCTCGCGCCCGTCTCTGGAGTTCCTTTAAGCAGCGCTCTTAAACCCCTCTCCTCGCGCACCAGGAAGCAAAGAGGGAAGAAAAAGTCTCTTGCCTCTTCGGCAGGTGCAGGCTTTTCCCCGGACTCCCTCCCGGCTAGTCGTGGCGCACCAACCCCTTCAGGCTATGCTCAAGCCGCCAACCCCAGTCCTCTCCCTGAGCTCCGTCCAAAACCGAAACCCGAGCCTCAGCTCGCAGCCCCGCCCGCCCCGGCGGGTGAGCAGACAAGCCTCTCGGGTTGGTGAGTGCCGGTCGGCACCGATCGTCTGTGCAGGAATCTCCCCGCTTTGCCCTCCACACCCGTCGCTGTGCACCACTCCGCGGTCCCGAAGCTCCCCCCTCCGTCTCCCACAGTCTCCGCCCGCGGAGGGGCTTCCTAGTGTGTGGAAACTTTTCCTGCTTCACAGCTCCTTCCCACTGGTGCAGGTGCCGTCCTTATTCTTTTGTCTCTGTTTTTTCTTTTTTTTTTTTGCCTTACCCAGGTACGTGGGGAGTTTCTTGCCTTTTGGGAGCTCTGAGGTCTTCTGCCAGCCTTCAATAGGTGTTCTGTAGGAGTTGTTCCACGTGTAGATGTATTTCTGGTGTATCCGTGAGGAGGAAGGCGATCTCCACGTCTTACTCTTCCGCCATCTTCCCCCGTCTCCTCTGCATCACTCAACTTTATTTCTTAGTGTAAGTGATGTCAGTCACTACAGAAATTTTTTTTTTTTAAATCCCACTTTTTTTCTCATACAAAAAAATATTTTCATACCTTTACAATCCAAATTTTTCTTTGAAATCATTCATTTAAAAAAAAGATTCTTAAGTCAGAATTAACACCTCAGTTGGTCAAGTGTCAAAAAGCAACATTATAGGGTATTCCTGGTGGCGCAGTGGTTGAGAGTCCGCCTGCCGATGCAGGGGACGTGGGTTTGTGCCCCGGTCTGGGAAGATCCCACATGCCGCGGAGCGGCTGGGCCTGTGAGCCATGGCCTCTGGGCTTGCGCGTCCGGAGCCTGTGCTCCGCGGCAGGGGAGGCCGTGGCTGTGGGAGGCCCGCCTACTGGAAAAAAAAAAAAAAAAAAAGGCAACATTATAACTATTTACATATGCAGAGACCTCCTTTCACAGGTTGGTTCCTGTTAACGCCTCTGTTCCAGAATCTTCCAGCCTCCTTTGCTTCTCTACACCCCCTATTCCATCATTTCTTCAGGTCATGGAAACTGAGTTTGTTGAACATCAGAAATCTACTGATATGATTGTGTGTAAACCATGACATTCCACAGTTGACCATCTGCAGCTATTCAGTCAGCTGGTCACTGGTTAGTAAATTTCTCCTTGGGAAGCTCTTCACTTAATCAATCTGTAGCTGTGATGTTTCCACCTTTCCTGTCTCTCCTTCTATAGCCTCTCTAAATTTCTGAAGATATTTCCGCCCTTCTGCATAACTGTCAAAGCCTCAGATACACGTGGCAGAGAGAAGATCCTCCCACTGATGTCTTCTGAGTCCGTCCATGGCATCTTTCACTTGCATGGCTTGTTGTAAAGCTGATACACTTGCACTTCCTTGAACACATTGTTTGGTGTCCCGTGCAGTCTGTCCCTTGGAGGTGTGGCATTTTCCCTTATCCCTGCCACCCCTGAAATTGGATGATATATACATATATGTATGTGTATATACATATATATACCTTGTTCTCTGAAACTTTCTTTTGAGCCATTGTGGCTTTGCAATCGTCTACATGGTCCCCAGTATCATTGCTAGGGCTGTACAGCAGAATGACTTACCCAGTCTATTTTGCAGAAATTCTTAGCTGAGAAGCACTTGTTCTAAACTGTCACCATACATTGTCATGGAATACTGTCAGAACTACGTGGTCAGTGGTGCTTAAGAACTCTCTGGAAAGGTATCTGATCTTTGACCAATGTCAACCTTGGTGAGGAGACAGAGAGGAAAGTCCAGGAACCACAAGGTCAGGGATGGCTGTGCTCTTCATGCATAAACCAGACAGTGGGGAAACCAAATCCATTTCTTCCTCTACCACCCCTGGGACTTCACTTCCTTCCCACGAAGGTGCCCGCGGTGGCCCCAGCCCCACGGCCTGGCCTGCTGCTCGGTACCGAGTGTGTGGGGTGGATGACCCCAAAGCACAGACCCCGGCAGCCGGTGGGCGCCCTGGATGCTGCAGGTCGCCGACCAAGTGACCAGCCCACCAAGCCCTGGCGATGAGGCAGGTAGGAAGATGATGTACCCCAGGGACCCCCGCATAGCAACCAAGGCCATGGGGGTGCCTTGGCCCCGGAGGCCGCTACTGGGTCAGGAGCCCCAGCCGTGGCCCCCTGCGTCTTGGCCGGATGTGCAGAGCTGCTCCCAGGTCCACAACTGGAGGGAGACCAGTGATTCAGGGCAGCAGCGCCTGGATGCACTGTTTTTTTAGTGCAAAATAAATTTTTTTTTTGAAAACTGGACCCCTAATTATAGAAACTGGTTATTTTTTTAGAGTGGGAAAAAAGTGAAAACTGTTCCTGGGCTTGAAGGCTGGTGTGTGAAAATGCTTGTCTAATTGGAACATGGGAGTCCTAGTCAATAATTAAAATTTTATCTGGTTTGAGATCAGCTGTCTTTGTAAGAATGTTGGTATGGTATTCCTGATTAGCCTTATGGTTTTGAAATTGGCGGGGGCAGGACAGGCTCTGAAGTCTAGTTGGTATTACTTACGCCAGTATAGAGTTCTACTAAAATCCTTTTTTTTTTTTTTTTTTTGTGGTACACGGGCCTCTCTCTGTTGTGACCTCTCCCATTGTGGAGCACAGGCTCCGGACGTGCAGGCTCAGCGGCCATGGCTCACAGGCCTAGCCACTCCGCGGCATGCGGGATCTTCCTGGACTGGGGCACGAACCCGTGTCCCCTGCATCGGCAGGCGGACTCTCAACCACTACACCACTAGGGAAGCCCATAAAATCCTTTTTAAAAATTTTTGTTTATTTATTTTTATTGAAGTATAGTTGATTTACAATGTTGTGTTAGTTTCAGGTGTACAGTAAAAGTGATTCAGATATATATATATATATATATATATATATATATATATATATATAATGTTCTTTTTCAGATTCTTTTCCCATATAGGTTATTACAAAATACCAAGTATAGTTCCCTGTGCTGTACACACAGGGAACTATAGGTGTAGGTCCTTGTTGTTTATTTTATATATAGTAGTGTATATATGGTACTCCCAAACTCCTAATTTATCCCTCCCCCGCCCGCCCTCCTTTCCCCTTTGGTAACTGTAAGTTTGTTTTCTAATGAACTTATGTACAAAATAAAATCCTTTTAAGTAGGGGAAAAGAGTGCTGAATTAGTAGCCTATTACTATTTAGCATATTACCACAAATGTACCTTAAAACAAAACAACTATGTATTAGCTTACTGTTCTGACGTCAGAAGCCTCAAATGGTTCTGTATTGCTTCTGGAGGCTCCAAGGGAGAATCTGTTTCCCTGCTGTTTCCAGCTTCCAGAAGCTGTGCACCTGCCTTGGCTCGTGGCCCTGCATCACTCCAAGCTCTGCTGGTCCCTTGTCACATCTACTCCTCTGATTCTGCCTCTCCTGCCTGCCTCTTTCTCTTATAAGGACCCTTGCGATTATCAGGCTCCCCTAAATAATCCAAGGTGGTTTCCTAGTCTCAAGAGCCTTAACTTAATCATACCGGCAACCACCTTTGCCGCGTAAGGTAATCGATTCAGATCCTGTGGCGGTTGGGAGGTGGACATCTTTGGGCGGGCACGATTCTGCCCGCCCCAAGTCTATACGAAGTGGATCAGTATAAGCGTTCCGTGTTGGGGTTTTGGTGGGCCTGGCCTGTAGTCTGATGATAAGCCTGCTTCCTCCCTTGCCGGGAGATAAGGGGGTAGCTGTGAGTGACATCTCAGAATCTTACTTTCCTCTTCTGTGAAATGTGCACAGTATGCGTAAAGCACAGCGTTGCGAAAACTGACATAGACTCTTCTGCCACTGGCACGTAGTAGGGGCTTGCACTCTTAGGCGAGCATCCAGCCCAGTTCCTTGTATGTAACAGAAACTCCGAAAATGTGGGGTTTCCTTTCCCCATCTATCTCCTTTTTCTTTGCCTTTTTAAGAAGCGACTTTGTACACACTACTCTATATAACATAGATAAATAACAAGGTCCTACTGTATACTACAGGGAACTGTATTCTGTATCTTATAATAACCTATAATGGAAAAGAATCTGAAAAAGAATACAGACACACGTACACACACACACATACGCACATACTTACATACATAGGTATGTTATATATATATATATATATCTGAATCACTTTGCTTTACACCAGAAACTAACGCAACATTGTAAATCAACTGTACTTCAATTAAAAACAAAAAAGAGACTTCGTGAGGCCTCCACGGCATTCTTCTCACATATACTATGGAGGCTCCAGAGGGTTAGCGAAGCTTCGTGGTGTGAGTAAAGCTGTTTTTATTGAAAGGAAAAAAGGAGGGCTTCAAAGATACCGATTCTGTGCAGACATTAATTGCTGTACTTTGGCGGCGGGGGAGGGGAATAGCTAAAAGAGAGTAATAGAGTAGAAAGAGTAGACTGGCTGACCAGTGCTCAGGAGTTCAGTCTGGCTTTGCATCCTCTCCCACTTCCTTCTGCCACCATCACCAGGAGCACACCCTGGACAAGTTATTTCCCCCTCTGTGCCTCTGTTTCCTACATGATGAGAACATTGGGTGGATTATTTTTAAGATCCTCTCCAGCTCTTATGCAATAGAACATCTTTATTTTATGAAACACCATGTTGTAAAACCAGATCATGTTTTCAATAGCTTGACCTGAAGTTTGCCCTGTATTTAACAAATTGGAGCTCGTTTGTTATTAAGAACTAGAATTCTATGAAAGCTACATTTTAATTTTTTGTTCGTGCTATTGTTATATATATTAAGTGTGAAGGGGAAATAGTGAGAATTATACTTTAAAAGGAAGATATATTGCTTGGTACTCAATTTTATGAGCAACAATCAGTATCAGATATCCACTGGGAAGCATTGCAGATTGCTCAGGCCTGGGGGAAGGCATAGGCAGCACAGAGAAAGATGCAGGGAAGGAAACAGCTCCCAGCTTCGTGTAGAGTCACAGCCTGGTGCCCAGAGAGCTGGAGGTCCAGACGCAGAGCGCCTGCAGAATCACATGCCCAGCCTTAGGTAAGACCTCCTAGGTCTGAATCTCTAGAAGGGCGATAGTATTTGTCTTTTTCAGAAGCTCTCCAGGCGATTTCAATGCGTTCTGTCGGTTAGGAACCACCAGTCCGTGTCGGTGGCCTTGCAGGAAGAACCAGTGCCCCAAAGAGGGGGCATTTAACGTGCTGTGCATTCATTCCCTACTTGCCATCACCATTGCTAAGAATTTTTAGAATTTGCCAAGATAACCATCTTTGTAGCGTTCCCATTCCCTAGATGGCCCTTCAGGAGTTGTATCCCCCTCTTCACCAGCCCAAGATGGGAGTAACCGACTACCAAGGTGTTCTTCCTTTTGGCCGATGGGACTGCAGGTAGACTCACTTCACCTGTCCTCCAGGACACCACGCTCTGCCGAGTTCCTACCCACTGGTCACTCTTTCTCAGCCTCCTTTGCTATAACTTAGTCTTTCCTGACCTCTTAACATTGGAGGTCTTGGATCTCTTCTCTGTTTATGTCCACATGCCCGTCGCTCTCCCACTGCATGAGTTTCAGTCGTCTCTGCTCACAGATGAAGATCTGCAGACTAAATCTCTCCTCTGAACTCTGGACTCTCGTATGCAACCGCCTCCTGGACATCTTCACTTGGAAGTCCCCTAGGCGTCACAAACTCCATCCATCCAAACCTGAACTTGCTGTTTGATCCCTGACACCTGCTTCTCCTCCAGTCAAACATCTTAGGAGTCATGCCTTTTCTTTCTCTCACACCCCACATCCAAGATTTCAGGAGATCCTGTTGGCTCCGTCAACACAATGTCTAGAACGTCAGCACTTCTTGCCCCTTCTTGCTACCACCTGCGCCACCATCAGCCCTCTCCTGGATGCCTGCAGGAGCTTTACAATTGCTCTTCCTGCATCCACTCTTATAGCCCCACTGCATTCTCCACACAGCAGCCAGAGACATCCTTTTCAGTTGTAAGTCCTCTGATTGGAACCCACCAATGACTCCCATTTCCCTCTGGGTAAAATGCAAAGGCCTCACGGTGGCCACGAGGCGCCAAACAGTGTGATTCCAACTAAACCCCTCCCCATACCTCTCTGACCCCTCATCTCCTGTCTCCCTCCCTCTTCCTCTCTCCACCCCAGTTGCATGCCTTCTTGCTGTTCTTTGAAGACACCTGCTTCAGGGCCTTTGCAATATCTGTTCCTTCTCCCTGGAATGCTGCCTCCCTAGATACGCACGTGATTCAGTTCCTCACTTTTTTTTTATTTTGCGGTACGCGGGCCTCTCACTGTTGTGGCCTCTCTCCCGTTGCGGAGCACAGGCTCCGGACGCGCAGGCTCAGCGGCCATGGCTCACGGGCCCAGCCGCTCCGCAGCATGTGGGATCTTCCCGGACCGGGGCATGAACCCTTGTCCCCTGCATCGGCAGGCGGACTCCCAACCACTGCGCCACCAGGGAAGCCCTCCTCACTTCTTTTTTTGATCTTGCTCCATTGTTATTTTCTCCATGGGGCCTACCCCGGCTGCCCTGTTTAAAAATGCAGTCTGTCCTCATGTTGCGTCCCATTGTGAGTCTTCCCCAAACCATTTATTACCTGCTAATATAGCGGATACTTGGCTTACCTTGTTTATTGTCTGTCTTCCCTTCCATTGCCAACACCCAACATCAGCTCCACCAAGGCAGGAATTTTTGTCTTTTGTTCACTGATTTAGCCCAAGAATCTGTCACGTGGTGGGTGCCCAGTCAGTGAACACTAAAGGTAGGAGCACTTTCTAGACCTTAAAGAAAAAAACAAAGCTAAAAGTTTTGTCCTGGTCAGAATTTCATCTGTTCTGTATTTAGTATGTGATCTACTTGAGGGTAAGAATTACACCTTCTAGTGGTCCATTCAGAAACAGAGGTGAGTTAGACCAGATTATCTGTCTTTTCTAGTTACATGATTATATGTAGCATTTATTTGGTGACATTTAAGTATAGAAACAAATTGTGATCTATACGCCTAAGTGTAAATTCAAATTATGACCCTTGGATGAGGCCAGAGTCCTCATATTGGGGAAAATACAGAAATTGGGGGTAAGCATTTAGGAACTTTCATAACAATATGATAGAGTTCTAGTATATCTGCTGAACCTAATAATAAAAATGGGGGCTTTTATATGTGTCCCACTTTTTATTTCATTTTTCAAAATTTATTTTTAATATAGTTTACAAAAGTATTGGTTCATGATGGGACCGGAAATTAGAACAAAGCAGGTCCTTCACCGCACATAGTTGAAGAGGCACTAGTCAAATGGATGCTGGGGCTGACTTAGGAAGCTGGAGTAAAAAAAAAAAAAGCTTGAAACCTTCTGGACCTTTATGAATCGTCTCATAGATCTTCAGATTGTCCTCTCCTATAGTGATTTTCAACTTTTTTCTTTTTTGCTTTTTCTTCCCCCCCGCCCCCCCAAGCACTAGAACCCTCCCTTTAAATGATCATTGCCATAAAACCCAGATGTAGAGAGCAGATGAAAGCAGACCTGCTCTAGTTGACTATAAACTCAGGGGCTCAGAACCCACCTGCTTGAATCCCCTCCACTCCCTGCAGGTCACTAACATGCCTCTGCAGAGCCCTAAGTCCCTGCACACAAGTCTTAAAACTGTTCTCCTGGGTGTGAATTAGAGTTTTTGTTTTACTTTTTGTATGTTTTATAAATAATACATTTGATACATTCTTATTCAAAATTGAGACATTTCTTCCTACAATGACACAGCTCTTTGAAGTGAAAATTATATCCTTACATCCCTGGACTTGACGTTCATGACTTAGAGGTGTCCTAATTTGAAATTTAGACACTTCTCTTATCATAGCCCAGCTGACTGAAAACCAGCAGGGACAAACCTTAGTTAAACAAAGTCATGTGTATTTCACTGAGGGAGACCACGCACTGGAGGAACTGGGAGTGTCTCACCAACAAAGGAAAAGATAGGTCTTTCAGAGCATCTTGGAGAATGGTGGAACTTAGGGAAGTTTAATGAAGCAATATTTTGATTGGCTCAAAGCAGGGCTGGGTGTAAAGATCTGAACTGTGAAGTAGCCCATGACCTGGAAACTACAAAGTTTCCTTGGAAACTACAGAGTTAAGAAAAACATGGAAGGGACTTCCCTGGTGGCGCAGTGGTTAAGAATACTCCTACCAATGCAGGGGACACAAGTTCAAGCCCTGGTCCGGGAAGATCCCACATGCTGTGGAGCAACTAAGCCTGTGCGCCACAACTACTGAGCCTGTGCTTTAGAGCCCACAAGGCACTACTGCTGACCCTGCCATCCACAACTACTGAAGCCCATGCACGTAGAACCCGTGCTCCGCAACAAAGAGAAGCCACCGCAATGAGAAGCCCACGCACCACAAGGAAGGGAAGCCCCCGCTCACCACAACTAGAGAAAGCCCGCGTGCAGCAACGAAAACCCAACGCAGCCAAAAAAATAATAATAATAAATTAATTTTTTAAACAAAGAAAAAAGACATGGAATGTTGTGTCCAGAAACTCCCTAATCTGAAACTTTGCATCTGGGCTGGAAATCCAGGCTCCTTTTCTGTGTCAAAGTGGGATGATTCATTCTTCCTAGTATGATTTCAAACAGCAAAGTTTCTGACAGTCTGTGATTGTGGAGAACAAGGTTTCTCGATGAGATGAGAAAGCAGTGGTCACCCAGAGAAGGGGGTTGTTAGGACACCTTTCAGCTTCAGTGTGACCTTGGGAGAAATATGGTTTCCTGTCAGCTTTGCAGCTGACTTTATCTGTGTTTGTCATCCCAGCCTGCTTTATGAATAATGGGGCTGATTTTTACTTTCTTACTCTCAACTGACCAGCTGTTTTACATATACTAGATTCCTCACATCTCTGGGCCTAACATGCTTGATTTTGATCCAGTGGGCCGTGAAGTGTGTTAATTTGAGATTGTGATAAAGTTCAAATGACAGGCGTCTGCACCTGACATCTTAGCAGACCTATGATCTAGTGAAGCACTGAAAAATAGTGAAAAATACTTGGAAAAGAAAGCCACTATAAGAACCAATATTAGAAATATAGAAAGAGGAAAGAGGTATGAGAAAGCAATGGTTTGAAGCCTTAGTAGTGATAAGATCTTTTGACCTGCTAATATCACATAGAGAGATCTAGTTTAAGGAAGTCACCAGTTATGAGGAAAAAAATTAATAGACAAGGATACAGCATTATTTTTCATGGTGAAAAACTGAAAATAACATAAAGGTTGAAGGTGTTGCTAAATACCTGAAATGAATATTTAGTGCCATAGGGAGAGCTCGTGAAATAAGTACAGCAGGAAACAATCAGGATGTTAAAATATAGAGTATGATGTCAACTTTATTTTTTTTGTTAGGGGATAATATGTATAGAAAATGTCTGCAAGGAAATAGATCAAAACATCAACAATGGTTATTTCAGCATGGCTAAATTATAGCAGATTTTGTTTCTTTATTCTTTATTTTCTACAATAAGCTTATATTATTCAAAATACTGCAATAAGCATGTATTACAGCAATACAAAGCACCTCTAAAAATAAGCATATATTACTCAGCGAAAGAAACTAGTTACTTTAGAAAGAAGTAATGGTTCTTAGCCAGAAAATAAGTATTTTATGAGGAAAATAATATGCTCTATGTTATTACTGTTTATGGGGTTGTCAAAATGTGTTTTTCCCACTGTTAGATTGAGGAGAATAATTTTTCATTTTGGATTGTGGTCTATACACTGAATAAGGCTGAATGAATCTGAATCTTCTTTTAATTCTAGAATTTTTAGCATGTAAGCCTTTTTGCATAATGAGTCACTTCTACTTGTAGGAAAAACAAATTTAGTAAACCAGAATGCCACAGTAGTTTGAGGTTGGTTCTTTCATCCAGAAAAAGTGTTTCAGACTTCAGACACTATTATTGTTGACGTTATTTTTAACTTTTTATATTTTTATTTTTTTCTGAAGAATAGATTTCCAAAGTAAGGGATGATGAAATACTATGTCCTTATAAAAAGAACTATGTGGGAAATCATTGAAATTTGATTAAGATAAATTGAGATTTACAGACAAATTTAGCTTTGGATCTAAATAGCCTTTCTGCCATTTGTAGCAAAATTATTTTCATAAATAGGAATGTACCTAACTCTTTATTTGAAGATTAGTGTGACTACAAAGTTTCTAAATGTGTAGTGACTTTGTAAGTCTTAACTAGGCCTGTCCTTTTGACCCTCTACAGTCCAGGACAATGTCTGGAGAACTTCCACCAAACATTAACATCAAGGAACCTCGATGGGATCAAAGCACTTTCATTGGACGAGCCAATCATTTCTTCACTGTAACTGATCCCAGGAATATTCTGTTAACCAACAAACAACTAGAGGATGCAAGGAAAGTAGTGCATGATTACAGGTAACATTAACAAGTATGCTTTGGGGCTTAATATATTAATAGATCATCCTGTTAGCCTATTGTCTTTAAACCTTCCCTTAGTGATTTTTCAACATTTTTTTTTGCAATTGATTCCTTTTTATAAAAAATATATATATATAAGAAATAGGAAGACGTGTTTCATTCCCCATTGTTGACACTTAACACAGATATCCAGGGTTCGTAGTAACCTGAAAATAAGCCAGCCATCCCTCCAACTCATAGGTGCCAATCCGTGAGGTCCCCTTTCTAGAGCCCTGCCTTCTGCTCGACAATACAACCACACCTGCATCCACAACTTTCTGTCTCCAGATAGAGGCTGCATCTTACAAAAAGCAAGTCGTCAAGAATTAGGGTAGGTTGTTCGCTTCTTCTCAGATTAAGCCCCAGTGAATAAACCCCACATATAGTAGCTCAGATGGGAAGGGTGCTGGTGGCACAGTTTGTAGGTTTGGGATGGACTCCGTCAGTTCAAAAAGCCAGGCATGAGGTGAGAGAAGAGACATGCTCTAAGGCAATGGTCACAACTTTCTTTTTTTTTTTTTAATTTATTTAATATTTTAATACAATTTTTAAAGGTTACACTCCATTTACAGTTACTACAAAATATTGGCTATATTCCCCGTGTTGTACAATACATCCTTGAGCCTATCTTACGTCCAATAGTTTGTACTTTCCACTCCTCCACCCCTATGTTGCCCCCCCACACTATAACCCCTAGTTTGTTCTCTATATCTGTGAGCCTGCATCTTTTTTTTTTTTTTTTTTTTTTGTGGTACGCGGGCCTCTCACTGTTGTGGCCTCTCCCATTATGGAGCACAGGCTCGGGACGCGCAGGCTCAGTGGCCATGGCTCACGGGCACGTGGGATCCTCCCAGACCAGGGCACGAACCCGTGTCCCCTGCATCGGCAGGCGGACTCTCAACCACTGCGCCACCAGGGAAGCCTGAGCCTGTGTCTTTTTTGTTACATTTACTAGTTTGTTGTATATGTATGTGTATGTTCCACATATAAGTGATACCATACAGTATTTGTCTTTCTTTGTCTGACTTATTTCACTTAGCATCATGCCCTCCAAGTCCATCCATGTTGCTGCAAATGGCAGAATTTCATTCTTTTTTATGGCTGAGTGATATTCCAGTGTGTGTGTGTGTGTGTGTGTGTGTGTGCGCGCCACATCTTCTTTAGCCATTCATCTGTTGATGGACATGCAGCTTTCTTGATGGAAGACCATATAAGAAATATTTCAGCCTTCGTGGACTACAGAGGATTTCTGTCTTATTCTAAATGTTCTGCCTAGTCTTCTTAGTGTCTTGGGGGTTTGCTTGCTTGTTTGTTTGTTTTCTAGGGCTTTTTGTTTGTTTGGTTGTTTTACAATCCTTTAAAAGATGTAAAAATCACTCTTAGCTGGCCAGCCATACAGGCCACAGACAGTAGTTTGCTGACTCCTGCTCTTAGGGAAAGTCAGCCAGAAGCTGAGAATTGGGTTAGGGGGAGCTGTGAGTCTAAACATGCCAAGGATAATCCATGCAAGGTACGTATTTGACTGTCACATGGGTAGTCAGTGAGGCCACCAAGGGCGGTCTATAAACTTTGTTACCAAACACTGAGTCTGGCCAGGTCTTAGCATGCGCAGCCGTGCAGAAAGAGGGCTCCCTGGGAAGCAGAACATCCTGGAGCCCTACGAGCAAGTCCTGAGGAACGAGGCAGAGGAAGACGGCAGAAGTGCATTTCAGAATTCCGGCAAGTCAATGTTCCATGATTCTGGAACAAAAGCCATAAAAAGAGGAGAGGTGGAGATGTAAAGACAGCTAGAGGAGTTGAAAAGAAGCCATAAAAGAGATTGCAAAGCCCCTAAACTTGTCAGAGCAAAATTAAAATCTTCACTGGAGGCAGTGGTGGAGAAGTAATGACATCAATGGTACCGAGAAAAAAGTAGAAACAGGGATGCTGGGGATAAACCTGAGTCACTCTCCAAGGATGAAGATCTGAGGTCGGCACACTTTTTCTGCAAAGGGCCAGATGATAAATATTTTCAGCTGTGCAGGCCCTACAGTCTCATTCTGTGTTGTTTTGCTTGTTCACCATCCATTAAAAATGGAAAAACCATTCTTAGTGCACCAGCTATTCAGAAATAGGCGTGGGCTGTAGTTTGTCAACTCCTGATATAGATGAAAAGGTGAGAGTATGAAAAGGATTATATTTTAGGGGACTAGAGGATGGAGAGTGAAGATATAATGTATTGATGCTTCTCAAGGAGAAACTAGAAAAATGCAAAAGATGTCATAGTAAGTAGATAAAAGAATTGTCCTGTAGTGAGGACAGACATCCACAAATTAGGCTCACCCTGTTTCAGGCAAAGAGACCCACATATGGAGATTTTTTTTTCTTTTTTCTACAAAGCAACTTTTAAAAATTTCATAAGCATTCAAACAGGGGAAAAAAGTTATTAAAAAAGAACAAATGACAGAGAGACGTCTCAATCTTCTTATCTATGCACTGAGTGCCAGAGGACAGTAAAGGAACGTGTGCCGAGTTTCTAGGAGAAAGCATGTAACCCAGGAATTTTATACCAGAGTGTCTCTGTTTACAGAGGCAACAGAAAAATACATAACGACATCAAAAACAAACTCCTCATAAATCCTTCTTGAGAGGTCAGGAGATGAAGCAAAATTGAGTTCAAAAATAGGAAATCCATAGTATATTGTGATTCCTCAAACAATTCAAAATAGAATTACCATATGATCGAGCCATTCTACTTCTGAGTATATACCCAAAAGAATTGGAAGCAGGGTTTTGAACAGATATTTGCACACCCGTGTTCAAAGTGGCATTACTCATAATAGACAAAGATGGAAGCAACCCAAGTGTCCATGGATGGATGAATGGAAAAATAAAACGTCGTATATTCACATAATAGAATACTATTCAGCCTTAAAAATGAAGGAAATCCTAACACGTGCTACAACATGGATTAACCTTGAAGACATTATGCTAAGTGAAATAAGCCAGTCAGAAGAGGACAAATTATTGTACAATACTACTTATATAATGTGCCTGGAGTAGCCAAATTCATAGAGACGGAAAATAGAATGGTGGTTGCCAGGGCCTAGGGGGCCGGGGAATCAGGAGTTATTGTTTAATGAATACAGTCTCAGTTGGGGACGATGAAAACATTCTGGAGATAGATGGATGGTGGCAGTAGTTGGACAATAACATGAATATGCTTAGTAACACAAAACTGTACAGTTAAAAATGGTTGATATGGTAAACTTTATGTTATATATTGTATTACAGTAAAAATAAAAGAAAGCTGTAATATAGACTAGTGACGAATGTTGAAACTGTTAAAATAGAAATAGTTGTTGCATTTCTAGTTATAAAGCAATGTATAGGCAAAAAGAAATTTTAAGTGTTTTGTAAAAAATAGTAATAGCTATCTGAATCTAAAGCCCTAGATTGTAGTATCAAAAAAATTTTTTTTAATAAAACAAAAGGAAGAGGAGGAATTAAAAGTATACCAAATATTTATCTTAAATAGGAGGTGGACTCAAAAGTATGTACGGTTTGGCTCTTTACCATGTTAGAGAAATGTTATCGTAGAATGGTTTTGAGAATCTTTTTTTTTTTTTTGCTGTACGCGGGCCTCTCACTGTTGTGGCCTCTCCCGCTGCGGAGCACAGGCTCCGGACGCGCAGGCTCAGCGGCCGTGGCTCACGGGCCTAGCCGTTCCGCAGCATGTGGGATCTTCTCGGACCGGGACACGAACCTGTGTCCCCTGCATCGGCAGGCAGACTCTCAACCACTGCACCACCAGGGAAGCCCGGTTTTGAGAATCTTAATGGTAACCGCTAGTCAAGTTAAATCTTAGGATATATCTTCTAAAACCCCAAAGGCATAAAAACAAAGCGTAATAAGTATAACTAAAGGTAAAACCAAAAAACTGTCATAGAAGCTTTTAAAATAACGTAAAACAAGATGGAGGAGGCCAGACAGCTTAGTAATAACAGTATGTGTAAAAGGGATTAAAACCCTCTATTAAAATCAGACTTTAAAATTGTGTAAAAACACTTAGAAAGCTCAACAGTGACATGGCATCCCAGTCGGAATGCATGAGGGTTGCTAGCTACATGACTAATCTCTGTGTGAGGTCATTGTGCATGGAAAAATACAATGACTTCCTCCAAGAATCGTTGAGCACCTCACCTTCTTTTCTCTTCACCTATTAAGGAATATAAAACCCTTAGAGTCTGTGTCATAAATTGCTCCACTGGGGATTAGGGGAAATGCTGCTTTTATCATGTCTGCTTTTATATTCATTATATGTCTATATATCTATATCTATATCTATATCTATATCTATATCTATATCTTTATATATTCATCAGTAAAACCAATTGGTGAATTAATGGTTAAGAAATACCCCAGAGTTCTCCCCCTACCCACCAAGAGACAAATTAGCTGTGAACTCTCAGAGGAGAATAGCTCAAAGGGTTAGTTGGAGTCAAGGAAGTATCACGTACAGTGTACCTTCAAGGAATATGAATACCAGTAATCTATAGTCCTCATGGGATACCAACGTGCTATTTTAGTATGAATCCAAAGGGTGGTAATAAAAATGGCTAACATTACAAAGCAGGACGAAGGTAACTGCAAATAAAAAGGAAGCTGTATGAAAATCGGACAAAATTCAGTTCAGGGCGAATAGATCAGAAAAATTTGATATTTATAAAATGACCGTGTTCGGTATTCATGAACTAGTTAATGTTACATCAAAATATACAAAGAAAAGACTGTTAGAAATACAGACAGAACTTGATTAATCACGTCAGAATTGTTCAGTACTTTAACTGTGCAAAAAGAAAAACCAAAAGTAAAATTACAAAGTAAAAATAATGAGAAAATTAATATGAAAACTTAAGGGATTGTGCCAAAATTGTACTCTGAGTAGAAGTTTATAGTTTTACATGTCTCTCTGATTAAACGTTAAAGGCTTACAACAAATGAACTGAGACTTCAGGTTAAGAAATTAAAGAACAGCACAAAATAAGAAAAAGAAAATAACAATAGCACATGCTGTGTAATGATACTGCCTGAAGCACTTCATGTGCATTCATTTAAGCCTCAACAGCCCTTGGAGGTAGGTGCTCTCGTTATGCCCATTTTTCAGATGAAAGAACTAAGGCAGAAAAGTCAAAGTCCTGCCACTGTTAAGTGGCAGAGCCAGCATAGAAACTCAGACAGTCTGACTCCAGAGTTCATGCTGTTAACCACTGTATAGACTGTTTTTCAAAGAAAACAGAGAGGAGGTCATTTTTTCAAGGTCAGAAATTAACAGAATTGAAAAATACATGAAAAGCTGGTTCTCTGATAAGCCCAGAGAAAGATAAGCCCCTGGCACGTCTAATCAATATAAAATAAATAAATAAAACTCAAAGTATGTAACAAGAAGATAAGAAAGTTGCCTGTGAGAAATAGAAATATAAAAATGAAGGGGATTCCCTGGTGGTGCAGTGGTTAAGAATCCTCCTGCCAGTGCAGGGGACATGGGTTCGATTCCTGGTCGGGGAAGATCCCACATGCAGCAGAGCAGGTAAGCCTGTGTGCCACAGCTACTGAGCCTGTGCTCTAGAGCCCGCAAGCCACAACTGCTGAAACCCGTGCGCCTAGAGCCCGTGCTCTGCAACAAGAGAAGCCACCGCAATAAGAAGCCCATGTACCTCAACGAAGAGTAGCCCCCGCTCACCACAACTAGAGAAAGCCCGTGCGCAGCAACGAAGACTCAACGTAGCCAAAAATAAGTTAAATAAATAATTTTTTTAAAAAATGAAGCCTACTGGGACTTCCCTGGTGGCGCAGTGGTTAAGAATCTGCCTGCCAATGCAGGGGATATGGGTTCGATCCCTGGTCCGGGAAGATCCCACATGCCGCGGAGCAACTAAGCCCGTGTGCCACAACTGCTGAGACTGTGCTCTAGAGCCTGTGAGCCACAACTACTGAAGCCCGTGCGCCTAGAGCCCGTGCTCTGCAACAAGAGAGGCCACCACGATGAGAAGCCTGCTCACCGCAGTGAAGAGTACCCTCTGCTCGCCACAAATAAAGCCCGTGCACATCAATGAAGACCCAATGTGGCCAAAAATAAAAATAAATAAATCTGGAAAAAAAAAAAAAATGAAGCCTTTAGAAGCTAAAAAAAAATTTAGCTCTTTGCTAAAAATTTTAGAAATATTAGTGAAATGTCTAGCCTTCTATGAATATATAAATTACCAAACTTGACTCAATCTAAAATAAGGCAAGGAAAGAGAAAAAAAAGGAACAAGGAAGAGATGAGACGAACAGAAAACAAAGAGCAAGATGGCAGAATAAATAAATAAAAATAAAACTTTCCCACAAAAATCTCCAAGGCCAATTAGCATCACAGGTGAAAGAAATTATTTCTTCACAGAAAGAAACTATATCAATTCCATCACAAACTCTCTCAGAAAATAGAAGAGGGAGAAAGACTTCTTCATCCTTTTTTTTTTTTTTTTTTTTTTTTTTGCGGTACGCGGGCCCCTCACTGTTGTGGCCTCTCCCGCTGCAGAGCACAGGCTCCGGACGCGCAGGCTCAGCGGCCATGGCTCACGGGCCCAGCTGCTCCGCGGCATGTGGGATCTTCCCGGACCAGGGCACGAACCTGTGTCCCCTGCATCGGCAGGCAGACTCTCGGCCACCAGGGAAGCCCTTCTTCATCCATTTTATGAGACCACTGATAGCAAAACCAAAGGGATTACAAGACAAAAATTACAGACCAATATCCCTCATAAACATAGACACAAAAAATCCTCAACAAAATTTACAACTTAAATCTAGCCATCTTTAAAAGGGATAATACCCAAAATAAGCAGAACCCAAATATGGTTCATCACAAGATTGCAAGTTCATTTTAACATTTGGAAATCACTGTATCAGTAGACTATGACAGAAAAACATACAGTCTTCTCAATAAGTGCAGAAAAAGCAGACAAAATCCAACATCCCTTCATGATAAAACTCTCAGCAAACTAGGAATAGAAGGAATAAAGTACATCTAAAAGAGGCCTATAACTAACACCAAACTTAATGATGAAAGAATGAAAACTTTCCCCCTGAGATCAGGAACAAGGCAGGGAGTTCAGCTTTCACTACATTTATTCAGCATTGGACTAGCATAGCTAGTCCAATAAGAAAAAAAGAGCAACAAAAATAAAAGATGTACAGATAGGAAAGGAACTAAAATTCTCTTCATTCACAGAAAACATGATCATCATATAGAAAGAATCTACCAAAAATGCAAATAGAGTGTGTTTAGCACAGTCACAAGATATATTATAAGATCAATATACAAAAATCAATTGGGTTTCCGTATAGTAACAATTAACAACTGGAAGTTGAAATTTTAAAACTCATATTTTCAGTAGCAACAAAAATATTTAAATGCCTGATTTCAAGACTTACTGTAAAGCTCAGGTAATCAAAACAGTATAGATATATAGATCAGTGGAACAGTATAGAGGATCCTGAAATAGACTCAAACATATATAGTCAATTGATTTTTAAATAAAGATGTCTGGATAATTCAATAGAGAAAGAATATTCTGTTCAGTGAGTGGTTCTGGAAAAAATGGATTTCCACATAAAAAGAGAGTATTAATCTTTAAACAAAATCATAAACATAACTTGAAATGGATGATAGACCTAAATATACAAGCTAACACTGTAAAACTTCTAGAAGAAAACAAGATAAAATCTGTATGACTTTGGGATAGGCAAAGGTTTCTTAGATAAGACATAAGCATGAACAATAAGGGAAAAGATATGTCTCTCCACTTCGTAAGACACTGTTTAGAAAACAAAAATGCAATTCACAGACTGGAAGAAAATATTTGCAAAACGTATAGCTCATAAAGGACTTATGTCCAGAAGAGATAAAGAATTATTTTCATTCCAACCCAATTTGTTTAAATGGTCAAAAGATTTGAATAGGCTGATGACACTAAACCAAAAAAAATATAGAAATATCAAGTAAGCATATGGAAAGATGCTGAGCATCATTAGTTGCTAGGGGAATGCAAATTAAAACCACAATGAAATATCACCTCACACCTGTCAGAATCAAAAAGACAACAAATAACAACTGTTGGCGAGGATGTGAAGAAAAGGGAACCCTTCTGCCCTTTTACTGGGAATGTAAATTGGTGCAGCCACCTATGGAAAATAGTATGGAGGTTTCTTTAAAAATTAAAAATAGAACTACCATACGATCCAGCAATTCCATTCCTGGGTATTTATTCAAAGAAAACAAAAACACTAATTAGAAAAAGATATATGTACCCCTGTGTTTATTGCAGCATTATTTACAATAGCCAAGATATAGAAGCAACGTTAAGTGCCAATCAATAGATGAATGGATAAGAAGATGTGGTATATATAGATATGTAAAACATCTATTACTCAGCCATAAAAAAGAATGAAATCTTGTCATTTCCAACAACACAGATGGACTTGCATGTATTATGCTAAGTGAAAATAAGTCAGACAGCGAAAGACAAATACTGTATGATTTTACTTACATGTAGAATCTAAAAAATAAAACAAATGAACATAAAACAAAAACAAACTCATAGATACAGAGAACAAACAGGTGGTTGCCATAGGAAAGGGGGTTGGGGGGAGGAGAGAAATCGGTGAGGGAGATTAAGAGGTTCAAACTCCCAATTACAAAATAAATGAGTCACAGGTATACATGAGGTACAGTACAGTGTGGGGATATGTCGATAACTATAATTTTAATATCTTTGTAAGATGACAAGATGGTAACTAGGCTTATCGTGGTGATCATTTTGAAATGTACAGAAGTACTGAATCACTATGTTGTGTACCAGGAACTAACATAGTGTTGTAGGTCAATTATACTTCAAAAACAAACAAGCTGACAGACAAACGCATAGAAAAAGAGATCAGATTTGTGGTTACCAGAGGCGGGGGTTGGGACAGGGGGAATTGGCGGACGGCAGTCAGAAGGTATAAACTTCCAGTTATAAAATAAATAAGTACTTGGGATGTGATGTACAACATGGTAAATAGAATTAACACTGCTGTACGTTATATATGAAAGTTGTTAATGAGAGTAAAGTCTGAGTTCTCATCAGCAGGACAAATATTTTTTTCTCTGTCTTTAACTTTGTATCTGTATGAGATGATGAATGTTCACTAAACTATTGTGCTGATCATGTCATGATGTATGTAAGTCAAGTCATTATGCTGGATGCGTTCAGTTTAGACAGTGCTGTGTGTCAACTATATCTCAACAAAACTGGAAGAAAAGAGTACACGTTGGAAAGTCTAAAAATGAAAAACAAAACAAAAACCACAATGAGATACCATTTTGTACCTACTAGAATGGCTAAAAAGGGAATTGATAAATACCTGTGGTTCAGTCATTGAATGGAGTACCACTCAGCAATTAACCGGTCACTGAGACAACAAAGATGCATCTGAAAGCACTATGCAAAGTTGAAGAAGCCAGACACATACTACTACTCACTCGTACGATTCCATTCATGTGAAATTCTGAAAGAGGCAATACTGTAGTGGTAGAAAGCAGATCTGTGGTTGCCAGGAAGTGGGGGAATGACTCCTAAGGGGCCTGAGGGAACTTTGGGGGAGATGAAAATTCTGTACCATGATTCTGAAGGTGGTTACACCACCGTGTACATTTGTCAAAACTCATCAAATTGTATACTTAAATGAATGACTTTTATAATATTTAAATGACACCTCAATAAAGAGATTTATTTCTTTTAACGTTATGGGGACATAGAACACAAAAAGATGCTTTCCCCTTTGGTAACCGTAGGTTTGTTTTCTATTAGGCAGTATTTTTCAATTTCATTCCTAAGAACAAAATATATATATATATATATTTTTAAAATATATATAAATAAATAAAATACCTGGGAATTAACTTACCCAGAAGTAGGAGGCAATTACAGACCACTGGGCGACATTACAAGATGCCTTTGAGTAACTGGAGAAATATGTGGTAGGCCTGGAAAGAAAGTCTTATTGCTGTAGAGATAGCAGTTCTCTTTAACTTAATATAGTTTTGGTCAAAATACAATTGCGATCCCCTATAACGTTAACAAAATAATTGTAAGAGTTACCTGGAAGAACAAATTACTGGGTGTAAGTAAGGCACTTTTGAGAAAGCAGACGAAGAGTAGTGGAGTGAAGGACCATTGCTCTACCAGGTATTCAAAGGGACCCTCAGTTAAAGTGGTGGGTTTGGCAGCACGAGGTGTAGATGATGGGCACACTGTCCAAAGTCCGGAAGTCAAGCCTAACATTCACAAAAGTTCATGACGGTAAATATAGCATTGAAATCTTGGTCTTGGAAGGGCAGACCAGCCAACTGGAATCTAAAATTAAGCAATTTCACATATTCATATCTTAAGATAAATTTCAAATAGATTAAAACTGTGACCAAAAAAAAAAAAAACTATTAGGAAAATGCAAAGAAGTATATAGGTGAACATACCTATAATCTTGAAGTGGGTCACGCCTTTCTAGGCAGAAACTTCATTTGTTCCTACCTGACTGCATAATTATAAAAATTTTCAGGGTGGCAGATAACATAACTAAACAAAATGATCCACATTGTATAAAGGATACAACAGGTTACCTAAATAATAATGATGCTACTGCTGCCGAGGATAAAAAAAAAAAAAAAAGACATACTCAAGTAGAGAAAGAGGATAAAAGATATGTTTACGGTTTTAATATTTTACATAGCTTTTGTCTCAGCAAATGTACTCATTTCTTTCTAAATAATCTTGGATGGGGGAAGAGTTTTATTTATAAGGATATTTACTTCCTTATCCCTTACCAATGGAAAAGGTTAAAAGCAATTAAAATGTCCAACAGTAGGGGATTGGTATAATTTCTAAGGCTGCCATAGCACATTACCACAAACTGAGTGGCTTAATACAACAGAGAAATTTATTCTCTCACAGTTCCAGACTCTAGAAGTCTGAAATCAAGGTGTTGGCAGGGCCCTGCTCCCTCTGATGGCCCTAGGGCAGAATCCCTCCTTTCCTCTTCCAGCTTCTGGTGGCCCTAGGCTTGTAACTACGCCACTCAAATCTCTGCCTCTGTCATCACATGTCCTTCTTTGCGTGGCTGCACTTGGTCGTTCGTATAAAGGCATCAGTCATTTGATTTGCTCCCTCCCGCCCCCGCCAATCCAGCATGACCTCATCTTAACTATGCAATTACATCTGCAAAGACCCTGTTTATAAATAAGGTCACATTTTGAGGTTCCAGGTGGACAAGAATTTTAGGGGGGACACTATTCAACCCAGTACAGATGATATAGAAGAATATCTAAAGATATAGAGAAATGTTTACAAAATATTATTGAATAAAAAAGGTGACTTGATACGATGCCTTTAAATAAAAATATCATGTATAATAGATCCAATAAAAGCCCGAAAGGGCATTTACCGAAGCACTGCCAGTGGTGCTAAGTTGGGAAAGGCTTGAATGATTTTAATTGTGTTAATGAATTCCTGTATTTTCTAAATTTTTTGCAATGAGTATGTGTTTCTTTGATAAAGAGGAAAAATAGTGAGCCTTTCTTGTCTAGGTTTTCAAACTATAGGTTTAAAAATGAATTCACATTCTTGATTGCTACAACTTTTGTCTAATGAGTTAAAAATAGCATTTACAGAGTTCAAAGTACATTTTTAAATGTCATTTAAAACAAAGAATATTTCAAAGTTGAATACTTCCCTATTATACAAGATGCTTTTGTTTTTCCAAATTATAGGCAATTTGAGGTTTATGGGTTTGACATGCTCATTTTAAGTGTTTATTGTCTTTTGTGTTATTAGAATTTCCCTGACTCTGTAATAGTTAGATTTGTCACTCCATCCAGACACAGATGTTCTAGGTAAACATAAACTCCAGAACATTCTAGCTACATGTCTCTAGAGCACTGGTGAGATATTTGGAATGAACAATTGCCATGTTATTTGTTGCTGTTTTCCTAGGCAAGGAATTGTTCCTCCGGGTCTCACAGAAAATGAGTTATGGAGAGCAAAGTACATCTATGATTCAGCTTTTCATCCCGACACTGGTGAAAAGATGATTTTGATAGGAAGGATGTCAGCTCAGGTTCCAATGAACATGACCATCACAGGTTGTATGATGACATTCTATAGGTGAGTTCTGGCAATGTAACGACAGTTTGTTTGCTTTATATTCCAGAAGCTTAAAGTACATTTTTTTATGTGAGTGGTTTTATCGAAATAAATGTCATTTCATGTGGCGTTTCATTTTGTATAAATGTTGCAACTCTAGGGGGTTGTTTTACCTTTTCCCTCTGTTGAGTAGAACTCTCCTTGTTGCCCAAAAGGAGGTTGAATTTCTCCCTAAATCTTAGACCCAAAAGAAAATGAGAAAGAAAATAAAAAGATCCTCTAAGCAGATTCTGTTTAATCCATTCATATGATATAGGTATAAGTATAGGTGTAGGTGTAGACATGTAGTGAGGAGGGACCAGAAATAGCCTACAAATGGCTTTTTTCCCTAAGAGAAGGGACCTGACATTAATCACATTAATTGAGTGCCCACTCTTTGCTGGGCTCCCTTACAAATTTAAGATAAAATTTAAATAAGTTAGCTCCATCCTCACCCTAACCCTCTGAGTTTGTTGCTATCCATATCTAACGAATGAGGAAACTGAGAATCAGACAAGATAAAAATCTGCCTAGCCACACCGGTCCTCGGCCTTTGACCCAGAACACACAGTCCTGGACCCAGCGTTCTCCCTTCTCCAGTCCATCTCCTCTCTGGTTACTGGTGCTCGCGTTGTCCATTCTGCATGGCGGCTGGTTCACAAGCACTGGTGGGTATGTGATGGATCGTTCTGTTTCAGGACCACACCGGCAGTGCTGTTCTGGCAGTGGATCAACCAGTCCTTCAATGCCGTGGTCAATTACACCAACAGAAGTGGAGATGCTCCCCTCACTGTAAAGTAAGACTGGAAGATTTAACTGTCCTCTGCACTTCTCTGGGGTTCATTTGATTCACTGGTGATGCTCTCCTGGTTAAAAAAGTATATTCGTACAAATTGTTTATATGGTTTGGAATCCTAGGGAGCATTTTTTTCAGTAGTGTTTCTTTTCCTCCCTTTCTATGTAGGTAACGGTTTTTTGCAGGCTGCCTTTCCAGACATCATCCATGCCGTTAGTGGCTCTGGTAGGAGGACATGGCTCCCACACCCTAGGGTGCATCCCCGCCTCGCCCCCACAGAACACACAGCAGGCAGCTCAGGGCTGGCCTGTGTGACATGACACACTGTACCCCCATCCACCCTGTGGGTGTAGACAGATACCAACATCAAAAGAAGCAGAATCAACAATGTGATCTCTGCAGAAATCCAGGGGAATTTTGTATCTGATTTGTCTTTAAAATAGGAAAGTGAATGGATTTAAAATTTTGCCTCCTGTGAAAAGATGTTCAGATAGACTAAAGTGATTAGTTAACCAAAACTTTGAGCCTAACTGAGTAACACTTCAAAGCATTTTCTTTTTTGTTTTAACTCTCAAATTGCTTTTGACCATCTGTAGTCTTCTATTATCATCCTAGGCAACAAAGAATATTGAAATCTGCCACCCAGCAGTGCTGGTCACACCTTCATTTCATCCAATCCTTGAATTAAAATTTATTTTAAAATAAGAGAGAACTGCTTGGGCTTAATTGTATTTTGAGGATGAGACTTTTAGTATTTTTATACCATAAGATGTCATTTTTAGAATGGTGGCACTGCATTTTTACTTTCAGTATGTATAGTGATATTTTGAGAAGTATTTTTTTATTTAAGCAAATATGCTACAAACATTTAAGCTAATATGCATTTTCCCACATTTGTAGCTTCCTGCACAGTCCCTGCTTCCTTCCCCCCCACCACCACGCATGCATATTCTCTATGTCTACTCGTTTGGCGTGGTAGTTAGGTTCTATGTGAAGAATGCCATTTTTGTATGGGTCTGCTTGCTTTTTCTCTGAATATCTCTACTTGTAGAGTGATGACGAATGTTGTTCTGTGGGATCTCCTTTTTAAAATTTATTTTATTGAAATATAGTTGATTTACAATGTTGTGTTAATTTCTGCTGTACAGCAAAGTGATTCAGTTACACATATATACATTCTTTTTCATATTCTTTTCCATTATGGCTTATCACAGGATGTTGAGTGTAGTTCCCTGTGCTATACAGTAGGACCTTGTTGTTTATCCATTCTATATATAATAGTTTGCATCTGCCATTCCCAAACTCCCAATCCATCCCCCCCCTGCCCCGCTCCCTCTTGGCAACCACAAGTCTGTTCTCTATGTCTGTGAGCCTGTTTCTGTTTCTTTGATAAGTTCATTTGAGTCATGTTTTATGGAATCTCTATTCTTAATCTTGATTTCTTCCAAAAATGTTGGGCTTGAGTTTTCTGACATAACACTTGTTGTTTATGTACCATTTTCTTTGTTTTCAGTGAATTGGGAACAGCTTATGTTTCTGCAACGACAGGTGCTGTAGCCACAGCTCTAGGACTCAATGCATTAACCAAGGTACTCAGATTTTTATTTCCATAGCAGTAAAGCTTCTAAATTTGTTCTCACCTGCCTGGCTCTAAGTCTCTGTGTTAATTTCTCAAAAATAGTTCAAGTCCTATGACTCTCTTATTATAGTCATTATCTTCAACTGCTTTCTTAAAGTGTATCTTTCAATACGTTTGGGAAGGAGTGTCACTAATAACATCTGCCAAGACCCTGGTCTGTACCTGGCACTGTGTATTCAATGCTAAATGCTCACCCATCCATACAGCCCACCAGAGGCTGGGTGCCGGGCTGGGTACCTCCAGGCACTGCCCTGAAGAGGTAGAGGAGTCAGCATCTGAACCCAAGACTGTGGGACTCCAAAGCCCCTGCTCCATCAGCCACATAAAGCCATCAAAATATCTTGGAAGTCTGCCTTGTCCCAGTGTGCCCAGGCTGGAAATAGAAAAGTACCTCTAGGAAACCAGGTTTTGAACGTACTCTTGGCCCAAGTTTCTATACAAATAGGACTGTGCATTTGTAGAGGTTTTCAAGAAGAAATAAGTACCTGCATTCAGTACTACAGGAAAAATAAGATCTTGCTTTTGGAATTATCGTTTCTGCAGCATGTCTCTCCGCTCATAGGACGCTTTGTTCCCTTCGCTGCGGTAGCTGCTGCTAATTGCATTAATATTCCATTAATGAGGCAAAGGTAAGGTTAATATGCCCTCTAAGAGAGGACTTGTGCTTGACAGTAGGGTCTTATAATACTCTGCTTTGTTGAAACTTAAATAAATTTGTTTTATTTTAATATTTACAGATGAAGTTTTATGAGATCTGGGATCTGCTTCCAAATAATCTGGTTTTGGGGGTGAGGATGGGTCCATTGATGAAACAAGGTCAGCTCTGAGTTGCTGATTATTAAAGCGGCTGATGGCCGTATGGGGTTTAGAATAGTCTTTCTACCCCTGTGTAATAAAAAGTTTAAAAAATAGATCTCAAGCTTACGTCTATGCCTAGAAAGCTTCTTCTATACAGTAGGTTCTTCCCCCCTTCCCCCCAGATTTCCTCTTGGGGTTTCAAGTAATATTAATCTATATCTCTGGAAGTATTTTTTAGTGCTGGCAAAAATTAAAGGAGAAGAAAAAACGAGAAAAAAGCATTTTGGATTGGATAACGAAAAGCAGGGTAACAGCAGGAGCTATAATTGTAGCAGTAGTGACCATAGTTAAATATGCAATAGTTCCGTGTACTTGTGACTCCTATGTCAGTATAGTTAGTTTATTTTTTAGTAATTATATCTATCTCTCATTTGGAAAGTTGCTCAAATTTGCACATGAGCTTAGAAATCAGCCTTATCTCTAAGTTAGCGTCTTCACCTGTTGAGTCCTATTGTTGTTCAAAACGCTGCACCTTTTTTTTTTTTACAAAGTTTACTGGCATTATTTTACTTGTGTGTCTATCACGCAAGGATTAAGCATGTTTGTGGTTTTAAAAATAGACTTAATAGTGCCAAAATGACACTGGAGTGGATTTTTGGATTAAGTAGAGACTTGGGCTTTCACAGCTTCAGTACTGTGTCCAGCCATTCCGCGAAGGCACCTGTGAACTTCTTTGCCCGTTGTCTTGCCTTCTAGGGAACTCAAAGTTGGCATTCCTGTCACAGATGAAAACGGGAACCGCCTGGGCGAGTCAGCAAACGCAGCCAAACAAGCCATCACGCAAGTAGTTGTCTCCAGGATCCTCATGGCAGCCCCCGGCATGGGTGAGTAGAGCTTTGCCATCCATTCATTTATTCGGTACGTTTCAATCAAACAAGCGTTGGTGCACCAGTGAGCAATAACCACAAAGGATCCCTTCCCTTAGTGGAACTTACTTTCTGGCGGGGGAGGCAGAAAACTAACAAAAATAAGTAGAATATGAATATGTGAGATGGTTATAGAGCTAACGGGGCCGGGGGGAGAGGGTTGGGGATCTTGGGGTGGAAGTGCTATCGAACGTAAGTCCGTGTGCCCCACATATAGTGAGGCCAAATGATACCAACGTGTTGGGAGTTTGGAGCAGAGAAAGGTTTATGGCAGGGCCATGCAAGGACAGCGGGTGGCTCATGCCCCCAGAAACCCCCGAAGGGTTTCAGCAAAGCATGTTGAAAGGCCAGGTGAGGGAGGGGGGACACAGGGTGTGTGATCTACGCATGCACAATCCTCTGATTGGTTGATGTGGAGGCCACAGGGCAGGTGACATTATCCATCCTTAGGCACCAGAAGGTCTGGGGGCTACGTGCTCCATCATCAAACAGTTAATTTCTTCCATTGGGTGGTGGCTTTTAGCATCTGAAAAACTCGGGAAATATCCATGAGGTACTGTTAGCTGGGTACTTCAGAGAGGAGATGCAGCAGAGGATATGCGGAAGGGGTCTGTCCCAGGAAGACCCCGTGCGGTCCTGCTTGGTTACAGAAGTAGACTGGACAGATGGGAGCGAGGGAGCCAAGTGGTTCCAGGGTCAAATATTCCGGGCAGACGGAACAGCAGGAGAGCAGGGAGCTGTGCCCAGTGTGATGGAAGCATCACAGGAGGCAGGTGCAGCGGGAGGGGAGAGAAGGGTGTGGGAACAGTAGAAAGGAGTCAACGAGGCCCCAGTGGGCAGAACGCAGATGGCCCTGCAAGCATTTGTAGCCCCGGCTTTTAGTCTGAGGGGTAGGAGGCCGTGGAGGGTTTCGAGCACAGGAGTGGTAATAATCCGGCTTAGGTTTTAACTGAGTGACTCAGGGTCCCGCGTTGAGAGTAGGCTGAAGAGGGACCAAGAATGGTGGTTGGAGACTGTTCAGGAAGCTGTTGACTGCTGCAGGCAAGAGATTATGGTAGTTGGACCAGGGCAGTGACAGTGAAGGTGATGACAATTTGAAGGGAAAGAATTTGATCTTTGTAAATCTTGAAAAGAAACTTCCAAAAGTTCTTGAATAGGAATAACTTCTACTGAAGATTTATTCATATCAATGGGAAACCCTTAGAGCATGAACCAAGTTGGGTTAGTTATAGGAGCTATTAATATGTGACTCAGTTTTGTCCCTAGGGCCTGGACTCAACATAACCAAAAGCAGAAAATCTCCATTGTGATTTAGTTCCCCTGAGAATCTCTGGTCCACTCCTAAGGCTTCTTCAGCTACCCTCAGACCAGGGCTCTCAAGAAGGTTCTCAGACTTACTCAGAAACCAGAGGGCCCGGGAGTACATAACTCTTTGCAGAAAAATATAAATATATATTTTACAGAGAGAAATGAGTATGTTTACTTCCCTTGTCTAAATCAGATGCAAACAGCACTTGGCTATTAACTAAACTCTCAAAAGAAGCATACTTGATCAAGTGCTGTCAGGTTTTCTCACTAATATTTTTTGTTGTCTTTAAATTCCTTTTGTGACTGGGAAAGCTGATCAGCAGACAAGTAGGAGTGGGCAAAGGAAAGTTGAAGAAAAGGGCATGAAAGAAAACTTGGAGGCGCATTCCAGCCAATGGCACTCCAGCTAATTGGTTATCTGATTTAACCACCATTAAGTGATTTAACAAAGAAGCACCTCAGTGCCCTCATGAGACAGCGGTGTGCACCGTAGGGGTGAGTGAATGGTGGAAACCACAGTCGTAAACTGTAGGCCAGGAGTCCCCTGAGTCCGGGACCAGCACATTGTCACTAACCTACGAGGAGGCTGGGGAGGCAGCCCCAGAACACCTGCTGAGCCCAGATTTCCAGTTTGCCGAAATCAAGGTGGCCATTCCGGCTTCTACCCTGGGTGGGCTTTTGGTTTTGTTCTCTCCCATTTTGAAATAAGGACGCTCCTCTTTGAAGTTCAGCCGGCCCAACAAATTTGTTTCCAGTGGCTTGGTTACTTTAAGCATTATTTAGTCCCCAGAGAAGGAACACAATCTTTCTATCCCAGCGATATCTCTAAAGGTAATTGATATATTGAAATTGATGTGACAGTTTAGTCTGATAAAAATCATGAATAAATGAACTAACGCTATCCAGTGTTTTGCGTGCATCATTGCATCTAATCATCCTGGCTAGTTTGATACAATTGTGCCTATTATATAGATGAGGAAAACAGAAAACTGAGGCTCAGAGAAGTGTTTTCCAGGATCACCCAGCTAGCAAGTGGTCTGCGTGACTCAAAGCAGGAATCTTTATACTGGACTCTACGTGGGATGGACACCCCGGGAAGGCTGCATTTGTTTCATTGGTATAGGAGGGAGAAGTTCCTGATGTTTGTACTGTTGCATATTTAATGTTAGATATAAAGTTCTCTTCAAGATCATAAAATTTTCTGGCTGGCAAAGAGCATTGTGTTATTTTTCAAAAATCTAGAGAATGGAAACAATGGATTTTTTTAAAAATACTAAGGTATTTTAAAGAATTATTGCAATTACTTTTACTCTGTCAGTGTGAAAATAGCCTAAAAGTAATATAAGCCTTTTGTGAAATTGTTGGGGGGAACAAAAAAAAAAGTGAGCTGAAAATAGACATGAAGATTTAAGTGGATCTATCTTTACTTCCAGCCATCCCTCCATTTATCATGAACACTTTGGAAAAGAAAGCCTTTCTCAAGGTAAGCCCCAGTTCTGTTTATCCTTGTCTCAGTCCTTTCAGTTTGTTTTCAGACTTCAAACTGAAGTATTTCCCACATGAATAGTGAGTAAAGAATTTGAAGGCCAGTGGCAATTGGGCACTTCAGGGAATATTTTATTTCTAATATCAGATATTTGAAAAAGCTCTCATAAATCTTCATTTATTGAATGCTGCCCACCCCTCTTGAGAGGTTATAACCCAGGTACACATTCATCGTAGTCATCAGTTGGATCCCTAGCTAGGTAATAATGAGGAGATGGTGTGAATTTGGAATGATTTGTTTGTAAGTCCCGATACATACTATCAGAAAGGAAAAAATAATCTGGGGTAGTAGCTTCACAGAACACTGAATTTAGTGCCCTGACGTATTTTTCTTTGGTGATCATATCTAATAATCTATCAGCCACCTCCCCTCAGGGTCTGAAAATATTATAGGATGAAACTGTCACTGAGAAATCTCTGTGCATTGTCTGCATTGTTTTTGTAACTTCCATGATTTAATGCAATCATATTTATGCTACATCTTAGCTTTCCAGTTCTTGTAACAAGTAGGAAAGAGTGGGATAGGGTGACTCGTTTGGCTCCTGCTGTGTTTAGAAACTGACACCATTACACCTGCGGGGAGGAATGGGTCCAGCTCCTTGCTGGAGGAGCAGGTGTGTTGTAAACACTGCAGCTCTCTTGGGGTGAATTGTTTTGGGTCTTAGCGACTGAACCGTCACACTGAGAGGACAGTATCGGACTTTGAAAAAAGGACATGGTTCACAGACCAAACACCTCCTGAATGATTTCTGTGATTAGGAGAATTCTAAGTGTCCAACAGGTAAATGTTCATTGACCTTTATTCACCCTATGGGCTCCATCCAGGAGGAAAATTAAGGCCAACACTTAATACTTTCAATACAATCACATTCTTAGAAAAATAAGCCAAGAAAGTATGCTTTGAAAAAACAGTAGTGTTGCATGCCTCATTTGACCGGCATGTCGATGCACCAACCCCATGTGAGGGAAAGGGGACCCTCTCTTCAGCAGCCCCCTCCCCATCTTCCTTGGGAGCTTTGGGTACGTGAGCAGATTATATTCCCTGAGCTTCTTCCTCTGGCAATCTTACATGTCGATGTGAATTGCAAGACAGGGTGTCACAGTGGCTCTGTAGTGATTGAACTATCCCATTGCTCCTGGGAACGTTCCCAGGGGTGTCCACAGACCCCCGGGCCACCCCAGGAGGCTGCATCCTCAAATGCGCTCTGAGTCCCCGTCCCATCTCCTGTGAGGGTTTCTACAGCCTAAAGTGTAAGATTAAACAAAAATATAAAACAGTTACACCGATTTAATCAGTAACGCTATTAGTGATGACCAAAATGTAAATGTGACCTCATTTGACATAATTTACCTACTTCGATAAGCCCTTATTTTGAGGATTCATGAAAAGGCTTTGCTGAAGTCTGTTTCTGCTGCAAAATTTAGAAAAGATTAATTCTTTAAAGCTGCTCAGGGATTCGTTTATGTACTAGAACAGGGACTAGATCTTGAAATTACCAAATTATGTAAACAGATGAACTCTTTAAAGCTGCCAAAGGAATTAGTGTATGTGCTTGAACAGTGACTAGATCCTATGTAGACATCTAAAACTCACCAACTTTGACATTTCAGTGATTTTCAAATAATCTAAAAAAAAAAAAAAATTAATGCTCCTTCCTCTATCCATCCCTGCTTTCCTTATGGGACGTAATTTAGGCTTTGAGGGAGAAAACCTATCAAATGAACTTAGAAAGGGGGCCATCAACATTATCCTCCAGGATGCTAATAGGAAGTGACCCATCCAGTGGATCCATAACTTTGCAGACATGGAATTGATGCCCTGGGTTCTTCTCTGCTGGCTCTTGATCTGATAAGCCATTAGGATTATAGTCTTTCTGCAAGGCCATATGTTGACCCAGTCAACCTTTGGATTTTTGCCTGGTTGTTAATTTCTTAAGGTATTGGCATGCCAACTTTGGGAACAGTGGAGAATCAAAAACCATGTTTAATAAACCCAACTTCCCAACTTAAATTTTGGAATTTAAGCAGAATCAGGTTTTTAAAGCAAGACCAGATTTCTGGGTAGATAACAAGGCTTGGAAATTGTCATCTCATCATGTTAGTTTGTCTGGCACAAAAGTGAACTTTTGCAAGAGAGGAATACTTTTGCAAGTGTGGGTCATTCCATCAATAATATGTGATTGTCGTGAATTTGCAGGTGACTGTGAGAGCAGTTGGGAGGCCACCTTCAGTGACAGTGTGTCCCCACCATTGAAGCTTTCCCATCCCCTTCTCTCTGCCTCTCAAACGTCACCCAGCACCCAGTTAGCAGAGGTATGTCAGCAGCCCGGCTCTGGAGTGGAGACTCCTAATCTTGCCAGCCGCCACTGCTGGTGGGACATTATTCCCCGGAGTCTCACTCCAGGCTGTGGATACTGAGCACACATGGCTGCTTACATGTGAGCTGATCATGGCGTGGGATTCCAGAAATTCTGTAGGAAAGTCTGCATTCGAACCTACATTCATGCTAAAGAGTTAGGTCACTGGGGAAGACATGTGAAATGAACTTGGTCCTTTACTCTCCCAACTGTCGTGCCTTTGAACTCCTGGGGTCTCAGTGTTGTTGGAAAAGTTGCCACGGTTACTCTCATATCTTGGTGACAAACACTGGGCAGGAGACATAGCTGGGCATATTGTATCATTTTCTTGCTGGGACAGACAGAAATTGCTGTAGATACAGCCTGGCATTTTCTTCCGTGAAGCAACCAGCAAATGATACGAGCAGTTAGCCGCTGTTGCCACACTGCCCTAGGCTTTTCACAGCAATACATGAATAAATATTGTGTTTTCCTCCCTTGTTTTTGTTTGTGGTTTTCAGCTTTGCTTGGTACCATACCCTTCAATAATCATATAGAGGTGTGCCACCTCGATTCCCCTCTGCCCGCCCCACTCCACTACTGAAGGGCCTCATGTGGAACCGGAAGGGGCCGCTGGCATCAGAAGCCATGGGGCAGGGTTGGGGGAGGCGGTCAGAGTAGCTCATGGGTCAGTCCGAGCACCTCGCTAGCTACAAAGGGTCTGGCTGCAGCTGAACTCGTTTGGACTTCTGTGGAGGATGTTGCTTTGAAAAAGCAATGGCTAAACGTTGAGCTCTTCAGACATAACATCCCACTCCCATGTTCAGGGTGGCTGTTACACCAAAATATTGCAATTTGCCCATGTAGCGAGGACTGTAGGACTTCACTGATACCTATGGCCATTACAAAAGCATAGGCAGAGCCGCTTATCTTCCTATCCATATGTTTCCATCTGCAAAGCACTTTCACATGCTATTTGGAAGGGCAGGCTTTTCTGAGCCCTTTTACAAAGGCTTAGAGGTCATCTCCTCAGCCGTTCATGTCCATGTGGGTGGCATCTGCCTGGGTCGGTTAGCCCTCTGATTGTTCCCGTAGCTCCAGCGGCCAGATGTGCCTCTCTGCGAGGATGTACTTATCTGGGCTTTTACCTTGAATATGACCAGACTCCTCTGCAAACATGAAATGAATTGAATGTTCTTGGCTTTTTTAAACGGCGAGCTTGGGGAGCCTTCGGCATGACTCATCCTTCCCCCCACGCTTTAGCTTTTCCCAAATGGAGCGCTGGCAAAAAGCATCAGCTGTGGGCAGGTGACTCACAGAAATCTTTGCAGTAAACCAAAAAGTTCACTGCTTAAAATCTGGTGCTTTTCCCAACAGTGTTCCTGAAGAATAGCTCCTGTGGCCTCTCTACTTTGCTGGCACTTTCATTGGGAACAAAGTTGATATGGTCTGGGTCAGATAAGAGCTGCTCGTTCCTTAAGTTCTAGTTCATTTATATTTTCTTTAATAAAAGTGGACGGCTCTGTCTACTCAGTAGATTTTCAGGATTGTCTGCTAATGGAGTGTGAATGTAGCGTTTATTTGTTCATTCATTTATTTTATCCAGCAGCCCTTTGTTGAATGCCTGTTGCATGCCAAGCAATGTGCTAGGTCCTAGCATCAGAGAAATAGGGCTTGGGCCCTGCCCTCAGGGACCATATAGCATGGTGGTGGGGAGAGGCACAGGGCAAATGGTTCCAATACATGGTGAGTACAGCGTGAGGCACAGAGGGAGCATAGAAGAGGTTTCGCCCCCAACGGCCATAGGTGGGCAGAGGCTTGAAGACAACTGGCCAGGGACATCTGCTTTGCAGAAGCTCAGAGAAGACACAGAGCACGGCTTGTTGGGAGACTTGCAGATGGTCAGGTTGCCTGGGATGTGGGCCATGTGTAGGGAACTGACTGTACCATATATAAAAATCAACTCCCAATAGTTCATGGAATCTAAATGTAAAAATCTACAATTGTCAAACTTCTAGAAGAAAATGTAGCAGAACATCTTTGAGATCTAGACTTGGGCAAAGATTTCTTAGACATAACACCAAAAGCACAGTCCATAAAAGAAAAAATTGACAAATTGGGCTTCAACAAAATGTTAAAGTTCTGTTTTTTGAAAACTGTAAAGAGATTGAAAAGACAAGAAACAGACTGGGAGAAAATTTACGCAAAGTATGTGTCTGATAAAGGACTTGTATCCAGAATATATAAAGAGTCCTCAATAATTTTTAAAGAAAACAACCCAGTTTTTTTTTTGCATTTTTTTAATTGGATTATAATTGCTTTACAATGGTGTGTTAGTTTCTGCTTTATAACAAAGTGAATCAGTTATACATATACATAGGTTCCCATATCTCTTCCCTCTTGCGTCTCCCTCCCTCCCACCCTCCCTATCCCACCAGTTTTTTTTTAAAAAAAAAAAAGGGCAAAAGGTTTGAACAGACATTTCACCAAGTATATATAGATATAAAATAATATCACATGTAAAGATGCTCAGTATCTTTAGTCGTTGGGGAAATTCAAGTTTAAAACCACATTAGCTACCGTTAAACGCCTATTGAAATGGCTAAAATCAAAAAGACTGACCATAACAAGTGTTGACAAGGCTGTGGAGGACCTGAAACTCTCATCCCCTGCTGGTGGGAATGTAAAATGATACAACCACTTTGGAGGATAGTTTGGCAGTTTCTTAAAAAGTTAAACATATGCTTACCATGTGACCCAGCCATTTCACTCCTAGGTATTTACCTGGAAGAAAGGAAAACATATGTCCATAAAAGACAAATGTTCAAAGCAGCTTTATTTGTAATAGCCCCAAACTGGAAACAATCCAAATGTTCATCAACAGGAGAATGAATGGAGTAGCAAAGCAATACATTCCATGCAGTGGAATACCTAACCCAGCAATAAGAAGTCCTGAAGTATGGATACGTACAAGAGCATGAATGAATCTCAAAACAATTACACAAAATAGTAGATACTGTATAGAAAGTCCTAGCAATTATAACCTAGTATATAATGACAGAAAGTAGATCAGAGGTTGCCAGGGAATGGGTGCGGGGTTTAGGGAAGATGGTGGAATTGCCAAGGGCACAAGGAACAAGGAAAACATCAAGGATGATGGCTCTGTTAATTATTTTGATTGTGGTGATGGCTTCACAGCTGAATACGTATATCAGAACTTCTATCATACACAGTAAGTATGTACAATTTATTGTGTCTCATAAAGCTGTTGGAGGAAAAATCATTGGGAGGAGAAAGAATTTATTCATATTAACTTTTTGAGCTTTTACTTCATTGACTATATATCTTTTAAACTTGTGATTACTGTCTTTAATTCATTTAAAATATCCTCTGTTTGCACAATTCTGTGCTAAATAAGGTGTGTCCCTCCCTCACGGAGTTCTGTGATTATCTAGGGGAAAACCAGACATCCTCAGCTCACTTCTTTAATCTCAGACTAAGTTCTGTTTAAGAAGTAGGGATGAAGGAGGCAGGATGGGATGCTGGGAAGGAGTCGGGAGGAGGGATGACATCCAGGTTGGGTTTCATGGGAGAGATCAGAATTCTCCAGGATCCTTGTCGTTACCGAGAGCCTTTCCAACAAAACCCTCTGCACAAGCCGCCGTCAGCCTTTGGTTTGTACACATCCATTGTTGAGATTACACACAGCTGTTCAAGAGTCCACTTGACGTGAGGATGGGCTCTCATGGGTTCATCTTCCCTCAAGATCTCATTCAGGGCTTAGCTTGCCTTCCCATCACCAAGTCTGTGTACCCGCCCAGATGACACACATCTGGGAAGTGCTAGGAAGAGGATTTACCATCTCCTTATGAAAATCCTTCATCATCAGACAGAGCCAGTTGCCCCAGATACAATATTTCCTTTTCCTGCTTTCCTTGGAGGGGTGGGGCCCCTCTGTGCGAGCTCCGTGGTCTGTCTCTGCTTGATGACATCTCTCTCTTCCTCTCCAGTCCACGCCTCTCTCCCTTCACGTTCACCCATGTGATGTACCTCTTCGCCAGAGGAGTCTGCTCGGGGACCAGGGTATGCCTGTCACGCAAGCCTCCTTGGGGTCATGATCTTTTAACAGCTTGTGCTGACACTTAACTAAGTTGGCTGATTTCATTACAGCCAGTTCACAACGTGGTTGCAGCTCTGTCAGTGGCCTTATTTATATAATCTGTATATTTCGTTGCTCTTTATAGTGCATGTTATGCTTTTTTAAAACTCCCTTTTGAATGCTAAAAATCTAATAGCACTTATTCTCTAAAAGACCAACCAACTCATTCATTTCCATTAACCAAAAAGTGACAGGCAAAAACTTGTCATGCCAGCAATGGTTTTAGCCGTACCGACAACAACTAAACCCAAGAAAGGAAAGGTGCAGAGGAGGAGGGGGGATACCAGTTGGATTTCTGCTACGTTCCGGGCACGGTACTAGGTGCTTTATGAATGTTGTCTGGCATATCTTCACTCACACGCTTTTAGGAAGCTGTCGTGATCCTCATTTTACAGAGAAGGAACCAAAGGTTGGAGACCGTGTGCCCTTTTCCCACGGTGGGGATGGACTGGTAGGGCAGGGATTTGATTGCAGCATTGTCTTCCAGGCTTGGAACCACGCGATACAGTCCCCCAGCCAGGAGAGAAATTATAGCTAAGGGATAACCATTTCTTCAGCTCCCATATAGCCAGGCATCTCTCAGATTATATGTGCAAGGGAGAAAAACGAGAAGCCGCTTAATCTTTGCCTGTGCATTCCTGGACAGATCGAAGAGGGAAGTCAGGACTGACTGTAACGCTGTTACAGAGTTACCCCTGCATTTCACTAATCGCATTCCAGCTGGATCTTGTAATGTGGCGAGGTTCCTGTCCCAGTTAACCAGCAGAAGAAATTGTTTCTAAGAGCCTGTATAAAAAGTACTCAAAATAATTTATTTCTCAACACAGAGGTTCCCATGGATGAGCGCGCCCATTCAGGTCGGATTAGTTGGCTTCTGGTGAGTAGAATTACTTTGATGTCATTAATTTCTTGTTTTTAAGATAAGTATACAGCATATGAAATGTGAGGGATAATATGGGACACACGTTTTGAAAATGAGACCATCCCAGAACATCTGGAACTTACGGTCCCAGTCATTAGCTAGACATAAGCTGTCTTTAGAGAAGCCTACAACATTTGGGGCTATTTGTGTGATTCTTTTTTAAATGCCTTTATCTCTTTGATTTAAAAATATATATATATTTTGGCAGTCCTTGGTAGTAAAATGATACGAACAGGACATATTTTTGGGAGGCAGTATAACACTCGAATGAAAGAAAGGGGATTGTTATCAAAGTAAAATAATAAAAAAGAATCTGAAAAGTCGACCATTTCAAAAATGCTCTGATTCTTTTCTTTTTTTTTTTTTAAGTTTGGTATTTGCTACACCTCTGTGCTGTGCTCTGTTTCCTCAGAAAAGGTATGTATTTGTTACTCTTCAGAGTGATCATGCGTTTTAATCCTAAAAACCAGTTGAAGACACAGGTCCATTTCACTAGTAGGAAAGTTGAGTCTCAAAAAATAATGAAGCCAAGCCTCTAAAAGGAAGAGATAAGAGGCAGAAATGAAATGCTTGTCTGTTTAATATCAAAATTCTCTTTGCCCAGCTCTTTTCTACCTGCTACTGTTATATTTGAAAATTCTTTATTCTTGTGTAAAACTCAGGTTAACTCTGGTGCCAATTTGCTCTTATAAAAATTTAAATATGACTCGATGTCCTATCCATTGGCAAATGCATCTATAATGCAGATATATTCGAATTTAAGTTCCACCCCCAGGGACAGCAGTTATATGCACTTAGCTTTGGTGGTTGGTATATTTGCTTCCCTTCTTCCTACTTAGGGTTTTTTTTTTTCTTTTTTTTCTTTTTTTGCCTTAAAAGCTTGATTGTGCACGTGTCTTTCATCACAAGCTGCCCTTGAATCCTGCCTTTGATGTAAGAACTGCATTGACAGGCATTAAATCAGCGTCACATAAATCTAAGGCTTCAGCTTTTTTCTATTCTAACATCAAGGCACAGAGGAGCAGCATTTTGTTGTTTTGCTGTGGTCTGTGTTACCAGACTCCTGCCCTTGTAATATCCTTCGTGGGCCAGCGGGCCCCAAACATATGGCCTTTAATGCCCTAGGCTTTCACAGTGGGTTTGGGATGAGGTATTCTGTTCTAGAACTAACTTCATCAGGTCCCTCTACCTGATAGAAAAATCCATCTTTTATCCGGTCTTTCACTTCTGCCTTTGACCCCCACTGTTCTTAGTTGGGGATTTAAATTTCAAGGAGAGGGAACTTTTATCACCTTGATGCCTAGCTAAGCCCCCTTTGAAGAGGGCGGGACCTTCAGAACCTCTGTTGAAGCCCAATACAGATGAGTTTCCTAAAGAGAAGCACTCATACCTATTTAATTGTACAAACCCCAGAATCTCAGGGCTTAAGGTAAGAAATGTTTATTTCATTAGTATAGCGCATTGGAATGTGTGTTCAGCCCTTGACCTTGTGCTCGGTGACTTAGGAACATGGCATTTGGGTCGAGAAAGATCTGACTTCAAATCTCAGTTACACCTCCAGTTTCCTTATCTGTAAAATTAGGATAATCCCTGACTTGCCAGGTTTTTATAAGGGTTAAAACGCATAACGTCGGACCAGGAAACTGAGTACTAAGTCACACCCATTATCATTATCATCAGCAACATGATTTTAAAATTACCCAAGTTCCCACTATATGGAAAAAAAATAGCCATTGTGGTTTTTTTCTAGTTTTTTTCTATATTCATAATTTTTCTCTTTTTTGCATATGTTTATAAATCTGTATCCTACCTTTTTTTTTAAATTTTTTTTATTTTTGGCTGTGCTGGGTCTTCGTTTCTCTGCGAGGGCTTTCTCTAGTTGCAGCAAGCAGGGGCCACTCTTCATCACGGTGTGCGGGCCTCTCACTATCGCAGCCTCTCCTGTTGCGGAGCACAGGCTCCAGACGCGCAGGCTCAGTAGTTGTGGCTCACGGGCCTAGTTGCTCCGCGGCATGTGGGATCCTCCCAGACCAGGGCTCGAACCCGTGTCCCCTGCATTGGCAGGCAGATTCTCAACCACTGCGCCACCAGATAAGCCCCCTGGCAGGAGTTCTTTAGACCCAACCAAGTTGTCAGTTACTTGCCACGCAGTCATAATTTGGATGTTTGGTGGTCATCTGGGTGGATCTTTTCAAGTCCAAAGTGATAGAGCAATAGGAGAACGAGAAAGACTGAGTGGGAAAAGCCTTGGCCTCAGTGCACTTCTTCACGGCCAGAGAACTGGTCTCTGCCAGATCCTGCAGGCGACGTCAGCTGCCACTTAACGGGCTACTCGAATCTACATGGCTCAGGATAAGTCCCAGCCACCCTTCAGAGGGGAGCCATAGCCCAATAGGCAGATCGAGATTATGGCCTTTGAGGCCCCGCATTGGGTGCCAGAAAAGATGTTGCAGGAAAGAGAGTGGGGTGCGAGAGGATGGTCACATCCCAAGTCATGTCTGTGTCCCTGGGGTGGCCGCCAAGTGTGGGTTCTTGGCTTTGTGCAGGCAAGAATTCAAGAGCAAGACCTAGTAAAGTGAAAGAAGGTTTATTCAGGGAGATACACACTCCATAGACAGAGTGTGGGCCATCTTGGAAGGCAAGAGGCCTCTTACCTTTTTTACCTCGGAGTTTACCACATCTCAACTATATTAAAGAACTAATCTTTTTAAAAGACTAATTATATAGTGTTACCAAACCCAGGTTCGGCTGCTTGCCGCTCAGAAGCCAATAATTCAAGAGGCAGGTGTCAGTAGAAAGGAAAGGTGCTTTAATCAGAAAAGCTGGCAGTCTGGGGAGATGGTGGACTTGTGTCCAGAGACCAGCTCTGATGATTCTGCTCAGCCATGACAGTTTTTAAAGGGAAAAAAATGGAGGGGGAAGAATCTCAGCGAATCATCGAGGCAGGAAGCTGGATTCTGCATCATTCTCCGTTGAGTGCAGACTGGCTGAGTCTCTTCACATGTTATCTTGCCCACATGATCTGCCTGCGGGATTGCTTAGGGGGATTCGTTGGGGGTAGAGAGCTAGTCATTTTTTTAACTGCTTACTTCTTCATTCTTCTTTTTATCTAGGAAAAGAATCAACAGGTTAGACAAGGCATGGTGTGCATTCAGGACAGCACAAGTCAGGAGTTAGGCTAATCGCCTAGTGATCTCATCCCTGTCATTAGGTTCTTTTACAATCAGAGGGCAACAGAAATGGGCAAACAGGAAAGGGGCAAACGAGTTGCTTTCAATAACAAAATGTCCACAGTTTTTCTGGACAGTTTTTCTTCATCCTTAATACATATGCACATATAAAACATTCAAGTACATTTTTAAATGTATAAAGCAAGCACTAACGGTGGTCAACAAGACATGTTTTTTCTCATACATTTTAGTATTTTCTGAAAGTTTTAGAATAAGTATGTTTTACTATACAGTGGACAAAAGCAGATTAACGCAAGTGAATTTGTAGTGCTAAAAAATTCCACTGAGTGCATATATCTTTTTTTAATTAACGGTGAACATGTATGTTGTTTTCCTTGGGAAGTGGCGTGACCACAGGTTGTTTTCCAATACCATCAGGGTCTGAGAGTGTCATCACCATACCTCCTTGCTGGCAAAAGTGGTTTTTAAGGCTTTTAATAAGATGAGAGGTAAAAAGCGTACCTCAGTGTTGGGTTTTGATGGTGCCTTTCTTTGATATTTAGTGACAGTTTTCTGAGAGGGACAGGATACTCGTTTTCTGGGCATGTGAAGCATTTTTCAAACAGGACTCTGTTGTCCCAGTCACAGGGGGTGGGTGGGGCTACTCTCTCTCCTCTCTCCAGGTTCTAATTCCCACCTCCACCCGTGGAATGACCCTGTCTGTCGTTTCTCCCTTCTCCCAGTTCCATGTCTGTGACAAGCTTGGAGACCGAGCTGCAAGCCAAGATCCAAGAGACCCATCCTGAATTACGGCGCGTGTACTTTAACAAGGGATTATAAAGTAGGGAAAGAAACATCTTCAGAGGATCCTACCAACCACAAGTGTGGTGTAGCCAAGTTGGTAAGGAATATCCTGGTTCTGGTCGACAGGTGACAGATACCTTTTAACGATCCACATTAGCCTTTTAGAGTCAAGCTGCTACTTACAGCACAGCACCTGGGGTGGCCTCCCCTTACATTTGAATCATGGTATAATTTACAGAAACACCCTTCCTGTAGCTTTTGTAGTCACTGTTTTTTCAAAGACAATATCCCCGGGCTTCCCTGGTGGCGCAGTGGTTGAGAGTCCGCCTGCCGATGCAGGGGACATGGGTTCATGCCCCGGTCCGGGAAGATCCCACATGCTGCGGAGCAGCTGGGCCCGAGAGCCATGGCCGCTGGGCCTGCGCGTCCGGAGCCTGTGCTCCGCAACGGGAGAGGCCACAACAGTGAGAGGCCCGCGTACCACAAAAAAAAAAAAAAAAAAAGACAATATCCCAACCCTCACCCAGAGTTTTCAAAAGCACCGCTAGGCATAGAGTAGATGTTCAGTATATTGACTGTCAGTCAATGAAAAGGAAATCTGTTTAAAATACTGAATTTTTATCCTACTCTGGTTTCAAATCAAGGAGAGCTCAGTAGTGAGTTGAGAAAACACAAAAGCTCTGAAGCTAAACTGTAAAAGAAAATGACTCGTAAATATTAAGGACAGTTTACTTTCCTGCCCAGTTCGGGCTGGAGGCGACCTGAAGTAGATGATGAGTTCTTTGCATTTGTAGGATAAAAGCTCCTTCATACACCTCCCGGAAGTCAGAGTGATAGACAATTGTGAAAGGTCCCTGCTGTCAACAGCTGTATGCTTTCATATTGCTGGTGGATTTCTTCGGTTGAGTTTGAAATTTATTCTATTTTACATTCTTATGAAGATATCAATCTTACCTTGCACTTGTTGACTTTATATTCAGTCATTTAAATCAACTAATCAAATAACAGAAATGCACAAATGTCAAATTTTGGAAGTATATTCAAAACCAACGCTGTATGACTGGGTTGAATCTGGCGTGTTTGATTTTTTTTTTTTTTTTTTAGAAGTGAGAGAACAGTTCCCTCTGCCTACATGTCTTTTCTTGTCATCCTCGTAGATCTCTTTGGCTTTCAGAAAGATACGGAAATAATGTGTATGTGAATCAATGACTCAATGAGTTTTACTTGAATGTTGTATATTACATTCCACCCTGTTTGAAAATAATGAACCCATGGACCACTGTTTACATCATCTGTAGTATCTTCACATACAATATATTTAATGTTAATAGATTATGTTTCAACTCTGTAGAGGTTCAAAGGCATATGTGAGGTGGTCATTTCACTGAGTATAGACCACTCGATTCAATTTGTAATTCAGAGACTTATAAGTGGGAAAAAAATGTAGAAACTAGTTTGGGCAAATTTTTCCTGACACTGTGACCAGACTGAATTTCCTCATAAAGAAAAAATGGTGTGCCTCGTGTCTGTGTTTCTCTTTTCTCTGAAACGATGAATGGACCTGAAGGTTTTGGGCCACTCTGAGCCTTCCTTTATATACTGCCAGAATATTCTCATTTAGATTTCCTGTCTTAAGCCATTTGAAGCAAAAGAGCTTCCCCATGACATTCTGGCCTTGGATGTCTTTTGTGGCCATAGATGCTTCTCTTTAAAAATGGGTAAAAGCAGGAAATTCAAGGCAGAGCTCCACGAGGTGCTTAAAGGGCACTTTTAACAAGAAACTAAAGCCCTTGAGGCCTACCCCACTCGCCCCAGCTAATCTCAGAATGCTTACCCCGAGTCAGGTGGCAGCTCCATGTCCAAATCTTAACCTTCGTTGAAAAATTAATGAATGCCTGGTTGGAAGATTGACAAACTGACCAAAATTTTAATACACACCAGGATGAGATGGCCAAAGGATCATTACAAAAGGGATAATGAGCCTGGAGATGTGTCTTTTTAAACATTATCTGTTGAAGCTTCTGACTCTTGATGCTTTTATAGAGAACTATGAATTGTATAGTTGAATCATGGTTTATAAAAAGGAACAAAATGAACCAAGATTGGCGATCTTTGCTGATCTCTTAGGAATACCTCTTCTGGAGAAAAGTTCACACGAAGTGCAATATGCTTGTAAAGGTAAATAGTTATTAATATTTCTAGCAACATGATATAAAGAATTATGACTGTAAGTATTAACCGACTGGCAGCTTTTTTCAGTATTAGCACAGTGTCTGGCCAGTGTTGGAGTCGATGTATTATTTCAGTTCAACTGGATGAAATGTTAAATAAACTCAGAATGAAAAAAAAATTCTCTCTTTCATTTGTATGTAAAGGATGATGCAGTTTTTATGTTATACTCAATGGTACCTTTCATTCTAACTTAATATCTGGGTACCATCAGTAACTCCTGATGAAGAGATATTTTTGTATTATGCCTTTAGCAGGAAATATATTTCTAGTCCTGGCTACCAGTTTTCCACCTTCTTGAACACCATAGAGGCTCCCACCCGCCCCACCACGGCAGCCCCACACAGCGTAATTCCAGGTACGTTCGTTATGACACAGGGGGAATGAGATTCTGCCTTAGACCCTGATGACTGACACCCTTACACATGTGGTCAGGTCAATTTGCTTTTATATTGTTTGTCAGATTCTAATGTGGAACTAGCGTTTACCATAGTTCACAGAGAAAATCTAAATTGAACCCAGGATTGGGGAGTGCCTTATTAAGAGACGTAAAAAAGAACTGAGCATTTTACCCACCGTGGTCACGTCTCTGCTCTGTGTTGCTACAGGACCTCTGTTTATCACTTAAATTATTGAAATATATTCAAGAGCTTGGGCCTAGGAGTCAGAGCCGCTACAGTCTTGGTTGTACCCACTTTTAAAATAAACGTATCTGGGCTGGTGACATTCTCTGTGACCTTCAGTTTTATTAGTTTAGATTGGAGAGAATAATTGAATCTACCTCACAGAGTTGTAAACAAGATAATTCCAGCACAGCGGTTTACGTAGTGCCTGGTACAGAGTAACCATTCAGTGGACGATTGCCAATTGTCTACAGATGTTGGACGTGCATTCCAAATGCCAGTACATCAATCTACTGGTAAGATTTCAGAATCTTGGCGGCTTCCCCAGAGATAACCCACAACTTCACTAAAAGTAGCAGATTAAAGTGGCCACGGGGAGACACTTGAATCCATCCTTTTAAAACATCCAACGATTAAGGTTTTGCCTAGATGAGACAGAGGTAGGAAAGTCTCTGCTCACAGATGAGAAAGCTGGGGCTTCAAGTAGTACAAGTTCAAGGCTGCTCCTGGTCGCTTGAAAACTATAGTGGCAGCCAAGGTCTGACACCTGAATCTACAGCCCTGTCCAAAAAGTGTAAACAACTGGAACACTCCAATAACATTAGTTTTTCAAATTGGTGTATTCTTGTGTATTCATAATTTCACTAAAAGCCAAAGAAAGGTCAGGTTACATCTGTTAGTGATGTTATAAAGTATCAAGCTCTAGATATTCAAAGTATGGTCCATAGCCCAGCAACATCCAAGTTTGTTAGAAATGCAAGTTCTTGGGCCCCAGCCCAGATCTGCTGAGCCAACATCTGCCAGATAACAGGAGCCCTGAGATCCCCGTATGCGTCACAGCTGGAGAAGTTCTGGCTGTGCCACATCTCCGACGCTCCCAGGGACCCGAGCTTCACTGGGTCAGTTTCAGATCAACTTCTAATACTCTGTGAGTTTGCGTATTTACCCCTCACCAGATTCCAAGGAAGCTTCCAGCTTCAATGTTGACGTTCTTAGGGACATAGGGTCAACAAGCTTACGAGGGCAGGGATTTCTGTTTTGTCCACGGCCGTAGCTCCATCACCTAGAACAACTGGCACCAGCGAAGGGTCCCCATATGGTCATCGGGTTCATCCTGGGCTTTTTCTGGGAATCTGAAGAAGGGTCTTCACATTTCCGATATCCAGTTGTGGAAAGGAAGCCACTTGGCGTCACGGAGAGGTCATCACCAAGATGTGGAAAGAACAGGGAATCTGAGGGTTTCTGGGACCAGAGCTGGCCATGAATGTTATCCTTGGGAACCAAGAGGCAAAATGCGCATCCAAGTTGTAACCATTGTTGTGGAGCCAGCCCAACTGTCACGGAGGACACCACTGCCGCTGTAGCTTTTGGAGACGAAGGAGCACTTGGGACAATACACATAGGGGCTTGTTGAACCCTCAAGGAGCCCACGATATGCCCAGTTTTAAAGAGAAGGAATTTGAGGCTCAGAGATGTGGGCTGATTTGTCTAATGTCATGCGGTGGCCCAACTGCTATCTCAGTCCAGGCCTGTCAGACTCCAGTGTCTTCCACTGTACTTCACAGCTTCTCCATCAATAGGAATAATTAGAACTAGCTTCGGTACAGCATTTTACAATCTTCAACGTATTTTTATTTCTGCATACATTACTCCTTGTAATACCCCCGACAGTTCCTCTGAGCATCATCTCCATTTAAAAAGTGGGGAAATAGTCTTGAAGAAGTGAAATCACTTACCACCAACCTAACTTGGGGGATTCAAAGGATTATAAAAGATGTATTCACGTTCCCCCACACACACACCCACAAACAAAAGGTTTATGGAACATACAGAATTCCAATAAGGACCCAACCAAGGTCAAAGGCAGATCAGCAAGGTCATTTCCAGATAGGATCCCCTATTAGAGTAATAGGAACAATGATTTTCAAAGTGTGGTCCCTGGTCCAGCAGCATCAGCATCACTGGGAACTAGAAATGCATGTTCTCAGGCCCTCTCGTACTGAATCAAAAACTCGAAGGTGGGACCCGGCCAACTTCTAACAAGCCCTCTGAGTGACTCTGACACAGTCCATTCAAACTTGAGAACCACTGGGTGGTTGTTAGGATGAATGCTAGAGTCGCGTTCAGCTCCGTTCTATGAACTGAGGCAGGCTAATCTCTCTAAACCTGTTTCCTCATCTGTAAAATGATGTTAATGCCACTTCCGTCATTGGGTTGTTGGGAGGATTCAATGAGAATTAATAAATGGACAGCACTTAGCCTGGCACAGGGTACACTCAACGCATTGTAGCTAAATTTATGTGATCCCCGGGGCCAGAAGTTTGACAACACTGTTGGTGATCCTACAGGGAAACAGGCACTCTCGTGACTGCTGGTAGACATCCAAATTGCTGCAGTTTTCCTGCAAGACAGTTTGGGTGTCTCCCTCAAAACGTATAAAAGCACGTACCCTCCTTAAAGCAATTTCACGTCTAAGAATTAATCCCACAGATGGGTACACTCGGGTTCACAGGAGACCTGGCTACTCCTGGGAGGGAACCGTATGAATGCAATGGTCGGGGGAAGTGAAGGAAGGGGGAGGTTGGAGAATATTTCCAGAAGATGGTGAGAAACTGCCAGGTAGGAAAAAAAAAGTGTACACTATTGTGGGTAATCCCAAGTATAAGAATAAATTTTCCCTTGGGAAAAAGAATTTTTTAATTTCTGAATTGGATTTTTGCAAGATAGAAGGATAAATAACAGTTGATTGTCACAAATATAAGCTAATTTGGGAAGAAAGGCTATCTCTGGATGGTGGGATTTTAAGTGATTTTAAAATTTTCCCCTTTATGCTTTTCTAGTTTTACAGATTTACTTCTGTTTCTGAACTCAGGACATATTAAATGCTACTTAAAAAAAAAAAAAAAAACCTGTAGGTTATAGTCCCAATTTTATAATAATATATGCACTGATACGTATAAAAAGACATATTAGAGGAATATATACCACAATGGTTAACAGTTGGTATCTCTGGATTTACAGGTCATCTTTATTTTCTTTACAGCTTTCTGTTTCTCAGATTTTCTGGAATGTACCTTTATTGGTTCTAAAATCAGAAACACGTCAAGTTCAGGCCGTTGAGTGACCCCCAGCTCAGGCTTGGAAGCGGGTGCCTCTCAGCTGCCAAGCCCTGGGATTACCGAGCCAATCATTGACCCTCCCCTTGATTCCATCTCTCTCCTGGAAGTGATGGAAACAGTATCTACCTTATAGAGAGGCCTGAACCTGTGGTTTTGGAGCTCCAGGCCGGAGAGATCCGCAGCGCCGAGAGACGCCGCCAGGGAGCAGCATTGCCTGCAACATCGCGCGACTGGAGCCCACCGATCCCCAGAGCTGCCGGCAGGTGGCGGAAGGCAACAGACTGCGGCCCTCGAACGTGCATCTCTGGATTTCCAAGGCCAGGTCGGGAAGATGGTGCAGGAAGCCGGGAGGACATGATCTCTCCAGCTTCAGGAAGCTGGAAAGATGCCAACAAGCAGGAATGGGACTTATTGTACAGGGCACCTGACTCCCGGTAGGAGGGGGGCAGTGCGGAACACAGAACAATTGTAGGCCAGACCCAGCCCCTGCCCTCGGGGCCATCAGTGCTGCGACACAGGCCAATCACACCTGAAGCTGGCTCAGGGAAATGGAGCTGGGAATCAGTGAGGGCTTTAAAGAGTGGCATCTCAACTGATACCGGGAAGAGGAGTAGAAATCTCTCACTGGGAGGAGAAAAGGGGCAAGAAGAAAACTAGGGCTTCTCCGTACCGGAATGGGCTTCCCTTTTCATGGAAAGATCTAGAAACCAGGGAGAGTGTGGCTGAATGGTGTGTGCAAAGGAGGGAACTTTGGGGAAGATGCCACCGGCATCTCAGGGTCGTGAGGGCCCTTCAGTGCCCAGGGAAGGAGTGCGGGCTTCATCCTGAAAGCAGGGACTCCTTCTGGAGGCTTTTGTCCCGGGGAGGAACAGTCAGGTCCTAACTCTGTCACTTGCTGTTTTTGTCATGTGGGACCAGCCAGTTCCCCTCTCCGATGCTCAGTGTACTCATCTGTAAAATGGAGACAATAAATTGCAAATAATAAATAAACACATACATTACAGACAATAAATACATACATACATTACAGTCTTGCTGTGAAACTTAAAATGGGTAAATGGAGAACCTGAAGTCGTGACTTTCCTTCCCTTGTCCTTTTAATTCTCTGCAATAAACCAAATGGAAAAGACAGACAAGCAGGCCATTTCCAGGATGTCACAGTGTCGGTTTGGCAAGTGTGACGTTTCCAGGAGCCAGGAAATCGATTCATCATGTGTGATTGCAATCAAGAACAAGTTCTTTCCTCGTATTCTCATTTATGATGAAAATGTATTTTAATCATGTGCAATCTCCAAGAAAGATGGTAGCAGGAGAGAACAAGGTTTTTAATAACGCAAAGCTAAAAATAGAGACGAAGATGACGATGCTATTGAAATTCCAAAGGATGCCACCTCCTGATACAAACCCTGAATAATAATTTCGGTCCAGAACTAGGAGTGGGGTTGCTGGGAACCCTGTTCCCCAGGGGAGTGGCCTCAGGTGCAGCCGGGTGGCTTACCCGCTGGATGGCTGACATAGGAAAGAAGCAGAAAGTTTTCTTCCAACGGCCTTCTCCCTGGGCGGGGTGAGTCACATCGGCAAATCTAGTGAGGATGACCCGATGAGGAGGAAAAGGATACTGTCACGGAAAGAGAAGCTGGGACTGGATTCTACTTCTGCAGTGCACCTCCAGCTTCCCAGGGCTCCTTTGCAAGGCAAAATCTGGACAATGGGGAAACAAAAGAAAACAAAGCGAAGGACTCCCAAGTAGAGGCTGACAATAAAAAAATGGAGAGAGGGGGAGAAGGCTGGACAGAAAAGCTGCCTGGACCAGGTGTAGACAGCAGCTCTCAAGTCTGGGAGTTGAGAGCCGGGAAGACAGGGTTTGGGGGGAGGGGACACAAAGAGGCAGCAATGGGGAGCCCCCATCCTTGATGCTGGGCATTAAGAAGGCACCCCCGTTTGGGTGTAGGGTAGGGTTTCTCTCCCCTTGGCTTCACTCCAGAATCACCTGAAGAGACTTTCACAAGTCTCATTGCTCAGGTCCCATCCAAACCAATCACATCCCAATATTCGGAGGTGGCCTGGGAATCGGCATTTTAGGCTCCCCAGGGCTTAGGTTCTAAGTGCAGCCAGGGTTGAGAACTGTTGTTCTCGAGATCGAAGAGTACGTTAAAGTGATTCCACGGCTTTGGAGGTGCTGGGGAGCGGGGGCAGTGGTTAGTGCTCTGCAGTGGTGGGGACGGGACGTCCCGCAGTGAACTAGGAGTGTGGACACTAGGAGTGTGGACCTGTGTTATCATTTATTTGCACTCGACCACTGTCGAGCCTCCATTACAGACAGCGATGGCTAACAGGCACTGAGCAATTATTTTACCCTATCTCAGCCTCATTTACTGTCACAACACCCTGTCAAGTAACTGCGACTCTAGTTGCTCCCACTTCACACATGAAACTGCAGCATTTCAGGGACTTGCCAGAGATAGCCAGCTCACGCGTGGCAGAGGTAGGCAGAATGCCCTCGGCCTATGTGTCCTGCCCAGACCCTCCCCTTAGCCTGCCATCCATCGCGGGTGGGGGGGGGGGCAGGGGGGAGGGTCGAGCCAGCCTCTGACCCCAGGGTAAGCACAACCAAGGCTCCATTCCCACAGGCCTGGGAGAAGAATTCTGGAACATCGCCAGAGGCAAACAACAGATGTGCCCAGGACCACAGTGGCTTGTTAGTTCTGGACAATGTGGCTCTGGAAGGATTCCAGTGTAAGTGGAGTTTGCAATGTGAAAGATGAAGCTTCTGGAGCCCTGAAGCGTGCTCTCTTCTGGGCGCGCGGCTGCTTCCTGCCTCCTTTCCCATCCAGGCTCCATCAGGCTCCGCCTCACACTCCTCCTCCTTCAGCCTTCTTTTCTGCCTCAACCTCTCTGACCTAAGAAGCCCCACCAAAATAATGCACGCTCATAAGAATAAACTAAGATGACGCAGAAGTGTATAAAGAGATGGCTTCCTTCTTCTCCTTTCCTAATCTCAACCCCAAGGCTACCTTCTCCGGGAGTAACGCCTGTGGACTTTGATCTCCATTCATCTGGCCACTGCATATGTATGCGCTCACCCGTAAGTGTATTTGGTTTGACTTCATACAAATGAAATATACATATTCTACTACAATCTCACTTTTCCCCGTAAAATTTTTTATTTTTTAGGTAATATTTATAGATCTTCCTCATTCTTGTTAAGAGCTTCATAGAATTCTGAAACGTTAATTCCTATAATTTATTAATCATTCCTCTATTGACGGGCATTTCTGTTATTTCCACAATTTTGCTACTACAAAAAAAATTCTGTTGGGAATATCCTTGTGCAAAGCTTTATATTCTTACGCTGTTGTTTCTTTAAGAGAGGTTCCTAGAAGGGAGATTAGTTAGGTCCTAGGATGTGAGCATTTACAATTTTGTTGATGATGATGAAAGCTAACTGTATTTAGCCTTTATTTTGATGTGCCAGGTCTGATAAGTGCAATTTATTCACTGTCCCATTTGAGCCTCTCATCAGCTCTATAAGATAAATTCTCTTATTAGCCTCACTTTTCACACAATAAATTGAGGCCTAGAGAGGTTGAAACCCTTGCCCCGAACCACCCTAGGAGTAAATGGACTGTCCTCCAAAAAGGTATTTCACTCTAGCAACAGGGCCCACAGCCTCCCCAAGATAGGATATAGTTGTCTTTGTAAGAACTAAATATCTAAAAGTCACTTTTTAAAATTTTACTTCTCATCCCTTGGGATAAATCTTTCGAACTTCCACTGTTACCGTTCTCTTTTGGACCATTGTCTCCCCTACTTGGACCAGAGCCTCCACTGGCTCCTGCTGCCAGGCTTCCCTCTTTTAGCCCATCCTCCACATTTGCCTGAGCAGGCACACCCTCCCCTGAAGCCATTTGACAAAGTCCTGGCTCCTCGGTCTGACATGTGAGACCCTCCATAACTTCCTCCCTGCCAGACTATGCAAATGAATATCCTCTCTCTGGCCCTCCTGTCCTTCTCCCGTTGGCTTTTGCAAACCATGTCGATGTACTTTCACATCTCCAGGCCTGTGCACATGCCATTTCGTCTTCCTGGAAAGCTTTCCTATCTTTGATATGCCTGGTGAACTCCTACTCATCCTTCAAAGCCCAGTTAAAATGGCCCCTCCTGAGACCAGGGTAAAACCAACAAGAACACCAAAATATTAATATTGAAGTGATACTGATATTTATTTCTGTTTTATACTTTTTTGTGCTTTCTAAATGTTTTGACATGAGTAACTATTTCGTAACTAGAAAAAAATAAAATAACTTTAATCTTTGAGCATTTTTCAGTTGAAATGTCTTAGTCTGTGCTCTCTAAAATAGTGCTTTAGGGCCCTGACCTAGATAATTCTAAATTACTCTCTGAGAGGAACCTTGGCCTTGCCTCTTTGTTCATATTTGGGTCCAAGTAGGTGTCTTTTTCCTCTGAGAGAATTTCCAGGTGCCTGGCACATAGGTGACACTCAATAAGTGGCTGCTAAATACATTAATTAATTAACTAACTAACAAAAAATCAAGCCCACACACATTGGCTGACTTCTAAAGCATAAGCTTCTCATGCATTCAAAAGAAGATTCCTTCCTGGGTTCCTCTCCCCCAGACACAAGGACAGACATGCCCTCGAGGAAGTCCCTACATGTGATTGCTTCTGGGTCCCTCTGGGTCTTCGGCAGCTAAGAGAGCAGACGTTACATATTTGGCTCAGTGTTGGACCACTGTCTCATTCCCCAAAGCTGGGAGGCACAGTTTAAGAGCAGAGGGATTGGGACTTCCCTGGTGGCGCAGTGGTTAAGAATCTACCTGCCAATGCAGGGGACACGGGTTCGAGCCCTCGTCTGGGAAGATCCCACATGCCACGGAGAAACTAAGCCCATGCGCCACTACTGAGCCTGCACTCTAGTGTCCGTGAGCCACAACTACTGAGCCCACATGCCACAACTACTGAAGCCCACACACCTAGAGCCCGTGATCCACAACAAGAGAAGCCACCACAGTGAGAAGCCCACACACTGCAACGAAGGGTAGCCCCCACTCCCGCAACTAGGGAAAGCCTGCATGCAGCAATGAAGACCCAACTCAGCCAAAAAAAAATAAAGTAAAAAATAATAAAATAAATAAATTTATTTAAAAAAAGAAGAGCAGAGGGATGGAGGAGAGGGTCAAGGGTACTCAGGTCTGGCTATTTCTGTCCAATGCAGATTCTTCTAAAAACAACCTTTGCTCTAGAACCTGATGCTGCCTTGGCTGAACTTCAGAGCTGCACCACCGTCTGAAACTTTCCCTGCCTCTTCCCCCTTTTATCTTTCATGGGCATTATGCCCATTAACCTCGTTGCTCTGCTAATTTTTACCGAGCCTTTAGCACACATCAGGAACTGATGTTCTCCGTGCACTGCCATTTAGTCCCCACAGGAATCCTCGGCTGTAGGAAATGATATCATCCCCCTTTTATAGATGAGGAAACCGAGGAGTGGAAAGATTATGTGGCTCCCCCCGGGGGCCAAAGCCAATGGGAGGAGGAGTCAGGCTTGGACTCGGAGACCGTGTCTGCATCCCTCCAGCATTCTCATTGCTCCGCCCTCTCACCTGGATGTTTTCCAGACTCTCATTAACTCCAGATTTTTATTTATTTATTTATTTTTGCGGTATGCGGGCCTCTCACTGTTGTGGCCTCTCCCGTTGTGGAGCACAGGCTCCAGACGCGCAGGCTCAGCGGCCATGGCTCACGGTACCAGCCGCTCCACGGCATGTGGGATCTTCCCGGACCGAGGCACGAACCCACGTACCCTGCATCGGCAGGCGGACTCTCAACCACTGCGCCACCAGGGAAGCCCCAGAACTCCAGATTTTTTTAAATACACTTTCTTTCTTGGAATTTGTCCAATTAGGAAATGACGTTTACTGGTAATCTGGTCATAAATTCCTTACCAAGAGCTGAAATGAAAGGCTTCTCCTTCGTAAAGTTGCATCAGGAGTCCCACCTTGGAGACGTGAGTCAGAATGTGGGAAGGAGAGCGCTCAGCGCGCACAGAGTGGAGGAGGATCTGCCTCGGTCTCCCCATGGTTGGCAACCCTCAAAGGCCAGAGACCCAAGTTCGGGAGATGCTGTAGGTTAGAGGAAGAGCAGGGTTGGCTGACCCCTTGCACCAGAAATGCACCTCCAACCTACACTGTTGGTGGGAATGTAAATTGGTGCAGCCAATGTGGAAAACAGCATGGCGGGTTCTCAAAAAACTAAAAATAGAACTACCGTATGACCCAGCAGTTCCACTCCTGGGCATATATCTGGAATAAACAAAAACTCTAATTCAAAAAGATACATGCACTGCAGTGTTCATAGCAGCATTATTTACAATTGCCAAGATATGGAAGCAACCTAAATGCCCATCAACAAGTGAATGGATAAGGAAGATGTGGTGTATACTACAATAGAATACTACTCAGCCATAAAAAAGAATGAAATTTTGCCATTTGCAGCAACATGGATGGACTTGGAGGGTACTGTACAAGTGAAATAAATCAGGCAGAGAAAGACAAATACTGTAAGATCTCACTTATATGTGGAATCTAAAAAATACAACAAACTGGTGAATACAACAGAAAAGAAGCAGACTCACAAAAAATGAAGGAAGGAGGGAAGGAAGGAAGGGAGGGAGGAAGGGAGGAAAGGAGGGAGGGAGGGAGGGAAGGAGGAAAGGAGGGAAGGAGGGAAGGAAGGAAAGAAGGAAGGGAGAGAGAGAGGAAGGGAGGAAAGAAGGAAGGGAGGGAGGAAGGGAGGGAGGAAAGGAGGGAAGGAAGGAAAGAAGGAAGGGAGGGAGGGAGGGAGGGAAGGAGGGAAGGAAGGAAAGAAGGAAGGGAGGAAGGGAGGAAGGGAGGAAAGAAGGAAGGGAGGGAGGGAAGGAGGGAGGGAGGGAGGGAGGGAGGGAGGGAAGGAAGGAAAGAAATGTGCCTCAAAGAATGACACGGGTGGTTCCCAGTGTGGTAGCTGCCCCACCACAGACGTGATGCATTAGCTGCCCCTCTTGTTCCAGGAGGCCCACCTCCTTCCCAAGAGTCAAGCAGACAGAGAATGGCTGAGAGAACTTAACTCCTTTGTGCCTCTAGTAATGTCATCAAAACACACTGATGGCCTCTTCCCAGGGCTCGACTGGGCTCTTCTATGACTCAGAACCCCACTTTCATCAATATCTCATGACCCAGATCTCTAGAGCCTAGATATTCTTCCCCCATCCCCTTGGAGGTGGTCTCTAAAGTCCCCACTGAAGGAGGCTGTTCACATCAAATCAATGGAATAGACATAGAATAGAATCAACCAGTGCAACCTTGGCTTCTGGCCCAGGATCTCTGTCCTGGAAAATTACTAAGTCACTGCGTGAACTTGCATAAATCACTTCCCTCTTGAGCTTTGGTTTCTCTCATTTGTAAAATAGGCTCATAATAGGACCTGCCTCATGGGGTTTTTCAGGAGGATCACGTTCAATGATGCTTATGGGGGGCTGAGCACAGCACCCGCACACAGCCAACGCTTAAGTGTTAGGTACTATCTTGATCCGCTAGGGCTGCTGTAACAAAAATACTATAGACTGGGTGGCTTATAAACAATGGAAATTTAGATCTCACAGTTCTGGGGGCTGAGGAGTGGAAAGCAGGGTGCTGGCATATTCAGCGTCTAGTGGGGACTGGCTTCCTTACTGAGGGCCATCTCCTCACTATAACCTCTCAGGGTGGAAGGGACGAGCTGGCTGTCCAGCGTCTCTTTTATAAGAGAACTTATCCCCATCAGGAGGGTTCTGCCCTCAAGGCCTAATCTCCTCCCAAAGGTCCCACCTCCTAATACCATCACCTTGGGGGTTAATTTCAAATATGAATTTGGGGGGTTGGGGGCACAAACATTCAGACTACAGCAGTTACCATCTCATCTGGGGTTCATCAAAGAGTAGAATTTGGGCTCGTGTTTTTTTTAGGAGGTGATGCCAGGAAGCACAGGGGGGACCAGGGAGGAGTGTGACAGAAGCCAAGCCAGTACTGGGTGTTGTTTTGAGCGGGTTCCTGCTGGGGGCACCTGGGGCTCAGGCCCTCGAGCGAGCCTCTGAGAAACAGTGTGGAATCATGTCAGTATCATCCCCCCGGAGGACGGGAAGGAGGCTGGGACGTTTACCCCGACTCTCACCCCCGTGACGTAGGGGTCTGCCCTGGGAGGCAGTGACCAGCCCCACTGCGCATCTGGGCACAGCTGCATGAGGAGAGAAGCCCTTGGCAGAGAAGAGAGACGCAGAAGCTCGAGGAGGGAGGTGCTCAGCTTTCAGGTCAACCCTGGAGGGCCAGGGGCTTGTACAGCGGGGCTTTAATCACTTCTGTTAGGGTTACCATTATTATTACTAGTAACAACAAGTATGCATAGTACGGTATTTTTTTCTTTCACTACCCACTTAAATATAACAGACTGCTATGACCAACTCAGTCTGATTTTCCTTGTCCTCTGTGATGCTTGGATTTCAATAAATACTCGAACAGCCTCCAGGGTCCATGCAAAGGAAAGAAGGGAAACAACCAGTTATGGAGGGCTTCCGTGTGCCAGGGACCATGCTAAGCACCCAGTCCTCACACAACTTGTGCACTTGGGGATTCATAGCCCCATTTTGCAGGAAACAAAAATGAGGCCTAGAGAGGTTATGTATCTTGTCCCAGATCACACAGCTTGTAAGAGATTCAAATATTCAAAATAAGACTGGCATTGCAGACGTAGAGGATGGACTTGAGGACACGGGAGGGGGAAGGGGTAAGCTGGGACAAACTGAGAGAGTGGCATGGACATATATACACTACCAAACGTAAAATAGATACTAGTGGGAAGCAGCCACATAGCACAGGGAGATCAGCTCGGTGCTTTGTGACCACTTACAGGGGTGGGATAGGGAGGGTGTGAGGGAGGGAGATGCAAGAGGGAAGAGACATGGGGACATATGTATACGTATAACTGATTCACTTTGTTATAAAGCAGAAACTAACACACCATTGTAAAGCAATTATACTCCAATAAAGATGTTTAAAAAAGAAAGACTCTGGCATCGATCATCCCAACCACTGCTGAGTTAAACCAAAAACGGCTCCATTCTATGAAGTGACCCAGAGATCTAGTGAGGGAGTAGGACAGAGCAAGGTACTCAAAGTCAGGTGCCTAGAGGGCTGAGTTACTGACCTTAAAAACATTTCCCAAGGGTCTCCTCCTGCAGGTTTTCTCTTCTATTCTCAGGGAAGCCAGGAGATCATTTGCACATTGAGAAGACAATGGTCCCGCATTCAGGTTGACTGGGTGTCCTTGGTAATAGCGCCCCTTTCCAAATCATCCTGGTTTGGACAATATATTGTCCCCCTCTACAAAATGCTAGTTACCAAAGAGCTTCCTGGGGATAATTTTATTTTATCTTCCCCACAACCTTGAGAGAGCAAAGAGAGACCCAGAGAGGAAAGATAATGTGCACAAGGCCACACAGCAAGCCCCTGGCCTTTCTGAGACTGTCACCCAGATGCCCAACCCCAAAGCCCATGTTCTTTCTGCTCCATCATCCTGCATTTTTCTTAGATTGGTATCCATTCATTTGTTCGTTTATTCTTTCATTCTTTCTTTCTTTTTCTTTGGAGCATATGATGCTAGTCCTCATGTTTGGCTCTGTTTCCAGAAGCTCAGGGTCCAGGACACAAAACCCAGGCTTGCATCCCTGCCCTAAAGCCCATGAGATTCTGTGCATTGCACGTGGTGCCAACTCTGTGATTCTGCCTGTGGGTTTCAATCCTGGTTTTGGCGCTAACGAGCTGAGTGACTCCACCTGGGTAAGTCTTGGGCCCCCCCCCCCCCCATCTGCAAAATCAGATAATCCAAACCAGTGCCCACCTCATGCAGCTGTTGGGAGGAGGAGAGGAGGTACTGGATGGAGAGAGAGGGCTTGGCACTGTGCCTGGCACACAGGAAGTACTCGGGAGAAAAAAATGTGAGCCATTATTTCCTCTATCGGGCAGGAAACACCACCCAGATCCCAACCTGGATGATGGAGTCTCTAGGAAACCAGAGAATTGGGGTTTTGTTTTTGTCTTTAGCCCATGGCCAGGAACAGTCATTCAAAATTTATCTTCCCCCAGGGAACATGGACAACTTTCCAAAGAAACAACTGGGACTATGGAGAGGAGAGTTATTTGGCTTCTGAGGAAAGGGGACTTGAGAAATGTGGGTCCTTTATTTAAGCATCTGTGCTCTGTTTATCCTAAGAGAGTCTCCATTTAATCACACAGAAAGGCGGAATCCAAGGGGGAGTATTTGCATAATAAAAGAGGTGACTGAATTCAAACGTGTACAGTCTTTACCTCTCAGAGGCTGCAATCCTTTTGTTCTCCATTCTAATCATTTCTAGCAGTTTTTTCAAAGGCTAAAGCTTGTGTCACAGGGAGATACCAATTCAGGAGGGGAAAAAAATGGTCATAAAAGGGGTTAATTTGAATCATGGGCAGAAAGCCTTTTTTCTTTCTCTCTCTCTCTGTTTGTTTTTTTTTTTTTTTTTTGCTGTGAGGGGCCCTGACCCAGACGGGGACAGCAGTGACTGACAGCAACAGAAGGAAAAGGAACTGATTTCCTGGTTCCTTTTTCCTTTCTTCTTCTTCTTCCCCAGCAGGGGGTGAGGGAAGGGTATTTCTTCAAAGTGGAATTTTAAAACGTTCTGAATTCATATCCTTTTTAAAAAAAAAAACAAAACAAAACAAGATGTAAAACTGCTTGATAAATGCAAACAAAACACTGGGAAATGTACTTGAGTTTCAACATTATGACCAGTTGGAGAGGCAGAAAGGCAGTACTTGAGGACCTACCATATTCTTAATCTTCTCAAAGTCTTTGATGTGTTTATATTATTTTCATTTTACAGATGAGGAAATGAGGTGGAGGTGGTTCAAGAAAGTCCCAGGAAAGTGCTTGAGGAAGGGATTGAATCTCATTGTTTTTCCTACGAAGAAAGCAATATAGAAAAAAAAACAAAAACAGATACCTGCCTCCCCCAAAAAAGAACACATGAACAAAGAAAGAAGGGGGGTGTGGGTTGACTCCTTAGCTATTATAAAGAGAAAAAAATGTAAAGAAAATATAAGCAGATAGATTCTGAAACACACACTGAGCGTCAGAAATACACCGAGAAAAATAGAGGCTATGTGGAAACAGACCTCTGGAGGCCAGCGGGGTAATATGTCCTGAGTAAGGAAGTGAAGCCACCTGGTGGGGACCTTGGCACCGTGGACTGCATGTGTCCTGTCTAAAAGGGCACAGTCAAGGATGGAAGAGATAGTGGCAGTGTAGTTGCCTCCTCTTACACACATGCACAGAATAACTAGGAGAGCAAAAGAAAAGGAGCCACAGACAACATATTTAATAAAACCAGGGGACAAAGGATCCCAGAATACAGGAGGCTGCAGTGACACCGCCGATGGCAACAAGGTCACCTGGGTCGCAGCCGTGTGGGAGCAGATAGAGGGAAAACAAAGACTTCCAGACGTCCTAAGAGCCAGGCACTGCAGAGACTGACAACAGTGAGTCCTTGAGAGGTGGACGTGTTACAGCGGGCACGTAGCTACATATGAGCAGAGAAACGGCGTGGGGGGGCGGGGAGGCACCAGCCAGGTGGCAGGAAACCACACATCTTGTGAACAGCGGGGGTCTATGGGCAGACAAAGAAAAGCAGGAACCTCCAGACTGACAGGAAACCACACATTTGGGGGTGATAAGTGCCCTAGAGACAGACTAAGAAAGGTGGGAAAAGGCAGGAATCTCCAGTGTCTAAATGTAACATTTTGTTCATTATGCTGTCATTACAATAAAATTAGCCTTGCAGCTAAAAGTACCCATCATGCACCCATGCCATGATACTATCAATCAAAGCTAAATAAGGAGTATTTGCATAATAAAAGAGGCAATTGAATCGTGGGCAGAAAGCCTTCCCTTCCCTCTAGGGAAGGTGGAGCTGGGATGAAAATCAGGGACTTTGACCCCCAAACCTCTTCCTCCGCAATGACTATTCTGCCCCTTCATTTGTACGCCCCTTATAACCGGCTTGCCAAAGAAACTCAGGGCAGCAGCTGCTCGCTTGTCTGCCTGCTGTCCCTCTGAGAATGTATTCTTGCTTAAATAAATCCTCACTTTACTTTCTTGATCTCCCCGTCTCATTTCTGAATTCTTTCTGTGATGAGACAAGAACCTCACTTTCACCGGAAACAGTCTGGAGTACACAGAACTGGGAGAGGCCTACAAGGCTCTGCTTTGCAGGTGGCTGCACAGGGACAGAAGGGGTCTGGGTGCTGGGATAATCTGGGACCTCGAAGCTCTCCAAAATGCTCAGGAAAGAGACAGAGTCACTCATGGGGGGAACTGCTGAGAATAGTATGCAATACAACCAGGGTAGAAAGTTTGTGAGTAAAAGTGAAAAAAGGTTTAATTATCTGTGAGGGAAGTGACCGGAAGATACAGATCTCTGAAAATAAAAAGGGAGCTGGGGGCTTCCCTGGTGGCACGGTGGTTGAGAGTCCGCCTGCCGATGCAGGGCACACGGGTTCGTGCCCCGGTCCGGGAAGATCCCACATGCCACGGAGCGGTTGGGCCCGTGAGCCATGGCCGCTGAGCCTGCGCGTCCGGAACCTGTGCTCCGCAACGGGAGAGACCACAACAGTGAGAGGCCCACATACCGCAAAAAAATCAAAAAATAAAAAGCGAGCTGGCTGTACTGAAAGATAATAATTTTTAATACTTTGTGGAAGCAACAGAAAAGAGAGAGAAAAGTGTGGAGTGTCAAAGAAAAACAGTACCAGACACATGTTAAAGGCAGCAAGACAGATTTTATTCAGACCAGGGCAGTAGGGCAGAAACCCAGGTACAAACTGAGCTCAACTCTGACTGGGACAAAGGTGACTGGAGTTTTTAAAGGGAGAACAGAAAGGGGCTATGAGGAAATGGAAAATCACAGAAGGGAGTTCCATGAAGAATTACTGAAAATAGTTTGAGCATGTGGGTTGGGACAAGGTACATTTTGTGGTTTGGCTGTATTATGTTTTTTTGAGTGCCAACTACAAATTAGCACTTGCCATCTACCTCTATAAGGATTAAATCATGAGCTGCTGCAGGCCCTATCCTTCAACACACCCAAAAGGAGATCAGGGTGGAGATCAGAAATGAGGCACTCTGTGCTCTGGGAAAAAACTGGCAGAACACGTCTTCAGATAGTTAAATATTTTCAGGAGAAGATTTTATGAGCCAATTCTTGCATCTCCTTTTATCTAGAAAACACTAAAATCCTTCATGGTGACGTCTGCTCCTCAAGACTAGTAGCAAGCTTCTGCAAAATATATATGATTGATTGCATGTACTCCCCCCTCACCCAAATCACATATATACTGGCCTTCCCCCCTAACTCTTTGGAGCAGTTTCTCAGAGCTATCTGAAATGCTGTCTTCCGGGCTTTAGTCCTCATTTTGCCCCAAATAAAACTTAACTCACAACTCTCACATTGTGCAATTTTTTTCAGTCGACATGAACAAAGATTCAGCACAGTGGCCTAGGGTCACCTGTTGAGACATGGCCTAGTGCAGGTGGAAGCCAGGCTAATGCTTAGCTGAGTCTCTTACCATGGTGTGGGCAAATCCTCTGTGCTATAGAGGAGTCCATGGTTCACAGTAGCTGGGAGAGCTGGCCCACCCCATCTCCTGCACAGGGTAGAAAAAAATCTCATACTTTAGTGGAAAATTATGCATATTCTATAGCACACCCTTTGCCTTATTAGACTGATTCTGTGGGAGTCCTTTTACAACTTTGTAAGTAGTTTGTAACTGATGGACACGTGGATTCTGTCCTGTCTTATACCCATCGACACAAGTGCAAAACGTTTGTCTTCATTTGCAATTCATTTCAACACTCCTTTACTCCACATACATTAGTGTTTTTCTGAGTTTTTCTTTGAATGGGTTATAACATCCACCTGGTTCCCTTGTTGATTAACAAATAGATTAAAATTTTTAACGTGTGTTCATATTTACATCTGCATGAGAGTCATGATTTTACCTGTTTCTGAAAATCATCTTTTAACATCAGAACTTCCTCCAAAATGTATAAAAACCCATCCTGCTTAAATATGAGTAAACAGAGGAAGATTGTGGTCAAAGAATAAGAAAAACCGGATAATTACTCGAGTAATATATCTATGAAAAGCAATAACACCTTAGAAATATGTAGCCCCAGTGAGAGGAAAACTATTACCTAATATTTCAAAATGAGCTAGAAAACTGAAAAAAAAAAATAGCAGTTAAGAAAGAATGGTATAAAACAGAATTAGACAACCCCAAGAATGAATTACAAATAAAATTAATAGGCACAATAGAAAATTACTGTTAGAGAAGTATAGAGTGAAAAGAGAAAAAAAAAGAAAAACAATGAAAGAGAAATGAGGAAGTTAAAAGAAAAGATTTGTGACTTCCCTGGTGGCACAGTGGTTAAGAATCTGCCTGCCACTAGTCCCCTCCACCAGGAAACCTACACAACCCACTGAACCAACCTTAGCCACTGGGACAGACACCAAAAACAATGGGAACTACGAACCTGCAGGCTGTGAAAAGGAGACCCCCAGACACAGTAAGATAAGCAAAATGAGAAGACAGAGAAACACACAGCAGGTGAAGGAGCAAGGCAAAAACCCACCAGACCTAACAAATGAAGAGGAAATAGGTAGTCTACCTGAAAAAGAATTCAGAATAATGATAGCAAAGATGATCCAGAATCTTAGAAATAAAATGGAGAAAATATAAGAAACGTTTAACAAGGACATAGAAGAACTAAAGAGCAAACAAACAGTGATGAACAACACAATAAATAAAATTAAAAATTCTCTAGAAGGGATCAATAACAGAATAACTGAGGCAGAAGAACGGATAAGTGACCTGGAAGATAAAATAGTGGAAATAACTACTGCAGAGCAGAATAAAGAAAAAAGAATGAAAAGAATTGAAGACAGTCTCAGAGACTGCTGGGACAACATTAAACACAACAACATTCGAATTACAGGGTTCCCAGAAGAAGAAGAGAAAAAGAAAGGGACTGAGAAAATATTTGAAGAGATTATAGTTGAAAACTTCCCTAATATGGGAAAGGAAATAGTTAATCAAGTCCAGGAAGCACAGAGAGTCCCATACAGGATAAATCCAAGGAGAAACACTCGAAGACATATATTAATCAAACTGTCAAAAATTAAATACAAAGAAAACATATTTAAAAGAAACAAGGGAAAAGAAAAAGAAAAAACACACAAGGGAATCCCCATAAGGTTAACAGCTGATCTTTCAGCAGAAACTGTGCAAGCCAGAAGGTTTTTCTCCTTCATTACTTTAAATATGTGGCTGGACATATTTAAAGTAATGAAGGAGAAAAACCTACAACCAAGATTATTCTACCCAGTAAGGATCTCATTCAGATTTGATGGAAAAATTAAAACCTTTACAGACAAGCAAAAGCTAAGAAAATTCAGCACCACCAAACCAGCTTTACAACAAATGCTAAAGGAACTTCTCTAGGCAGGAAACACAAGTGAAGGAAAAGACCTACAATAACAAACCCAAACAATCAAGAAAATGGTAATAGGAACATACATATCGATAATTACTTTAGATATAAATGGATTAAATGTTCCAACCAAAAGACATAGACCTGCTGAATGGATACGAAAACAAGACCCATATATATGCTGTATACAAGAGACAAACTTCAGACCTATGGACACATACAGACTGAAAGTGAGGGGATGGAAAAAGATATTCCATGCAAATGGAAATCAAAAGAAAGCTGGAGTAGCAATTCTCATATCAGACAAAATAGACTTTAAAACGCAGACTATTACAAGGGACAAAGAAGGACACTACATAATGATCAAGGGATCAATCCAAGAAGAAGATATAACAATTGTCAATATTTATACACCCAACATGGGAGCACCTCAATACATAAGGCAAATGCTAACAGCCATAAAAGGAGAAATTAGCAGTAACACATTCATAGTAGGGGACTTTAACACCCCACTTTCAACAATAGAAAGATCATCCAAAATGAAAATAAATAAGGAAACACAAGCTTTAAATGACACATTAAACAAGATGGACTTAATTGATATTTAGGATATTCCATCCAAAAACAACAGAATACACTTTATTCTCAAGTGCTCATGGAACATTCTCCAGGATAGATCTTATCTTGGGTCACAAATCAAGCCTTGGTAAATCTGATAAAATTGAAATCATATCAAGTATCTTTTCTGACCACAACACTATGAGACTAGATACCAATTACAGGAAAAAAATCCATAAAAAACTACAAACACATGGAGGCTAAATAATACATTACTTAATAACCAAGAGATCACTGAAGAAATCAAAGAGGAAATCAAAAAATACCTAGAAACAAATGAGAATGAAAACACAACCACCCAAAACCTATGGGATGCAGCAAAATTAGTTCTAAGAGGGAAGTTTATAGCAATAGAATCCTACCTTAAGCAATAAGAAACATCTCAAATAAACAACCTAACCTTTCACCTAAAGAAATTAGAGAAAGAAGAACAAAAATACCCCAAAGTTAGCAGAAGGAAAGAAATCATAAAGATCAGATCAGAAATAAATGAAAAAGAAATGAAAGAAACGATAGCAAAGATCAATAAAACTAAAACCTGGTTCTTTGAGAAGATAAATAAAATTGATAAACTATTAGCCAGACTCAACAAGAAAAAAAAGGAGAAGACTCAAATCAATAGACTCAGAAATGAAAAAGGAAAAGTAATAACTGACACTGCAGAAATACAAAGGATCATGAGAGATTACTACAAGCAACTCTATAGCAATAAAACGGACAAACTGGAAGAAATGGACAAATTCTCAGTAATGCACAACCCTCCGAGACTGAACCAGGAAGAAATAGAAAATATGAACAGACCAATCACAACTAATGAAATTGAAACTGTGATTAAAACTCTTCCAACAAACAAATGCCCAGGACCAGATGGCTTCACAGGTGAATTCTATCAAACATTTAGAGAATAGTTAACACCTATCCTTCTCAAACTCTTCCAAAATATAACAGAGGGAGGAACACTCCCAAACTCATTCTACGAGGCCACCATCACCCTGATACCAACACCAGAAAAAGATGTCACAAAGAAAGAAATCTACAGGCCAATATCACTGCTGAACATAGACGCATAGATGCAAAAGTCCTCAACAAAATACCAGCAAACAGAATGCAACAGCACATTAAAAGGATCATACACCACGACCAAGTGGGGTTTATCCCAGGAATGCAAAGATTCTTCAATATATGCAAATCAATCAATGTGATACACCATATTAACATATTGAAGGAGAAAAACCATATGATCATCTCAATAGATGCAGAGAAACTTTCGACAAAATTCAATGCTCATTTATGATAAAAACCCTCTAGAAAGTAGGCATAAAGGGAACTTTCCTCAACATAATAAAGGCCATATATGACAAACCCATAGCCAACATCATCCTCAATGGTGAAAAACTGAAACCATTTCCTCTAAGATCAGGAACAAGACAAGGTTGCCCACTCTCACCACTCTTATTCAACATAGTTTTGGAACTTTTAGCCACAGCAATCAGAGAAGAAAAAGAAATAAAAGGAATCCAAATCGGAAAAGAAGAAGTAAAGGTGTCTCTTTTTGCAGATGACATGATACTGTACATAGAGAATCCTAAAGACTCTACCAGAAAACTACTAGAGCTAATTAATGAATTTGGTAAAGTAGCAGGATACAAAATAAATACACAGAAACCTCTTTCATTCCTATACATTAATGATGAAAAATCTGAAAGGGAAATTAAGAAAACACTCCCATTTACCATTGCAACAAAAAGAATAAAATATCCAGGAATAAACCTACCTAAGGAAACAAAAGACCTGTATGCAGAAAATTATAAGACACTGATGAAAGAAATTAAAGATGATGCAAATAGATGGAGAGATATACCATGTTCTTGGATTTGAAGATACAACATTGTGAAAATGACTATACTACCCAAAGCAATCTACAGATTCAATGCAATCTCTATCAAATTACCAATGGCATTTTTCACAGAACTAGAACAAAAAATTTCACAATTTGTATGGAAACACAAAAGACCCCGAATAGCCAAAGCAATCTTGAGAAAGAAAAATGGAGCTGGAGGAATCAGGCTCCCTGACTTCAGACTATACTACAAAGCTACAGCAATCTAGACAGTATGGTACTGGCACAAAACCAGAAATATAGATCAATGGAACAGGATAGAAATCCCAGAGATAAACCTGCACATATGGTTCACCTTATCTTTGATAAAGGAAACAAGAATATACAGTGGAGAAAAGACAGCCTCTTCAATAAATGGTGCTGGGAAAACTAGACAGCTATATGCAAAGGAATGAAATTAGAACACTCCCTAATACCATATACAAAAATAAACTCAAAATGGATTAAAGACCTAAACGTAAGGCCAGACACTATCAAACTCTTCGAGGAAAACAAAGGCAGAACACTCTATGACATAAATCACAGCAAGATTCTTTTTGACCCACCTCCTAGAGAAATGGAAATAAAAACAAAAATAAACAAATGGGACCTAATGAAACTGCAAAGCTTTTGCACAGCAAAAGAAACCATAAACAAGACGAAAAGACAACCCTCAGAATGGGAGAAAATATTTGCAAATGAAGCAACTGACAAAGGATTCATCTCCAAATTTTACAAGCAACTTATGCAGCTCAATATCAAAAAAACAAACAACCCAACCCAAAAATGGGCAGAAGACCCAAACAGACATTTCTCCAAAGAAGATATACAGATTGCCAACAAACACATGAAAGAATGCTCAACATCATTAATCATTAGAGAAATGCAAATCAAAGCTATAATGAGATATCATCTCACACCGGTCAGAATGGCCATCAGCAAAAAATCTACGAACAATAAATGCTGGAGAGGGTGTGGAGAAAAGGGAACGTTGCATTGTTGGTGGGAATGTAAATTGATACAGCCACTATGGAGAACAGTATGGAGGTTCCTTAAAAGACTAAAAATAGAACTACCATATGACCCACCAATCCCACTACTGGGCATATACCCTGAGAAAACCATAATTCAAAAGGAGTCATGTACCAAAATGTTCATTGCAGCTCTATTTACAATAGCCAGGACATGAAGCAACCTAAGTGTCCATCAACAGGTGAATGGATAAAGAAGATGTGGCACATATATACAATGGAATATTACTCAGCCATAAAAAGAAACGAAATTGAGTTATTTGTAGTGAGGTGGATGGACCTAGAGTGTGTCATACAGAGTGAAGTTAGTCAGAAAGAGAAAAACAAATACCGTATGCTAACACATATATATGGAATCTAAAAAAAAGAAAATGGTCATGAAGAACCTAGGGGCAAGATGGGAATAAAGACACAGACCTACTAGAGAATGGACTTGAGGATGCGGGGAGGGGGAAGGGTAAGCTGGATAAAGTGAAAGAGTGGCATGGACATATATACACTACCAAACGTAAAATAGATAGCTAGTGGGAAGCAGCCGCATAGCACAGGGAGATCAGCTTGGTGCTTTGTGACCACCTTGAGGGGTGGGATAGGGAGGGTGGGAGGGAAGGAGACGCAAGAGGGAAGAGATATGGGGACATACGTATATGTATAACTGATTCACTTTTTCATAAAGCAGAAACTAACACACCATTGTAAAGCAATTATATTCCAATAAAGATGTTTAAGAAAAAAAAAGAAGTAACAACAACAACAAAAAAAACCAATCTGCCTGCCAGTGCAGGGGACATGGGTTCGATCCCTGGTCCGGGAAGATCCCACATGCTGCGGAGCAACTAAGCCCGTGCACCACAACTACAGAGCCTGCCCTCTAGAGCCCACAAGCCACAATTACTGAAGCCCTGACAACCAAGTAGCAATGAGCATCCTTAGCACTCACTGTGGTCTCTAAATATCATTTCTCTCTAAAATGAACCAGTGCTCCTCAGAGAAATAGGTATTTGAAGATCTGGCAAAAGAAATGTCAAAGACAAATCTGGGGCATCGTGTCATGACTGTGAAACCAGGAATCTATCAGACTGTTGGGAGCATGTCAATGGACATAAGAGCCTATCTGGAGGGGCTCTCATTGGCCAAAGCAAGATTAATTTGAGCATTAAGAATATTCACTGAAATAGATTGAAAGAAATCACACAAAATATATGACATCTCTAAGTTCAAAATGATACTTTTAAAAATCTCATTGGTTTCCTTCAACTCATTATGCTGAAAACTAATAAAGAATAAGATTTAAGCATTTACTTGCCTTACCTGCATGGATTAGATTTCAGGGAAATAAAATAGCATGGAAAATTTCTTCTATATAAAAGAATCATAACGAAGGAATGATAGCATTAGAAGTTCACGAATTTGCAGTCCCTAATGAAATAATATATCCATGTCAGTGTTTCTCAACTTACTTTTCATTATCACCTCCCTAAGGAGTCTTTTTAGACATTTTTTCTCCCTAATCACACCCTACTCCCATGAAATTTTAATACCACAAATATACTGTATACCTACCTATGTAGTATATGTTCTCCTATGCTTTATGCATAGGAAAAGACAAGATTTTTTCGAACCCCATCCAAGAACAATATTTTGCATCATCACCCCACTAAGAATGCTTGCTCTAGACAATAATCATCGACGGTATGATGGTGAACTTTACTGCAGTGAGATCCACTGACACCATCTGAACTTGCTAATCATTCTTAAAAGCGTTGAACAGTAGACATGATACAAAGCAATAGGAAATAAACAGCACTACCAATGAGTCACACTTGCAAACAAAAAGAAAAGAATAAATTTGATTCTAGCCAAGCCTTTAACTCTAACTGGTTTAGAGGAAATACAAAGATAGACAAGCATGTTAAATACAGCAGGCGGAAACAGTTAAACCTAGAATATGCAAAGTTTTACAGGAGAAATGACCCAGTTTCTTCAATAAATGGAAAATATGAAAAAGAAAAGAGGGAGAAGGAACTCTTGTAGATAAAGAAATTTAGGAGACATGTCAACCAAATGCAGTATGTGGGTCTTATTGAACATAATTTAGACATTAGATGATATTAAGGAATTGTTACTAATTTTGTTGAGTGTCGTAATGCATTGTGGTTATGATTTTTAAAGGTCTTCATCTCTTAGAAAGTAATACTATTGTATTTATGGGTGGAATCATATGATGTCTTGAACTTGACTTAAACTATTTCAGCCCTCCCATCCCCCTGCCAAAAAAAAAAGAAAGTTTGGGATATAAATTGAGGAAACATGGAACTTCCCTGGTGGTCCAGTGGTTAAGAGTCTACCTGCCAATGCAGGGGGCATGGGTTCAAGCCCTGGTCCGGGAAGATCTCACATGCCTCGGAGCAACTAAGCCCGTGTGCCACAACTACTGAGCCTGTGCTCTAGAGCCCACACACCACAACTACTGAAGCCCACACGCCACAACTACTGAAGCCCGCATGCCACAACTACTGAAGTCCATGCACCTAGAGCCCGTGCTCTGCAACAAGAGAAGCCACCGCAGTGAGAAGCCCGTGCACCACAACAAGGAGTGGCCCCTGCTCATGGCAACTAGAGAAAGCCCACATGCAGCAACGAAGACCCAACGCACCCAAAACTAAATAAATACATAATAAAAATAAATTATAAAAAATTATTTAAAAAAAATGAAATTGAGGAAACAAGAAAAGCAGATGTTAAAAATTGTCAATTTGTGTGATGATACAGGGAGGTGCCCTTATATTATTCTCATCTCTACTTCTCAGTATGTTAGAAAGCTTTCATAATAATAAGGTCTTTTTTTAAATTGTTATTTGCTTAACTGAAACATTCAAAACTAAATATAAAATAAAGAGGACAGCTAACTGATACTTCATGGGAATTAGAGGTCAGTGCTTTCAAATATTCTCATTTTTCAAAAAGCTTGAAATTGGGTTTTTATGGAAACTCTCCCAATTTTTAAGTGTTAGCAGCAAATTCTGCATTTTTAAAGATCCCTGAACAGCCTCATTGTGGATCCAGTGTAACTTGTGAGCCCTTCATCTGGGACTTAGGGAAAAAAGCCAAACCTCATTGCTCTGATTAAAAGTAGTCCTTTCCACACTGGGAATAACTTGTCTGCTTTTAGTTTTAAACCTCATGGTTATTTTTGAAATGTCACTTTATTTTGCAAAGGCCAACTGAAACAATTGATCTTAAAAATGCATTTCCAGGTCTCATTTTCCCACTGTGCCTGAAAGCACTACCGCTGTTCAGTCCTCGCTGTCCCAATTTCCCTGTGACACTGCCGCTGTCCCCTGGGCCTCCTTGGCTCTCTTCCACCCCCATCACCACTCCGCCACTTTTTCTTTAATTGAAGTATAGTTAATTTACAATGTTGTGTTAGTTTCATGTGTACAGCAAAGTAATTCCATTCTACATATGTGTTTTTCATATTCTTTTCCATTATAGGTTATTACAAGGTATTGAATAGAGTTCCCTGTGCTATACAGTAGGACCTTGTTGTTTATTTATTTTGTATATAGTAGTGTGTATCTGTTAATCCCAAACTCCTACTTTGTCCCTCCCTCCCTGCCACCACTTTCCTCTTTAAAACTCTAAGTTTGTTTTCTATGTCTCTGAGTCTATTTCTGTTTTGTAAATAAGTTCATTTGTATCATTTTGATTAGATTCTACGTATAAGTGATATCATATATTTGTCTTTCTCTGTCTGACTTACTTCACTCAGTATGGTAATATCTAGATCCATCCATGTTGCTGCAAATGGCAATATTTCATTCTTTTTTATAGCTGAGAAATATTCCATTGACTATATACCACATCTTCTTTCTCCATTCATCTGTTGATGGGCACTTAGCTTGCTTGGCTATGAACATTGGGGTGCATATATCTTTTCAAATTAGTGTTTTCCCTAAATATATGCCCAGGAGTGGGATTGCTGGATTATATGGTAGCTCTATTTTTAGTTTTTTAAGGAACCTCCATAGTGTTCTCCATAATGCTGCTCCAGTTTACAGTCCCACCAATGGTGTAAGAGTGTTTCCTTTTCTCCACACCGTCTCCAGGATTTATTATTTGTAGACTGTTTGATGATGGTCATTCTGACCAGTGTGAGGTAGTACCTCATTGTAGTTTTGATTGGCATTTCTCTAATAATTAGTGATGTTGAACATCTTTTCATGTGCCTGTTGGCCACCTGTATGTCTTCTTTGGAGAAATGTCTATTTAGGTCTTTTACTCATCTTTTGATTGGGTTGTTTTGTTTTTTGATATTGAGCTATATGAGCTATTTGTATATTTTGGAAATTACAAATGCAAAATGATGGACCCTTGTTGGTTGCATCATTTGCAAATATTTTCTCCCAGTCCATATGTTGTCTTTCCATTTTGTTTATGCTTTCCTTTGCTGTACAAGAGTTTACATGTTTGATTAGGTCTCATTTGTTTACTTTTGCTTTTGTTTCTTTTGCCTTTCCTCATCCTCCTTTTAATGCTCTTTCCTCCCTCCTCTGTGTCCCCCCAGTCCACACAAGACGGGGCTCCCATTTCGTCTTGCACACTCCCAAGGGCAGGCCCTGTGATTTGCGTTACCCTCATCATTCCCATGACTCCTAAGTCCCCCTCTCCAGCCCACCCTCCTGATAATCTTCCAAGACGCCTCAGTGACATCTCAACCGCACAGTGTTCCGACCAGGCGCACCGTCTTTCTTTCCCTGCCACTCCCCTCTCCTGCAGCCGCTGTGAACAGCGCTGCCATGCTCAGAAACCATAACTTGGGATATCAAATACCTGTATGATTTCAAATGTGGGTCTATGTTTTTTTCATTTATTCATTTAACAAACACTTATTGAATGCCTACCATGTGCCAGGCACTGTCTGGGCACTGGAGACATGAGAACAAGACCTTGCTCTGATGCAGCTGACAGTATAAAGACAACTCCATGATATATTAGCAGGGCAAGGTGATAGGGAGTGACTTTGAGCAGGTGACTTTGGAGCAGACCCTTGGACGAAGTGGGGAGTCAGCCGTGTGGATATTTGGGGAAGAGGATTCCAGGCAGTGGAAACAGCATGTACAAAGGCCGCGAGGCAGCAGTGAACCGAAAGTAGGCCAGGAAGGCTGGAACTGAGTGAGTGAGAGGGGATGGTGAGAGAAGGGACTAGAGAAGTGGCAAGGAGCTGGACGCTGCAGGATCTTAGCAGTCATGGGAAAGGCTCTGGGTTTAGTTCTAGTGCAGTTGGAGGCCATTGGAGGGCCTTGGGCAAAGGGATGACATTATCTCAATGGACATTTATGTCATATCTCTCTGGTCTCTGGTTGGAGAATAAACTGTAGGAGGACAAGACACAAGGAGATCAGTGAACTAGCATTTCCATGAGACCCTATTCTCAGAGATTCCTTGCTCTCACCTGGACTGTTCATTGCACTCTAAAAATGTCTGTGGTTATTATCACCGGGAAGTGAATGCCAGTGTATTCCGAAGGCCCTGGATGACCCGTTTAGAACCGGGTACCTGCACCAAACTTCAGAGCTCCTGATTGTGTGTTGTCCATGATGGCCCCCAGGGGTACCACTTTAGTTGTCACAAGCTAAGAAGGTGAGAAGCTGAGTTCTGCCTGGATCAGGGCCCTTGCCTGGATCTCTCTTCCCTGAGTCATTCTGGCATCTAGCTCCTTCTCTTACTTTGGGTCTTAGCCTAAGTATGAGCCTTCAGAGGCTTCTCCTGTGACACCCTATATATGTCGAGCCCACCTGTTATTCTCTGCCACCATGGCCTGTCCATTTTCATGGCACTTATCACATGTCACATTCATGCGTGTGCTTGCATTCTATTGATAGATCATGACCTGTCTTGCCCTACTAGACTGGAGAACCAGGTCTACCATCTTGCAAGCATGAGAAGGAAAGAGATTCTCAGAGAGGCCACCTGGAAGTCCTGACAAACAGAGCTGGGGCATCCAGCCTGGAACTGTCAACCGCCAGATTTCCTGTCAAACGAGGACATTAAAAAAACCCCAATGTTTAGCCACTTTTGTTAGGTATTTTGTTCACACAGCCAAAAGCATCTCAATGGATACACCTCATTTTACAGAAGAGGAAACAGTCTCTGCTGAATGATGTCGCCGAAGAACCATCTCTGCCTTCCCCCTTGCTACTCTTTCCACTGACGTGCCTACTTCTCCCTGACACTATATCCTCCAGGCAAGGACAGACTTGTCCTTGGAGGCCCCCTCCCAAGCCCTCTCTTCTAAGAAACATTTGCTCCCACCAACCATTGGTATCTCCCCCACCTGGAGGATTGTTTGTGATGGCCCAGCAGCAGCAGCAGTGCAGAGATTCCTTCTAGAGAGAGAGGACTTCAACATTTGCATTTTCAAAAGCCATAATGATTTTTCCATGTTGCAATTAGTGATAATTATTTTATTTTATTTTCTGCTGAGTCTATGCCAAAAAAGCAGCTCATTCCCCCAGAGTCCTCAAAGGTAGCCCTGTGCCCCGGGGACTCTCCAGGCCTGCAGGGGAGGAAGGGCCTTTTCTGTGCTCACTTAGAGATCACATCCTGAGGGTGCTGAGGTTGCTCTGGGCCCAGCTACAGCTAACTGGCTGTGACCTTGGGCAAGTCACGTCTCTCTGAGCCTTGGATGCTTCCTCAGCAAAGTGAGGCTGTTGGACTCAGCAGATCTTCCTGTCCCAGCCTCTGGGGACATCGTTCTGAGTCTGTGAGGCATCAAGGAACTGCCCATTGAATTCTGAGCTCATTTCTCTAGTCAACTGTGCTCTCTCCCCAGGAACTGAGGGAGACATGGAGAGCCCAGGACTAGATGGAATTTCATGGATAGGTTATTGTGGGGAAAACGTCATCTGTGCAGCATTTTCCCCTCTTGTTTTTCATCAAGTCCTCTCAAGGACCCTGGGACATGGGGAAAGAATAGTCTTTTCAACAGATTTTGCTGGGACAACTAGACATCCACATGGAAAGGAATGAAGTTGGACCCCTACCTCACACCATATACAAAAATTAACTCAAAGTGGACCAAAGACCTACATATAAGGGATAGAACTATAGAACTCTTATATTTACATAGGGGTACATATTTGTGATCTCGGACTAGCCAAAGATGTCTTAGGCATGACACCAAAGGCACAGACAATGACAATAACAAAAATAGATAAATTGGACTTTATCAAAATTATAAACTTTTGTGCTTCAAAGAACACTATCAAGGAAGTGAAAAGACAACCCACAGAATAGGATAAAATATTTGCAGCTCTTATATCTGATAAAGGACTTATATCTAGAATATATAAAGAACACTTACAACTCAGTAATAAAAATATGAATAACCCAATTAAAAAATGGGCAAAGAACTCAAGTAGACATTTGTTCAAAGAAGATATACAAGTGGTCAATAAGCACATGAAAGGATGCTCAACATCATTAGTTATCACAGAAATGTAAGTCAAAATCACAATGAGGGCTTCCCTGGTGGCGCAGTGGTTGGGAGTCTGCCTGCCGATGCAGGGGACACGGGTTCGTGCCCCGGTCTGGGAAGATCCCACATGCCGCGGAGCGGCTGGGCCCGTGAGCCATGGCCGCTGAGCCTGCGCGTCCGGAGCCTGTCCTCCGCAATGGGAGAGGCCACAACAGTGAGAGGCCCGCGTAACGCATAAAAAAAAAAAAAAAAAAAATCACAATGAGATACCACTTCACAACCACTAGGTTGGCTAGAATGAAAAAGATGGACAGTAAGTGTTGGCTCATGAGGAGGTGGAAGCTTGGAACTCTCATAGCACTGTTGATAAAAACGTCAAATGGTGCAGCTGCTTTGGCAAACAATCTGGCAGTTTTTCCAAAAGTTAAATATAGAGTCACCACATGACCCAGAAATTCCACTCCTAGGAATATACTCAGGAGAATTGAAAACATATGTCCACACAAAAACTTGAACATACATGTTCATAGGAATAACTTATGCATAGTAGCTAAGAAGTGGAAACAATCCAAAAGTCCATCAACTGATTGATGGATAAACAAAATGTGGTATATCCATACAATGGGACATTATTTGGCAATAAGAAGAAATGAAGTTCTGATTTATGGTACAATATGGGTGAATTAAAAACTTTATGGTAAGTGAAAGAAGCCAGACACAAAAGACCATTTACTATATGATTTCATTTGTATGAAATGTCCAGACTAGACTGATTGCTAGAGATTACGCACTTCCAGGTGGTGGGGGAAGGAGGAAATGGGAAGTGACCGCTAATGGGAATGGGACATCTTTTGGGGATGATGAAAGGTTCTGGAATTAGATAGTGGTGATGGTTGCACAACCTTGTGAATCTACTAAAAACCACTGAACTGTACGCTCATAAAGGGTAAATTTTATGGGATGCAAATTATATCTTAATTTTAAAAAAAGAACCCTGGGAGATACAGCCTTCTCTCTCTGCCCTAGCCTGTCTATACTTCCTCTGCCCACACTCTAATGCCAGCTCCACCCTGAATTGAAGTTGTGGCCCTGGGACTAGCCCTCTCTTGCCCCACTGGGCACCCAGAGTGCTACTTTTAAAGTGCAAATAACGTCTTGTCCCTGCCCTAGGTAAAGCGCTCTCATTGCATTGGAATCAAATCTAGTCTTCCTGTGGCCAACAGGCCCTGCGTGATTTTTCCCCTGCCTGCCTTGACCTCACCCTCACTCCACTTCCCCCTCATCACCATGCTCTGGACACACTGGCCTTCTCTGTGCTACTCAAGCCCCAGGCTTGTTCCTATTTTGCGGCCTTTAGCTGGCTATTCTCTCTGTCAAGATTCCTGTTCCCACAGATCTCTGTATGAATCTAGCACAGTACCTGGCATGTAGTAAGATCTCAATTGTATGTGTTGAGTGAATAAACAAATTGTCATGCATCTGCCACTTACCAGCGGTGTGCCCTTTTTGTCAACGAGCCTGACTGTCCCAAGCCTCTGTTTCTTAATCTGTAGAATGGGACCTCATAGGACCAGTTATGGGAACTCGGTGAGATGACGCACAGAAAGCCCCAACAGTAACTTCTTTTCTTATGCGGTAAAACGCCCAAGTAGGAGGGACGTCTTTTGTGGTTTGAGGGGAATATGTGAATACTGGACCCCAGAGTAAATTTTGCATTTAGGTCCCCATCATCAAAGGCAACCCCATGAAGGGGCCAGGCCGCTTATGGACTTGGGCTTACATCACAACTCACAACCCATGGAGAGAGGGGTCCAAGGTGGGAAACACGTCTGATTCACCTCTGTGTCCCGGTGGTACCACTAAGAGACAGACCCAGATTCCGCATCCTCAGGACCATGACCCCAATGGCCACCCAAAAATGGATCCTCCTGCAGGAGTGGTTACGGCCTATGAAGTGGGTCCTTGAAACATACCCAACACCTTGCTGTGAGCTTTCTTGCCTGGAACAGGCAGATTGGGAAGCAGGGCTCCCACTTTTGGGAAGAGTAGAGGACCTTTTGGAAGGCATCCACCTTTGAAGGCCCATCGTGGGAAAGCGATGGGCGTGTTGTCTGCAGCTGATCCCCTGGGAGCCCCAAGACCAGGCCACATCTGACCGGGGCCTAAAAACAGCCCTGCCACCTGGGAAGCTGGCCTGGGCTGGCATCCAGGCCAGCTGTTCTGAGACCCACTGGAAGCAGGCCACTGGGGTGTTTCTGTGGTCTGCATCCAACGCCTGCCCCATAAAAATACAATGCTTTTCACTGCCCTGGACAAAGCACTGAATGCACTTTCCCTTTCGGAGCTTCAACTTCTTCCTCCAGGGCAATGGAATTGAACAGAGTGTCCTGTCTCCAGTCTGTTGAGGAGGAGAGATTTGATGTTTTGGGAGGACTCTGGAGGCTGTGTCCTGGAGAGCGGCAGGCAGGCCTAGATCAGATGCCATTTTGGCTTTTATCGGGTGTGCCACCGCGGACAGGTCATTGACCTCTCTGAACCTCTTTCCTTATTTAAATTGGGGACATAAAGCTCCAGTCCACAGAACTGTCTAAAGGACTAAGATGCTGTATATAATGACTCCCACAGACAAAATTTTAGAAGCTATTATAGGAAAATTGCCATCAATAGTGGAATAGGAAAAACCTTTTTTGGATAATATACAAAAAAAGCACAAAGCACAAGGGAAAGGAGTTGGTTTGACTAAAACGTAAAACTTCTGAGTGAAAATGGCCAACCAGAAAGTGAAATTGATTAGTCAAAGGCAGGGAAAAGGTATTTGCAATACATAACCAACAAAAGATTGATATACAGAATACTATAAAGAATTCCTATAAATCAAGAAGAAAAAAAGCAGACAACTGTATGAAAAAATGGGCAAAATGACCAAGAAATTCACAGAAGAGGAAAAGAAAAGGGCCAAAACACAAACGAAAAAATGTCTGACTTCGTTAGTTATCTGGGAGATGTAAATACTAAGTTACAAAATACGAATTCACACCTGTCAGATTGGCAAAATTTAAAAAGTCTGACCACCTTAGAATGATAAAGTTGGAGTAAAACAGTGAGGTTATCAACCATAAGTAAGATTGTAAAGGCATATCTGACCCGTCAATTTATTTTGAAACACCTCTAGTCACAGGTAGCGACGAAAACAAGCTAAAAACCGAGGTCTTCCTCTACTGTTTCCAAGCAAAACAGAGGCCAAACCCAGAGGTGTTCTTGCTGAATAAATGCAACAGAGGCAACATAGGAAGGAATCTGGAACCAGAATGAGCAACTAGCTAATGGCACCTTTGTCTACAAGAAGGATGTGATCTTTTCTTACGTTCTCAAGAGGAACTTACCCATAGTTGCCTGAGAGCACTTTCCCTCCATCATCTAAACTCCAGAGACACTAGATCTGATCAACATAAGCTGTATTTGTAATTTCCCAAATGAATACCAAAGTTAGACAAGAGTCAGGGTGGCAGGAAAGATAACACTCAAGGAAAAATAACACGTATTTTCTGCAAACCTAGCAATAATTGCTCGATGGCCTTTCCCCATTAGACTGCAAGGTTCTTAAGAGCAGCAGTAATAATAATAACTTCTCATGTTGCGTTAAAAAAAAAAAATTCTGACCATACAAGTGTTCAGAAGATGTGAAACAACCAGAGCTCTTATACACGAGTGAGGGGTATAAATTAATACAACCAATTTGGAACAGTTTGGCATTATCTAGAAAATCTGAACATACATATATCATGTGAACCAACAATTCTGCCCTTAAGTATATACCCCAGAAAATCTTGGGCACCTACATACCAGGAAAAATGTGCATAAAATAATTGTGATAACCCCAAACTGGCAAACAAATGTACATCAACTGCAGAAGGGAGGGGTTAGCAAACTTTTTCTGCAAAAGGCTAAATAGTAAATATTTAGGCTCTGTGGGCCATACATTCTCTGCCACAATTAATCAACTCTCCTTCGGAGAGTGAACATAGCCATAGACAATATGTAAATGAATGGACTGGGCTGTGTTCTAATAAAACTTTATTTATAAACTACAGGCATTCGGTTGGATTTGGCCCCATGGGCAGTAGCTTGCAGACCCCTGCTTGAATGATCATACAAACTGTGGTATATTCATACAATGGAATAATACTTTCCAACAAAAAAGTTACAGAACAACATGGATGAATCTTAAAAAGGTATTTTTGAGCAAAAGAAGTCAGATATAAGAGGACACATATTTTTCATTCTATTTATAGAAAACTCAAAAGCAGGATTAAGCTGGAGTGTTTAAGAATGTATAACTAAATAACAAAAGGATGAAGAACATTAATGTAGCTCTTACCATAAAAGGCAGGACAATGGTTACGTTTGGCAGGGATGGAAGGGTGTGTAATTGAAAAGGGTAGGGTCTACGGCCATATCACCCTGAAAGCACCCGATCTTGTCTGATCTCAGAAGCTTAATCAAGTTTGGGCCTGGTTAGTACTTGGATGGGAAAGGGGTTGGCTTCTGGGGCACTGACCAGTTTTCGTTTCTTGGCCTGGGTGGTGGTTACATGGATGTTCATTTTAGAACAATTCATTAAACTGTACATTTGTATTGCATGTACCTTTCTGAACATGTATTATTTTTCACCACAAAAAAAGTTTTTAAAAATATGAGAACTTCTAACGTTGATTCTCACATCCCTGCACTCTGTGAGAGCAAATTTCCCTGGTGAGGGTAGCTGCCTAGAGCCCAGCAGAGAAAGTGGAAGAGCTGGAACTGCTGTAGCCTTCTTATGATATGAAGCCTGGTAATAAAGCATAGCCAAGAGAAGGGGAGAGAAAGAAACTGGGTACCGGATCAAGTCATGCCAACCAGTAATCATACCTCATCTGTCCTGGTTTAGGTAAGATGTTCTCTGCTAAAAACTCTTCAGCAGGCCCCAAGTGTCTGGTAACAATGTCCAAACTCCACCCTTTGGCATCCAAGGCCTTCCTGATCTGGCTTCAATCTGCAATTCCAGCTTCCAGGCTCTGCACTTCTCCCTATCATCCAATGTTCCATCTGCTTTACACCACTCACCCTTCAGCAACAAACCAGCAATTTTCCTTCTTCTTCTTCTTCTTTTTTTTTTTTTTTTTTGTGGTACGCGGGCCTCTCACTGTTGTGGCCTCTCCCATTGCAGAGCACAGGCTCCGGACACGCAGGCTCAGCGGCCATGGCTCACAGGCCCAACCGCTCCGCGGCATGTGGGATCTTCCCGGACTGGGGTACGAACCCGTGTCCCCTGCATTGGCAGGCGGACTCTCAATCACTGCGCCACCAGGGAAGCCCAATTTTCCTTCTTCTTAAAAGCTTTTGTATATGCTGTACCTTCTGCTTCAAATGGCATTCTTTACACACAGACATGCACACAGAATAAAACTTCCTAACAGTCTTAGATGTCCAAAGACAGTGAGTTTCCATCACAGGGTATCACAGGCAGAAAGAAGGGCATTCAGAGGGGATGTTACAGAGAGAATTCAAGACATCAGATAGGGTTTGCTTCAGTTCAGGGTTTCTCCAGTCTGGGGGTTGATGACTTACCTATGTCAAAGTCACCAGGGGGTGATTATCAAAATATAGATTCACAGATCAAAACTTTAGCCCAGACCTACAGAACCAGAATCTCTGGGGATGGGCCCCAGGAATCTTCCCCTTTCTCAAGATCTCTATTCTAGGGATAAGGAAGATACGGTATCTAACTATCTGTCTATCTATCTGTCTACATGGCTGAGTAATATTCTATTGTATATATATAAAAAGATGAAATAATGCCATTTGCAGCAACATGGTTGGACCTAGAGATTATAATACTGAGTGAAGTTAGTCTAACAGAGAAAGACAAATATCGTATGATAGCAATCATATGTGGAATCTAAAAAAAAATGATACAAATGAACTTATTTACAAAACAGAAATAGACTCACAGGCATAGAAACCAAACTTATGCTTGCCAAAGTGGGGGAGGCATAAATTAGAAGTTTGGGATTTACAGATGCACACTACCATATATAAAATAGACAAGCAACAAGGACATACTGTATGGCACAGGGAACTATATTTAATATCTTGCAATAACCTATAATGGAAAAGAATCTTATATATATGTGTATATATGTATAGCTGAATCACTTGAAACTAACACAACATTGTAAATCAACTATACTTCAATGAAAGAAAGAAAGAGAGAAAAGAAAAGAAAGAAAGAAATTTAGCTATTACCGAAAAAGAAAATCTCCATTCTAATGTTTGCTAACGTTTGAGAACTTCTGGTCTAGAAGAATATCCAACCCCTTTTCACCCCGCGATCTTACAAAGTCTGGTTGGTTATCAAAGTCTCAACATCCCTCCCACCACTTCCCTTCACAGGGGAATTCCTGACTCCTATCTTTCTTTCCCTGTGAACTCTGATCCTTGGAAATCATTTCTATTGGACTGCTTTAGATGGGAGGGGAGGGTTCACGTTAAAGGTTTCATCAGAGGGAATTCCATTGCCTCACCTCTTCCCCGAAATACTGCACGTGTGTACATGCATACTCCTGTACCATAAATAGCTGTGCTCACTGCTTCTCCAAGAACAGAGTATATAAATCTGCTTAACATAAATTAAGCTTCTGCATTTTCCCCTATCCTGTTCCCTCTGCTACAAATGCCATTTACTTCTGCATCCTTTTAACACACATTCATTGAATACCTACTGTTTGCCAGCTATCTAGAGGGTGCTGGGGATACTGAGATTAAAAACAGACCCAGTGGGCTTCCCTGGTGGCGCAGTGGTTGAGGGTCTGCCTGCCGATGCAGGGGACACGAGTTCGTGCCCCGGTCCGGGAAGATCCCATATGCCGCGGAGCGGCTGGGCCCGTAAGCCATGGCCACTGAGCCTGCGCGTCCAGAGCCTGTGCTCCACAACGGGAGAAGCCACAGCAGTGAGAGGCCCGCATACCGCAAAAAAAAAAAACAGACCCAGTACTTGTCCTCAAGGAGCTCAGAGTAGCAGGAGAGATGGCACGTGCAAAACACTCAGATATGTGTTATTCAATTCTTTTGTCCATTCATTCACTCATGTGTTTGCACAACACAAATATTTCAGCACACACTATGTGCAGGGTTGCAGCAATGCAGCAGTAGCCAAAGAGACAAGCGCTTGATCTGCTGGAGCCCTCATTCCAGTGAGGAAGACAGACACCACACAAGTGAACAAAGGAACCCGACAATGTCTGACAGCAATATGTGTGATGAGAACAACAAAACTGGATAGATCTGCTTGGAGTGGGGGAGAGAGGTGCCTGGCGTGATCAACATGGACTTCACTAAGGAGAAGACCTTTGAGTGGAGACCCTGATGCAAAACGATGAGGAGGCGCCGCCAGGTAAAGATTGGGGAGAAGCACACCCAGATAGAGAGAGCCAGGAACAGGTAGGCCGGTCGGCTGAGGGTTGGATACAAGGGAAGAGGCGTAGGAGGTGAGGACAGGAATGTGGGAAAGGGCTAGATGGGGCAGGATGTGCCAGAAGACCGCAGTGGGAAATGTGAATTGTATCTCAACTGCAATAAGGTGCCTTGGAAGGGTTTTAAGCAGAGGGGCATATAGGATTGAGGAGTCTAAGATTGGATTTAAGAAGCTAATACAGGATCCAGGAGAGAGGGTGCCTTTGTCTAAGGGTGTGGAGTCAACATAGAAAGAAAAGGGGGCTTCCCTGGTGGCACAGTGGTTAAGAATCTGCCTGCTATTGCAGGGGACACAGGTTCGAGCCCTGGTCCGGGCAGATCCCACATGCCGTGGAGCAACTAAGCCCGTGCTCCACAACTACTGAGCCTGCGCTCTAGAGCCCATGAGCCACAACTACTGAAGTCCATGCACCTAGAGCCCGTGCTCCGCAACAAGAGGAGCCACCGCGATGAGAAGCCCGCACACTGCAACGAAGAATAGCCCCCGCTCGCCGCAACCAGAGAAAGCCCACGCACAGCAACGAAGACCCAACACAGCCAAAAATAAATTAATTAATTAATTTAAAAGAAAGAAAACGATGCGTTCGAAATGGAACTCGTAGGGGAGGGAGAGTAGAACCAACAGGACTGGCAGGTGGATGGGATTGGGCAGGTAGAGAACCAAGTAGACAGATAACAGCTAGCTTGAGCTCAGAGGTGGATAGTGATGTCATTTACTTAGATGGGGAGGAAGTGGTTGTTTGGGGGGCAAGGGGAGTGGGGATTGAGGGATTGAGGTTCTGGATGTGTATTAGGTATCCGAGTGACTGTGTTAGTAGAGCAGTTGGATATACAAATTCCCAGCTCAGTGGAGAACTCAAGGATGGAGATATAAATGTGAGTCATGGGTGCGTGGCCCTGATAGAAGCATAGCTGTGGGCTCACGGTCTCACCAGAAGGGAAGGAGCAATTCTTCCCCAGAGTGAGTGAAGGAGGGAAAGTCCCTTGACACCTAGTGTGTCACTCAGGGCCTTTTGATTATGAGCCACGGAAATCAATCCTGGCTACTGAGCATCTCAGAGACTGAGATTCAAGAAGGAAACAATCCAGACAGGGCTGAATCTCAGCAGCAGAAATTCAAGGACCATCTTGGGATGTCTTGGTTCCAGCTGCCTTCTGTCCCTTTAAGACACCTTGGCAAATGGAGAGTCCCAGGAATAAGGTCTGAAGGACCCGTATCTTGGCTGTGGGATGGAGGTGGGGTACACCTGGTTTCTCTAGTACCTCATGGGATATGGAATGCAGGAGGCGATTTCTCAGAGAAAACCTGCATGCTGTCTTCAGTGAAGGGAGGAAGGAAGCTGGGAAGGCAAGAGCAGCGGCCATCTTCTCCACCTGGCCTGCCTGGAAACTCCTGCACATCTTTCAAGAGATAGGTCAAAGGTCAAATTCTCTCCGAAGATTTCCTTGGCCTTCACAAATGAGTTTATATGCTCCTCCTCTGTGCTCCCACTCTCTGAATTGTAAGCACCTGTGGGTCTACCCATCTAACCCCCCAACCCCCCACCCCATAGACTGTAAGCACACCAAGGTCAGAAACGCACTCCTATTCATCAGTGAAACCCCAGCAGCTCACACAGGGCCTGGCATATAATCAGAACTCAGTTTAAAAAATTGCTGCACTGAATGTGGTGCCATCAGCTGAAGATAATTGGGATCACAACCCCGAGATTTCTTTTAATGTACCATTCTGTATTCATTTTAAAGTCCAGGGAGAGCTGAGTGACAAATTGCAGAGATCTCTCCCAAATGTCTTTCAAGTCACACAGCCAAATCAGTTCGGCAAATTATATGTAATCAACGAGGAAATCAATAAGTACTGGAAGTGCATTAAACAGTTTAGCAGATTCATTATGTATTTAGCACATTCAGTCCAATTTGCAGGCAGTTCAGAGAAAAACAGGCTTTAGCATGTAAACAGTGGCTCTGATTGAGCCTTTGGAGAGCCCTGGCTGCACAGCCTTTGGAGGTCAGAGCAGATCAGGAATCTCAGAGCCTTCCCACCCTGTCTAGCCCTGCCAGCCCAGGCCAGTCCCATGAGTCAGGGGTTTCCCCTCCAAAGGTGGTGAAAGTGATCTCACAAGCCCTTTCTTCTTGGAAATTTTAAGGGAGATGAAAGAAGGGAGGGGAGGGCGGGAGAAAAAATACAGAGAAAAAATACAAAAAAGACTTCTTGGAATTTTTGCCTTTCTCTCAATTTCTCAAAAGCCTCATGCCTCTGAAAAGCGGTCATTTACTAATTAATTCAACAAAGCTTGTCTGAACACTTGCTCTGTGCCAGGTCACAGGCCAAGCTCTGGGGCACAAGCTGAACCCGACCTGTACCTGCCTTCAGGCAGCTCACAGCACAAACAACAAGCCAAGTAAAGGCTCTGAGCCTTTCTGTCCGAGGAGGAAGAGGGGATATTTGAGCAGAGTGCTGAGGAATTATGAGTGCATGAGGGTGGCGTCTCACGGGGAGACAAACGTCCTCAAAGGGACAGAGACAAAACAATTTGTTTGGAGAATGACATACAGGTCAATGTCACCAGAGCATTAAGACCAGAGGCAGGACAGCACAGGCAATGCCTCTTGCATACAAGTCACAGGGCCTCCTCCAGTCCTCCTGGTTCAAACCCCTCTCACTGCAGATTCAGTCACTGGTGCTGAGGGAGGGAAAGTGATTGCTCAGCATCACCCAGCAAGTGGCAGGCACTAAATGTGGCTTCTGGCCACCGCCCCAAGTCCTTTGCAAATTCCCTCACTCACCTCTGGCCACAAATCTTCCCATCCTCCAATTTCTGAATTGGGTTGAGAAGTGGCCCCAACTTGGGAAATCATGGAGCACAGAGCCACTAAAATTCCCTTTTATTGATTTGGAACAATTAACACCAATAAAAGAATAATTCACCCTGGCAAGAATATAGTATGCACACCCACGCTAGATTGCAGCTCCCATGGCAGACATTGCTAATCAAGCCCTGCATTGTTTCCCACTGATTTCTTAACCCAGCCCTCCAGGCAGCCAATTAGGAAAGAGTTGTCACTTACATGAAAGCTTTTTCCTGCATACACGTTTAACTCTACCAGCTGTTACCATGGGTCAAGCAGTAAGGAGTGAAATAATAAAGGGAAAAAGAACAAATATTTAGCACAAATTATAAGAAGCCAAAGAAGATCCAAAACAGTGCCCAAGCAGTGACTGCATAGCAGCCATGCAATACTTAACAGCAAACACAGGTTATCAGATTTGGTAGCTACTGGGGCCTTCTGTCACTCCCTCGGCAATAGAAAACCAACTCAAGTGAACTTTAGCAGAAAACAGGAATCCACCGGCACATTAATACTGAAGTGGGCCTAGCTTTGAGGCAGGGGCTTACAGGATGTCATCTGATGCTTTCTTGGCCTCTCTTCTCTCAGCCCTGCTTTCCCTCACTCTGGCTTCCTTCCAAGGCAGAACTGCCCTTTGAGGGGACAAGTTGGCACAGCCTACATCCCCACAGCTCCCAGCCAGGGAGGGGAATGTCCTTCTTCCCCGTGGTTTCCACTCAAGTTCTAACTCGGGCTCTCACTGGCCCATCCTGGTACACTGCGCATGGGGAAGTCTCCCACAGGAAAGGAAAGTGATGTTAGCAAAAGGGGTGGATAGGTAAGTAAAAACTGATAGCATTTAGATAGCATGAAACAGCTATCAGCCATTACACTAATGATTGCCCACATAAAGGGGAGGAAACAGCCTCAAAGAGTGAGCCGGGCCCAGCGTGGAGGGAGGAGGGGAACCTGATGTGACCATTCTCGTCTTTAGGCTTCCCGTCTGTCCCTCTTCCTCCCCGCTCCTCAGTGAAACAGACAATTAAGAGAGGAACCCTCCATGCAGGCCAGGGTTAGCCGTGAGGGTGGAAGATGTCCTGGTGGCCTCAAAGTGCTTTTGATAGAGAGCCCTGCAAGGGCCAGCAGCTTCCTGATAAAAGAGCTTCTACTGACTCCCTGCCTTCCCTGGACAGACCCCTGGCCCCGCTCCGAACTGCAGGGCTGACTGACATAATGCTGTCCCTCCCAAACTGCAGTGTCAGAATTCCCTGGGGAGGCTGCTGAAATGCAGAGTCCTTGGCCCCCACATAGACAGTTTGATTCCGCAGTTCTGGAACGCAGCCTAGGAGTCAACGTTTTCAACAGGCTCTCCAGGGGATGCCGATGCCAGGGGCAGGTCTCTGTGCCACACTTTGAGAAACTCTAGTAAAACCGGGTTTGGAGTCCAATGGACGTGGCATCCAGTAGGTGCTCAGAAAGGGGTAGCTAGCTTAAGGCTCTGACAGCTGGCCCTGTCTTGCAAGACTCCCCAGGGTGCCGATGCAGATGAATTCTCATCTGTTAACAGACAGGCTGCCCCACAGCCTGATCTGGAGAACTGCCCCTTGGCCGCCAACCCCTTCTCCCAGTGGCCAGCACGACTGGGCCAGGAGTGGATATTATTCCAGGTGATCTGGGACCATCAGCTCCTCCCTTGGAAAGGCTGGAGTTCAAAGGCATGAGCCCTGCAAACAACCTGAAGGGGTGGGGCAAGCTGGGCTTTAAAAAAAGCCCGGGGCTGTCAGACCTTCTGAGTTTTTCTTTTTTTAAGAGAGGCCAGAAATGTTCAATCTTATAATATTTAAATGTCTGATCATGTTTTTAAGCATTCAGAATTGTCAAGGCCAGCCAAGATACATCTACAAACCACACTGTGAGTTTCTAATTTTGCTGTAATCAGCCTCATTTCCCAGCCTCCTTTGCATTTAAGTATGGCCATTGACTAAGTTCTGGCCAATTAAAATCTTGTGTAGCCAATCTAGCTGGAGGTTTCCTTAAAAGGGAGTCATTCTTCCTTTCCTCATTCCTGGTGCCTGAAGTACAGAAGTGATGGCTGGTGCTTTAGCAATCATATGAGGCACCAAGGTGACTTTGAGGATGGAAGAATGCTGAGGATGACAGGGCAGAAAAATAAGGATCTGAGTCTTTTATGACAGTGAGAAGCTGTCATACTAGCCCTGAGTTTCTGACTTCTATATTTCTTTTATATTTCTCATATATTTTATTTCAGTTATACGCAGCCAAACTTAGTCCCCTACCCCCTTCCCGGTTTAGATGAGGCCTGACCATTCTGCCTACCCTTTGGTTCCATAAGAAGACCCTGGATCTTTCTAGTGAAACTCAACGTTAGCTGGACTAGTTTGGATGGGTTTTATCCCTTGGAAAGCAAACATTCTCTCTTTGCTCTCTATCCATCCCCACGCCCATTGTTTACTCACCACAGACTACACTAGCTATCATTTTCAAATTAAACAATTGTTAAAGGATCATTTTTTAAAAAGGCGAAATCATGACTGTCATACAAATACAAAATGAACCTGTGTCAAAGATATGATTTAGTTCATTAATCATGAAGGAACAAAGAAGCTATCACAAGAGGTTCCAGGAGAATCCAAGGAACAGACTTGAATCAGTAACCGGGGACACTGCCATGAATTTGTTAGTGGATGCAAATCCCGCCTTCCACATGACAGAAATCAACTGAGTTGCCACAGCAAAATTCACTTGCATCAATGTGGACAAGAGTCATTTGCTTTACTGTCAGTTTTCTACAGCTTACAGAGATGTAAAATAGCTCGCTCAAAGACCGTGAAGGGCACAGCCCCCTAGAGAATCAGAAAACCCCAAAGGGTCTGCCAGACATTGTTTTTAAACCCAACTACAGTCATTCTCTGAGCATCCCCAGCTACTGAAAAATAGAGAATGTCTCGTGTCTTCCCAGGGGCACCCTCCCCTAACCGCCCCCCAGCTGTGCCCTTGACTTTCCTGCCTCAAAAATACCTACAGGGCTTCCCCGGTGGCGCAGTGGTTGAGAGTCTGCCTGCCAATGCAGGGGATGCAGGTTCGTGCCCCGGTCCGGGAAGATCCCACGTGCCGTGGAGCGGCTGGGCCCGTGAGCCATGACCGCTGAGCCTGCGCATCCGCGTCCGGAGCCTGTGCTCTGCAATGGGAGGGGCCACAGCAGTGAGGGGCCTGCGTACCGCAAAAAAAAAAAAAAAGTTCTTTATTGCTGAAAAATACTAATGCTCATGCAAGCCTCCAGCAAGTCGTAATTTTTTGCAATGTGATGTCACAGATCACTGATCACAGGTCACCATAGCAAATATAATAACAATGAAGAAGTCTGAAATATTTCGAGAGTTACCAAGCTGCGACACAGGGACAGGAAGTGAGCAGAGGCTGTCAGAAAAATGGGACCAATAGACTTGCTCGCCACAGGTTGTAAAAAATGCAATGTCTGGGAAGCACAATAAAGCAGAGTGCAGTAAAACAAGGTCTGCCTGTATAAGTCTGATGGATGTCATTTTTCTGCTTAAAGTTAAATTCCCACGGAGTCCCCTTGCACTCAAAGAAAAGCCTTAGTTCTAATTTGGGCCGCCCACGAGGTCCGGGCCTGTGCCCTTTCTGACCCCCTCTGTGCCATGCTCCCCTCGCGCCCTCTGCTCCAGTAAGCCGAGGGCCTCTGCTCTGGCTCTGTGTCTGCTCGTTAGGGACGCCCTTCCCTGATGTCTCTGCTCAAGTGTCTCTTTCCCTGACCACCCTGATCTATGGTGGGTTTTTTGTGTGTGTGTGGTCTGTATTTCCCCAGGTAGAACATAAGCTCCCTGAGGGCAGGGAGCTTTATCTGTTTTGTTCATCAACTTATCCCCAAACACCTAAAACAGTGCCGGGCACATAGTAGCCGCTCAATGAGCAGCAGTCATTGAATTGCTCCACCCCAGGCCCTGAGCCAGCCACCTTCTGCGGCCATCCCATTTCAAGTCTCAACACTCCTGTGTGTAATTGCACAGGCAGAAAGGCAAGGCACCATGAGGTGCCCAAGGACACACAGTAAGTGCCAGTGCAGAAGCTACCCCCGAGCCTGGTTGGAGCCGATGGCAGAGATGCTGCCACGCAGCAGGCAGGGCCGATGCCAGACCCTAAAGGCCCAGGACACCCAGCTGATGAGGCTGGACATTGTCTAGGGCAGGGGTTCTCCCCCTTCAACAAGCATCAGGATCACCTGTGTGGGGGGGGAGGTTGATAAACACAGATTTCTGGGTACCACCCCCTGAGTCGGTAGGCCTGGGATGAAGCCAAGAATCTGCTTTTCTAACAAGTTCCTGGACGATGCTGCAGCTGGTCTGGGAACCTCACTTCGAGAACCGCTGGTCGAGTAATGGGGACCACAGAAGGGCTTTCATCAGGAGAGGCAGAGTCCTCTTTGCTTTGGAAAGGGCTGTGTTCAGGCTGGATTGGAGGTGAGGAACCCCCGCAGGGGCGAGACCAGGCTGCAGCCTGAAGCAGAGCAGAGGGTGGCCGGGCTGAAGAGCAGGTCGGCGGCTGCGCGTCCCGTTGGGCCCTCTCCTGCCGCTGATGAATACATCTCCTTGGAAGAAGATGCAGGCCTCCTGGCTCCTCCCTCACCTGAAATTTGAATTCTCTTCCAAAGTGTGATTTCCACAGCCGCCCGGACTAGAGGCGGGTGTGAGACAAGCCAAATAACTCCAAAACACATGATTTCAGCAAAAAGGAATCACGGTCTCCCTGGCAGCTCTGGGGAGCAGTGGTGATGAATCCAGAGGCAGCGGAGGGGGATGCGGCCAGGAGCCTTTGGACAAGCCCCAGGACTCAGTTCCCTCAATTGTCAGATCAGTTACCCAAGAACTACCCAGCAGCACCTGCTCTGCCCAGGCCCTGGATGCTGAAGATTCAAGATAGGCCTTCCCTGCCAGCATCGAAGGGACCAGATTTATCCACCCTCCTAAGATGTGAAGTGCACACTGCAGTCTTCATTTTAATAGCTGTGCGCTTATTCAGAAGTAAATGAGAAAAATGTATAACTCACATATCCAGTCTGTGCTGCTGTGGAGAACTATTTCTTAGAGTAGAGCTACACAAGTTTTTTTTAAAGTGAACTGAGCTCAAGAAAATATTAATTAAACAATGTGTATCCAGCAATTCTATAATGCTTACTCGTTATTCATGGATTAATTCATTAAAGCCTTATAATAATCCTATAAGGTAGGTGCCATGATTATACCCATTTTACAGATGGAGAAAACAGAGGTACACAGTGGTGGGGTAATGCACCCACGGCCACACAGTAGGGAGTAGAGGGAGAATCTGAACCTAGACAGCTGAGACGTAGGTTCTGTGCTCTTAACAGCCTCTTCATGACACAGGCAGGACATGGGGATGTCCTCCAAACACTAGCATTTGGGAAGCACCCAGCAAGTCATCCCTTCTGCCTCAGCCATTCTAAGGCCTCAAAATGCACCAAAGTAGTGATTCAGGAGGCATGATGTAAAGAGCTGCCTGGATCCTTCCAACCACTCATTGAGCCTCCCGAGAGGACAGAGACGGACCAGTGCTTGGGTCTGCTTCTCCAAACATGAAGGGCCCATACTGTCTGTCTTGAATGCCCTTCCTTGATTGTGGGTAAGCAGGGAGGGATGCGGGGAGCCTGTCACTTGGGGGTGACAGAGGCCAGAGGGCAGAGCAGGGAGGAGACACGTCCTGGGGGGGACCCCCGAGGCCAGGATATGAGCCTTGAATTCTGCAGAGACCGATGTAATTTGGACTCTTCCAGATCTGAGGTTCCCAGTCCTCATACACACAATACCCACCATTTCATAACAAATATTTGAAAGTGAATCAGAAATATGTGTAACTGGCGTATCCAATCTGTGCTGTTACGAAGAGTTCTCTCTTACGGTGAAGCTGAATTTGCTTAAGTGTTCTTTTTAAAGTGTTCCCTTCACTATCCTGAAGTTTAGATATACACATGATTTTAATATATATGCACATATAGATGAACTCTCCCACCCATAGTGTAAAAGAAAAGAATTCATAATACAATAATACATATTTCAATATGTCGGTGCACTGACCTGACTACATTAGAAGATGGTTCCTATTTATATGGTCAACTGAAAATCCTACCAGAGTAAAAATGGAAAATCACAGGCAACGCCCAGATAAATAAATTTAATGTGTAACTTTTAGGACATAGATTTCTCTCATCATTAGGCCAAAAGAAAATGTTAAATTATTTTGAACAGCAAGAATTTTGAATATTTTAGAAATTTTTAGTGATGAAATTTAGTGAGGATTCTACACGTCACATATCACCACTAATTTAATACAACTTGGTTCTAAGTCTCTTGCAAGGAATATGCAAGGAGTGACTGCTTTACAGTCTTCTGGAAGCCCTTTTCAACTAAATATGGAGGTGGAAACTGGATGGGAGAAGATGAGTTAGAGGCGTGTCACAGAGAAATTGGCTATAGCTATACCACCCTGAACGCACCCGATCTCAGAAGCTAAGCAGGGTGGGACCTGCTTAGTACTTGGATGGGAGAAATTGGTCAATAACCTCAAGAGAGAATTTTTCTTCCATTTAAGTCTCTCCCTCTGTAAGAATCTTCTCCTGAATTACTGGGACTTCACGCAGCGTATTGTAAAAAGTTTTCCTTTAAAATATTGAAGTGTTATTATTTATATTTATACTGTTTAGCCTGGGGGAGACATTTTAAAGCCTGGAGAAATGCGGACAATTCTTCCTTGTACCTTGCTGTGTGGGACCCTCATGCCCAGAGCAGGACTCAAGCATCCTGGCCCCCTCCCCCAAATGCCAGCAGCGTTCCCAATCCTTGTGACAATAAGAATCACTGCTCTCCATTTGCAAAATGCCCCCTAGCTTGGAGATCTTATTATCCAGGAAAGAATCCCAGGTCTACGTGGTAAAGGAAAACTTCTGATCTGTGGCTTTATTGAGTCCCCACTGTGTGCCAGGTTCTCAGTGAATCCTGACAGCAGTCCAGAAGACCATTTTATTATCCCCGTTTTACACATAAAGAAGTGAAAGTGCAGAGGGGGAAAGTGACTTGGCCAAGGTCACCCAGCTGGTAAGCCCTTGGCTCTGTAACTCCACTGTCCTCATGTGTAAAATGGCTAGGAAGCAAGCACTCAGTACATATTTAAGGAATGAGTGAATAAAGAAATGAACAGATTGGGAGAGTTGTCTGGAAGGCTTTCTTCATTCTAGCACGCAATCCAGTATGTTTCTGGAATGTGTAAAATAAGAAATGAACTTCTGGTCTGATAAATCATGGAATAAGAATTCCTACTTCATATGAAGTTTATAAAAGTTAAACGAGATCCACATTTTGAAAGCACTTGGCATATAATATTCCTGCCCCTTCCTACATTCTTTACTCCACCCTCACTCTCCAAGGTCAAGATAAAAATTCACCTTAAAGGAACCCTCCTGCCTTGTTGGTGGGAATGTAAACTGATACAACCACTATGGAGAACAGTATGGAGTTTCCCTAAAAAACTAAAAATAGAACTACCATATGACCCAGCAATTCCACTACTGGGCATATACCCTGAGAAAACCATAATTCAAAAAGAGTCATGTACCACAATGTTCATTGCAGCTCTATTTACAATAGCCAGGGCATGGAAGCAACCTAAATGTCCATGAACAGATGAATGGATAAAGAAGATGTGGCACATATATACAATGGAATATACTCAGCCATAAAAGGAAACGAAATTGAGTTATTTGTAGTGAGGTAGATGGACCTAGAGTCTGCCACACAGAGTGAAGTAAGTCAGAAAGAGAAAAACAAATACCATATGTTAACACATGGAATCTAAAAAAAAAGAAAAAAAAATGGAACTGATGAACAGGGCAGGAATAAAGACGTAGACAAAGAGAGTGGACTTGTCGACATATATACACTGCAGAGTGTAAAATAGTTAGCTAGTGGGAAGCGGCAGCACAGCACAGGGAGATCAGCTCTGTGCGTTGCGATGACCTAGAGGGGTGGGATAGGGAGGGTGGGAGGGAGGCTCAGAGGGGAGGGGATGTGGGGATGTATGTGTGCACGTGGCTGATTCACTTTGTTGTACGACAGAGACCAACAGTATTGTGAAGAATTATACTCCAGTAAAATCCATTTTAAAAAAAAGATAAAAATTCACCTTAATAAAGAAAATCTTTCACTCGACTACAGCATTTTACAGATGGCAAAAGCACTTCTACATGCTCTCACTTGATCTTCAGGTAATTTGAAATGTTCAAAGAGTTGGTTTTGATCACCCACGAGATATCCAGAGACACCAGCTCAGGGAGGAAGATAGATCCCAGTTCTTAGCCCCTCTCAGATTCTCACATTTTCTCCCTCCACTCTTCAAGGATTCTGCTTAATTAACATTGCAAACAAGCCTTTGGCTAAGCCCCGTCCAGCACAATCTGGCCTTGGGTGAAAATTACTGCAACCAGCTCTGCTGGACTATTTCCCTTCCAAGCTTACATTGGCTCTTAAAGGAGCTTCTCCTCTTTCCTTCTGAAAACACCTTGAAGATACTCTTTGAATGCCCGTCCCTAAAGGGTTTACTTAGCAGATCCTTTTCCAGCCTCCTCCCCTTGTGGTGGCAGGTGGGAGCTGATGTTCTATTTTAAGGAGAAGGCGAAAACAGAGGGCAGGAGCTGGAGATGGCAGGACCAGGGGCAAAGCTCTTCTTGTTTGGAGCTGAGCATAGAGTCTCCACCCGGCCCCCAGGTGTGACACCCCGCATCTGCAATGGGGAAGGGACAGGAAGTTAGAAGTGGCGAAAATAAGGACAAAACAGCATCGCCAGCAGACACTTGGTGATCCTTGGGAGGACATTTGCATGTGAGGGACGTGAGTGGACAGAAGCCAGGGATTGTCAGTCCTTCTCACAACGAACCACTGTGCCTAACCCTGGGACATGGCGGTGCAGGCAGGCAGGAAAGGGGACCAGCGCTTGCAGTCGTGCAGGGGCAGGGGTTGGTCTCCCAAAGCAGCAAAGGAGACATCTGTTTTCTTCCAGAGTTCCCAGCTTGGACTCTTCCCGATGCCTGCCCCAGGATCCCTGGCCCAACCAAGGGTATGCTTTTGTTGTTGTTCATGCCACAGAAAAATTCAGGGCAAGAGACAAGACAAATTGTGACTGAGCTGCAGGGAAGGGGTGGGTCCATTCTGCAAATGTAAGCTCTCCGCTCAGTCCAGCTAAAGCCCTGGATCGCAAGTGCCTCAGACAGGGTCCAGCACCCACAATAGGTGCTTAGAAAGGACTTGTTTGTGGAGGAAAGAAGGAAGAGAAGGCAGAAAGACATACCTTTTCTGGCTGGTCATCCTTTTCCCTCATGTTTGTAGAGGGCTATGAAATGCGTGAATTCCAAGTATATTATCTTACTGCCTTCCAAAAGCCACCAGAACTGAACTTTTAACTAGAGCCTTTGTGTTTTAGATTAAACAGGTTTAAAATATCTTTTCAGGGGAGTGCAATGGATAAACCCTTAAGAAATACTAAAATTTCCAGCCCTTTGAGGAATTGACTATTGAACTCTTTTCCTTAAAAGGGAAAGAAATTCCTAATGGATTAGTGGATCCAGGCCTTGATCATCAGTGTCTGCTCCCATTTTAAAAAGAGGCGTCGTCTTGCAAAAGAAAGAAAATAAAGATCAATCCTCATACTGATTCAGCCTCGACTGGACCCAGCCAGCAACGAACAGGAAGTGCAGGAGACAGAGGACCACGTTAAACCACGCCAGGTGGCTGCAGTCAGCAAACGTGGGGAACGGGACGGGTAGAAGCAACAAGACAAATGAACACATTTCCTCAACAACAAACAATTGCTTTTAAAAACTGAGAGAGAGAGAGAGATGGCAGGGGAACCTTAAAAGGGGTCTAGGAGGAGAACACATCAATCATTATGGTGCGATCCATGCCATACTTGGATCCCATTAGAGCATGCGTTTTTAAGAGAGGGAAGAGGGGGGCAGTCACCCCCTAAGGGATCAAAACTTGCTTCTTGGGGGAGTGGAAAAATCTTAGCTATTACAATGGAATGTGGCCCTCCAAAGGACCGCAGTACATAAAGAAATATACAGTTCATCGGTGGTTTTAAAATTTCACGGAGCAGGGTGGGTAGGGTTGTGACTGGGGGGAGAAAATGTCTTAAATCGCTCCTTAAGGGGGCCGTGATGAAGAAACGGTTTGGAAACATACAAATTGTGAAGTACGCAATGTGAGGCAGCAGGGGAAATGTTGACAATTTACTGCGTATCTGATGAAGTATTGTTAATTTTTTAGGTACGATAATGGTATTGTGGTTACATTTTTAGAGTCCTTATCTTTCGAGACAACTACTGACAGAGTGGCAGATAAAGTAGATAGCAGGAGAGAGACGAAGACAGAGATTGAGAGCCAGAGATAAAGAGAGTTTCATTGATGTTTCTCAGAGCAGTAGACTTCCTTGTTGTTGTGTTTGGCGGGGTCCATCTTTTCTTAGACAGTGGTTGCTAACTAGTGGCCCATGGATCAAACTCAGCCCACGGTTATGTTTTGTTGGACCCTCGCAGTGTTTTAAAACTATTTGAGCCAACGTTTTCAAATGAGAGATTTCACTTCCCATTTCCAGCTTCTTCTGAGAAATCAGATCCTCTTGCACTTGGACCTGAGCCCTTAAACAGAGCCTCTGTTCTTCTGGTCACCACAGCCACCCTGGGTCATACTGGAAATACCCACGCTCACACTCTGTTCGCCTTCCCACCTTTCCCTTCCCTGCCAGCCCTCAGTGTATGGAAATTATATCAATAACAATGGCCACTAACCCCTGTCCACCAAATGAGAGCCAGACAGAGTTTGGTCCCATGATCTCATTGTACCCTCCAATCAAAGCAGAAGGTAGGTGCTAGATCATCTCTACTTTACAGGTGTCAACACTGAGGCTCAGAGAGGTGCAGTGACTTACTCAAGGCCACACAGCTACTTAAACCTGCTCCTTTGATTCCAAAGCTGGTGTTTTCATCTGTCACACCAGCTGCTGCCTCCTTCATGTGACGACAACACACAGGCTCAGTCTCCCAGACTGAGCAGTCCTGCTCTGAGGGGGGAAGGCAGGAGCCACTTCAGCTCCCCCAGGGACCTGGCCTCAGCCTGGCTGGTCCCCTGGCAGGAGTGTACCTGCCATATTTGACACCCAGAGTGGGTCATTTTTTAGCATTCCTTCCTCTATATGAGAGGGATATTCAATTATAATAATCTGAAATAAAATCATATTCTAAAGTGAAATTGACATATTTTGTGTATAAACTAAAATTTGCACTGTCAAACAAAAATATTACACCTCACAGTTGGTACTTTGTTCCACTGTTTTAAATTTTAAACACAAATACAAGCTCTAAGTAGCCACGTGGAATAACATAATTGAAGAAACGCAAGTTCAGTTTCCTTGTCTTTGCGGTTACTATGCTTTCATTTATTTCAAGTCTATTGTCCAAACTTGGGAATACACAGCATCATTAACCCCTCCCAAAGAGAAAACAATTTCAAATCGTTATGAACTTACTCTTAAAACGAGAGCTTGTAGCTGAGCCTGGGTGTATCACGGGCAACTGTACAATTGGGTGTTCTCAGAATTAATTTCCAGGTAGAACGATATATTTTTAAAGAATATGTAATATGTAATAAAAATGTGCTAATAGGAAGCCGACATATATTATTAAAACTCTCAACCAGGACCAAAGCAAGTGTTTAGAATTTGCATCAACAAATATATTTTCAGGGAGGAATATTTTATCACTAACATTATTTAGAATTGCAGGCACATGGTGGTAATAAGCAAACTGACGTTTTGTTCGTTTTGTCATTATTGTTCAATTCTGAGACAATGTACCCCTTATTGCTTCCCTGGTCACCCTGTGTGCTCGGTTCCTCCAGGACACCCTTCGCTGAGCCCAGCAGGGACCCTGTGTGGGCTCCCCACTGAAGCAACAGAATGGAGGAAAGTCCAAAATTTGTTGTCAAATTTGGTACCCTAAGCGAAAGTTCTTTATAAACCATGAGGCAGTGTATAAAACCCATCAGTATTCTCAATGCACAAGCTTTTCAATAGATTCAGCACAGTTGGAAGGTGCATAGCTGCTCTTTATTGAGTGATCACTTCTCACCTGTGAACTGATTCTTTTCAACGCCAACAATCGGGTCTGATACAGACTCTCTGGACATCAGCTGGGTGTTCTACAATTTAATTCAATTCTGACACTGTCTGGAGATAGTGCAGGCCCCTCAAGTTGAGGCCTCAGTCCCACAAACTGCCCCACTTAAGACAGCAGTCACAAGTCCCAGGTTGCCACGTGTACTTCTGACCAACTAGCTCTAAATTCAGGGGATTCCCACAACCTCCTCGTCAGGCTTAATACTTTGCCAGAATGATTCACAGGATTCAGGAAAGTGCTTTACTTACTAGTTCCAGTTCACTATAAAAAAGATGTAACTCAGGAAGCGTCCGTTGGAAGAGGTACATAAGGCAAGGTATGGGGGAGGGAAGGGGTGCTTCCATGCCCTCTCTGGACGTACCACCCTCCCAGCACCTCGCTGTGTTCACCAACCCAGAAGCCCTCTGAGCTCCACTGTTTAGGGATTTTTATGGAGGTCTCATTCCATAGGCATAAATCATTGGCCATTAGTGATTAACTCAATCTCCAGCCCCTCAGCCTTCCCCAGAGCTTAAGGGAGAGGCTGAAAGTTCAAACCCTCCAGTCATGCCCCGTCTTTTAGCAGCCATTCCCCCTCCTGAAGCTATTTAGGAGCCCCCAGACACCAGTCATCTCATTAGCATATAAAAGACATTCTTCTTTTTATTGAAGTAGAGTTGATTTACAACATTGTGTTAGTTTCAGAAGTACAGTATAGTGATTACGGGGTTTTTTCAGCACATTATATTCCGCTATAGGTTATTACAAGATATTGGGTATAATTCCCTGTGCTATTGAGTAAATCCCTGTTGTTATCTATTTTGTGTATAGTAGTGTGTATCTGTTAATCCCGTACTCCTAATTCATCCCTCCCCCACCTCCCTGTCCCCTATGTAACCATTAAGTTTGTTTTCTCTGTGAGGCTGTTTCTGTCTTTGTATATAGATTGATTTGTATTATTAAAAGCGTTCTTGCCACTCCCGAGTCGAGTGTTCCAAGGGTTTTAGGAGCTCTGTGCCAGGAACCAGGAACAAAGAGCAAATATATAGTTGTCACAATCTGTCACTTGGAGTGTCTAATGGCTTCCTCACCATAAGTCTGGAAGGTCAGTGCTGTCATCTCCATTTAAATGATTAAGAAACCGAGGCTCAGAGAGGTTAGTGGATTTGCCCACGGCGTCACAGCCAAGCCAGGATTCAAATCCAGGCCCTGGACATTCCCAGGTCTTCCAGATCCAAAGAAGGGATGACCTTACCCTGTTTGGCATGGGGTAAAAAGGAGACAGGTCCCCTCTGGGCATCACCCTGAAGCCAGGGATGCGAGAATCCAGCCCCACTGGATTGTGGGGCTGGGGTTGTTGACCATGGGCGAGAAGTTACCAGGAAGCTGACTTGAGCGGCAAGGAGGGAAGATGGATATGCTTGCCTGTTCCTGCCTATTTAAAGGACGTTTTAACAACTGAGTGAAACAGGGATCAAAGTGACCTTGTGCTCTGGGCCAGGCAGTGAGACACCTTCTAGATCAAGTTAAGAATGTGCCTTGGGCGTCCAGCTGGCAAACTACCAGGGAGATAGTACAAGTGCTCAGTCCTAGAGGAGACAGAGTGACAGGACAGATCTGCATCCCTATTTTAGGATTTGGAAACTAAAGCTGAGACAGGCAAAATGACTTGGCCAAGGTCACGCAGCCCCCAAGCGCCAGAGTCAGGCGCTGAACCCCCAGTTCACGTGATTGCGTGTTCAGGGACGTGTCCGCAGTGCGGGGACACCCCAGGACGAGCGAAAGGCTCCAGGGTCCTGATTTCTTCCTTGGAAGCCACAAACACAGCAAGAAGTTCCCACAGCAGTGACGACTCTGCCTACGACTTTTTCTATTCTGGGTGCAGGTTATGCAATTAGCATAAATCTGAATACATTTCTTGTTTTTTAACAGGAAATAGAAATACATGAGGAAAGAGATTAAAAAGCTCACGTTAACTAGTGAAATTATGTGTCATCCCTAGGCAGCCTTTGCTCTTATCTGCTACTTCCTCTGAGTTCTCACCCTCCGCGCTATCTTTGTCTCCCTGCCCCACCCCACACTGGATGCAGGCCTGATTACTTCGCTCCCCCAAATTACCAGGAACAAAAGGTTCTGTGTGTACCAGATTTTCACTCAACGTTTAGGAGGATGGAGGGTGGATATTGCACATCACTCAGCATAGGCAACGGCTTTAGCTTGAATATTATCCTAAAATCCCACCAGGAGGAATCTCTCGCTGGCCACATGGACCCTCTGATGCTAGATGCTTGCTTGTTGACATTTTCCAGGTCTTTCCCTTCCAGGACAGCCCGGCAGCCCCTCTCAGTTCCCTTTCTTTCCATTTTAAATCTCCTCTTGACTAGGAGACTTTAGTTCTCTCGTTCCTACTCTGTTAGAAGCTTGGGGCACACCCACAGCCCATCCAAGTGCCGTCCATGCCTGCTAGCCATCCTTGAGCTGCACGGAGAGCCTGCAAGGCATTGATTTAATCGTTTCCCTTTCTGTGACCAACTTCTAGGTCAAGGATCCCATCACCTGTCCCTAGGCGCAAAGGAAGTCCCAGGGCTTGTGTGTTGCTGTTCTTCTTTCTGATTCATCTCACCAGTCCCGTTTCTCTCCAGAGCCAGGGAAGGATGATGGAAGAGAGAAAGAAATGAATGGATGGCGGGCCCACAAACCAAGAGAAAGGGAGGGAACAAGGGGGCACTTTGGAGTTGGAGTCAGCCATGAATTTACTGATTATCACACATCCCTGGAGGGGTCCAGTCATGTGGAAAAGTGCCAATCTATCTCTTTGATGTGGATCAGATCATCTGAACGGTCATCGTGGTCTACTGTATTCGCTCCCGTCCTGCACCCTGTGAGCAGACTATACACCCTTAACCCATGGACTTGGACTTGGCCATGTGGCTTGCTTTGACCAATGGAACCTGAGTGGATTTTACAGTGTGGCCATTCTAAGCAGAGAATTTAAGATGCATTGCCTATTTGTGTTCTTACTCTCACGCTTACAGCGTTGACCGTGAGAAGAGCTCACTTCAGGAAGACCAAGAATTGGAGACACACGGAGCAGATTCGAATCCAAGCCCAGACGAGCCACAGCTGACCCACAGATCAGGGAGTGAAAAATAACCACTTATTGTTGCAAGCTGCTGACTGTTGGGGGAGGTTGTTTGTTATCCAGTACACACTGACTAATGTGGGCATCTAGTCCAACCTCTGTCCAAGGCCTAAAGCCACTCCTCACCAGTACTGCCCATTTGAAATCAAGCCTCAGCTTTCACATCTCCAGTGATGGGAGCTCACTACCTTACAAGGCTGCTTAATCCCATCTCTGGATAGTTAGATCCCAACCTACCCCCCACCCCACTTGAGCTCATGCATTAGTCTTAGTTCCCTCTGTTCTTCCTTCCTGGCCTCGCAAAGCAAGACCACCCCAGCACAGCCTGGCAGAGACTGAAGCAGTATGGTGATGCAGCCCTACCCCTTACCTCCTCTGACCTCCAGCTGTTCCTATACAACACGCACCCCTGTGCCTTCACCTCTCTACCTACTAGCATTGCCTATCCTCCACAAATGCAGAGTCTGGAATTGACCATTGCAGCCCATCAGCGTGGCCAGCGGCCAGACCCTCGTCTCTATTGGTCTAGACAAAAATGCCTGTTTAGAAGCAGACTCTGGAGCTGGACAGACCCAGGGGCAAGTCCCAGACCTGCTGTGTCACCTTGGACATGCCACTTCATTCTCGGAACCTCAATTTTCTCATCTGTAACATGAGGACAATAATTGTCTCTACCTTATAAAAGTAGTAATAGGCACCGAACACTTAACGCAGCACCCTACATATAGAAAGCACTCAACCTTACCTGAACAATTACAAGAGTAATTGTTTACTCTGGAGGCCTATTATATTTACTGTTACCTACCTTTCCTGAAGAATGTTTTCTTTCAAAATGGGTGTTTTAAACTATATTAAAATACCTATACAACACCAGAAAGAACAAAGAGAGAAAATCTGATCACCCACAGACAACATTGTTAAAATATTAGCTAACACTCTTTGGCAGAGATGTTTAACATTTCATGAGCCAAACGCTACCCCTCACCTTCCTCACCCAGTCCTGGGGGAGGTCGCAGAAGCAAAAGAATGAAGCAGCCTTTGGGGTCCTGCAGACTACTCTCGGATCCCAGGTTTGTCACTTGTCGGTGTGTGACCCTGGGTCAGTAACTTCACCTCCTGGAGCCTAATTGCATCTTTGGAATGTGAAAGGATTTTTTTTAAAACAGCTTTATTGAGATATAATTCACATATCATACAATTCACCCTTAAGGTATACAATTCAATGACCTTTAGGGTATTCAGAGAATTTTGCATCCATCACCACAATCAATTTTTAAAAATCTTCATTACACCAAAAAGAAACCCTGCCCTCCTCTGGAATTTCATAGAAATGGAATCATATAATATGCTGTCTTTTATGACTGGCTCATTTCCTTAGCTTTTTGTTTTCAAGATGCATTTATGTCATGTGAAGGAATTTTTAAATTATTAACCTGGACTTTTTCACATGCCATCTTCACACCCTGGAATCAGGGCTGGCAATATTAACCCTGTCAGCCCCTGTGAATAGGAAAGGCCAGGTATCTTCCATCTTTTCACATTCAATCCTCACAACAAACCCAAACAGGGCTTGGGACATTTTACTGATGGGAACACGGAGGATCCTTAAGTGGGGATGCAAGGAATTCCTAGAAAAGATGTTCCCTGCTTGCCTACTTTGCATTGCTCTGCCCACAAACTGGACCTCAGGAGGCAACAACCACCAGAGTCCCCAGAAGATGTTCCAGCAGACCCGTCTACATGGTCTCCTGGTCCCCGGACTCTGGGCTCTGGACCTCTGGGTCAGGGTCCCAAACCACACTGAGATCATTTTGTATTTTAACATCTTTCATTGGCCTTTTTTTTTTTTAATATAAAAAGCAATTTACTTCACCTAAGCATTTCAAAGCATACATATGCACACAAATAAAGCCTTTTAGTTAGACTCAGATTCTTATTTGTTTGACTATTATTGCATTTTTTAAAAAAACATCTTTATTGGAGTATAATTGCTTTACAATGGTGTGTTAGTTTCTGCTTTATAACAAAGTGAATCCGCTATACATATACATATGTCCCCATATCTCCTCCCTCTTGCATCTCCCTCCCACCCTCCCTATCCCACCCCTCTAGGTGGTCACAAAGCACTGAGCTGATCTCCCTGTGCTATGCGGCTGATTCCCACGAGCTATCTATTTTACGTTTCGTAGTGTATATATGTCCATGCCACTCTCTCACTTCGTCCCAGCTTACCCTTCCCACTCCCTGTGATCTCAAGTCCATTCTCTACGTCTCCATCTTTATTCCTATCCTGCCCCTAGCTTCTTCAGAACCATTTTTTTTTTTGTATTCCATATATATGTGTTAGCATATGGTATTTGTTTTTCTCTTTCTGACTTACTTCACTCTGTATGACAGACTCTAGGTCCATCCACCTCACTACAAATAACTCAATTTTGGTTCTTTTTATGGCTGAGTAATATTCCATTGTATATATGTGTCACATCTTCTTTATCCATTCATCTGTTGTTGGACACTTAGGTTGCTTCCATGTCCTGGCTATTGTAAATAGAGCTGCAATGAACACTGTGGTACATGACTCTTTTTGAATTATGGTTATCTCAGGCTATATGCCCAGTAGTGGGATTGCTGGTTTGTATGGTAATTTGTTTTTTTTTTTTCGGTTCATGGGCCTCTCACTGCTGTGGCCTCTCCCGTTGCGGAGCACAGGCTCCGGACGGGCAGGCCCAGTGGCCATGGCTCACGGTCCCAGCCGCTCCACATCATGTGGGATCTTCCCAGACTGGAGCACAAACCCATGTCCCCTGCATCGGCAGGCAGACTCTCAACCACTGCGCCACCAGGGAAGCCCAGTAGTTTTATTTTTAGTTTTTTAAGGAACCTCCATACTGTTCTCCATAGTGGCTGTATCAATTTACATTCCCATCAGCAGTGCAAGAGGGTTCCCTTTTCTCCACACCCTCTCCAGCATTTATTGTTTGTAGATTTTTTGCTCGTGGCCATTCTGACAAGTATGAGGTGATAGCTCACTGTAGTTTTGATTTGTATTTCTCTAATGATTAGTGATGTTAAGCATCCTCTCATGTGCTTGTTGGCAATCTGTATGTCTTCTTCGGAGAAATGTCTATTTAGGTCTTCTGCCCATTTTTGGATTGGGTTTTTTGGTTTTTTGACATTGAGCTGCCTGAGCTGCTGGTAAATATTGGAGATGAATCCTTTGTCAGTTGCTTCATTTGCAAATATTTTCCCCCATTCTGAGGGTTGTCTTTTGGTCTTGTTTATCGTTTCCTTTGTTGTGCAGAAGCTTTTAAGTTTCATTAGGTCCCATTTGTCTATTTCTGTTTTTATTTCCATTTCTCTAGGAGGTGGGTTAAAAAGGATCTTGCTGTGATTTGTGTCATAGAGTGTTCTGCCTATGTTTTCCTCTAAGAGTTTGATAGTGTCTGGCCTTACATTTAGGTCTCAAATCCATTTTGAGTTTATTTTTGTGTATGGTGCTAGGGAGTGTTCTAATTTCAGTCTTTTACATGTAGCTGTCCAGTTTTCCCAGCACCACTTATTGAAGAGGCTGTCTTTTCTCCACTGTGTATTCTTGCCTCCTTTATCAAAAATAAGGTGACCATATGTGCATGGGTTTATTTCTGGGCTTTCTATCCTGTTCCATTGATCTATATTTTGGTTTTTGTGCCAGTACCATACTATCTTGATTACTGTAGCTTTGTAGTATAGTCTGAGGTCCAGGTGCCTGATTCCTCCAGCTCCATTTTTCTTTCTCAATATTGCTTTGGCTGTTCAGGGTCTTTTGTGTTTCCATACAAATTATGAAATTTTTTATTCTAGTTCTGTGAAAAATGCCATTGGTAGTTTGGTAGAGATTGCATTGAATCTGTAGATTGCTTTGGGTCGTATAGTCATTTTCACAATGTTGATTCTTCCAGTCAAGAGCATGGTATATATCTCCATCTGTTTGTATCATCTTCAATTTCTTTAATCAGTGTCTTATAGTTTTCTTCATAGAGGTCTTTTGTCTCCCTAGGTAAGTTTATTCCTAGGTATTTTATTCTTTTTGTTGCAATGGTAAATGGGAGTGTTTTCTTAATTTCCCTTTCAGATTTTTCATCATCAGTGTATAGGAATGCAAGAGATTTCTGTGCATTAATTTTATATCCTGTTACTTTACCAAATTCATTGATTAGCTCTAGTAGTTTTCTGGTAGAGTCTTTAGGATTCTCTATGTATAGTATAATGTCATGTGCAAACAGTGACAGCTTTACTTCTTCTTTTCCAATTTGGATTCCTTTTATTTCTTTTTCTTCTCTGATTGCTGTGGCTAAAATTTCCAAAACTATGTCAAATGATAGTGGTGAGAGTGGACAACTTTCTCTTGTTCCTGATCATAGAGGAAATGGTTTCCATTTTTCACCATTGAGAATGATGTTGTCTATGGGTTTCTCATATATGGCCTTTATTATGTTGAGGTAAGTTCCCTCTATGCCTACTTTCTGGAGGGTTTTCCTCATAAAATAGTGTTGAATTTTGTCAAAAGCTTTTTCTGCATCTATTGAGATGATCATATGGCTTTTCTCCTTTAATTTGTTAATATGGTTTATCACATTGATTGATTTGCATTTATTGAAGAATCTTTGCATTCCTGGGATAAACCCCAGTTGATCATGGTGTATGATCCTTTTAATACTAGCATTTTTTTGCTAGTATTTTGTTGAGGATTTTTGCATCTATGCATCTATGTTCATCAGTGATATTGGCCTGTAGTTTTCTTTCTTTGTGACATCTTTGTCTGCTTTTGGCGTCAGGGTGAGGGTGGCCTCATAGAATGAGTTTGGGAGTCTTCCTCCCTCTGATATATTTTGGAAGAGTTTGAGAAGGATAGGTGTTAACTATGCTCTAAATGTTTGATAGAATTCGCCTGTGAGCCATCTGGTCCTGGGCTTTTGTTTGTTGGAAGATTTTTAATCAGAGTCTCAATTTCGGGACTTGTGATTGGTCTGTTTATATTTCTTCCTGGTTCAATGTCGGAAGGTTGTGCTTTTCTAAGAATTTGTCCATTTCTTCCAGGTTGTCCATTTTATTGGCATATAGTTGCTTGTAGTAATCTCTCATGATCCTTTGTATTTCTGCAGTGTCAGTTGTTGCTTCTCCTTTTTCATTTCTAATTCTACTGATTTGAGTTTTCTCCCTTTTTTTCTTTATGAGTCTGGCTAATGGTTTATCAGTTTTGTTTATCTTCTCAAAGAACCAGGTTTCAGTATTATTGATCTTTGCTCTTGTTTCCTTCATTTCTTTTTCATTTATTTCTGATCTGATCTTTTTGATTTCTTTCCTTTGCTAACTTTAGGGGGATTTGGTTCTTCTTTCTCTAATTGCTTTAAGCATAAGTTTAGGTTGTTTATTCGAGATGTTTCTTGTTTCTTGAGGTAGGATTTTATTGCTATAAACTTCCCTCTTAGAACTGCTTTTGCAGCATCCCATAGGTTTTGGGTAGTCATGTTTTCATTGTCATTTGTTTCTAGGTATTTTTTGATTTCCTCTGATTTTTTTCAGTGATCTCCTTGTTATTAGTATTGTATTGTATTGTATTGTATTGTATCCACACCTCCATGTGTTTGTATTTTGTACAGATTTTTTCCTGTAATTGATATCTAGTCTCATAGCGTTGTGGTCGATAAAGATACTTGATACGATTTCAATTTTCTCAAAATTACCAAGGCTTGATTTGTAACACAAGAATGAACTATCTTGGAGAATGTTCCATAAGCACTTGAGAAGAAAGTGTATTCTGTTGTTTTTGGATGAAATGTCCTATAAATATCAATTAAGTCCATCTTGTTTAATGTACCATTTAATGCTTGTGCTTCTTTATTTATTTTCATTTTGGATGATCTGTCCATTGTTGAAAGTGGGGTGTTAAAGTCCCCTACTATGAATGTGTTACTGCTAATTTCCCCTTTTATGGCTGTTAGCATTTGCCTTTTGTATTGAGGTGCTCCCATGTTGGGTGCATAAACATTGACAATTGTTATATCTTCTTCTTGGATTGATCCCTTGATCATTATGTAGTGCCCTTTTTTGTCTCTTGTAAGTCTTTATTTTAAAGTCTATTTTGTCTTATATGAGAATTGCTACTCCAGCTTTCTTCTGATTTCTATTTGCATGGAATATCTTTTTCCATCCACTCACTTTCAGTCTGTATATGCCCCTAGGTCTGAAGTGGGACTCTTGTAGACAGCATATATATGGGTCTTGTTTTTGTATCCATTCAGCCAGTCTGTGTCTTCTGGTTTGAGCATTTAATCCATTTACATTTAAGGTAATTATCGATATGTATGTTCCTATTACCATTTTCTTGATTGTTTGGGTTTGTTATTGTAGGTCTTTTCCTTCTCTTGTGTTTCCTGCCTAGAGAAGTTTCTTTAGCATTTGTTGTAAAGCTGGTTTGGTGGTACTGAATTCTCTTGGATTTTGCTTGTCTGTAAACATTTTAATTTCTCCATTGAATCTGAATGATATCCTTGCTGGGTAGAGTAATCTTGCTTGTAGGTTTTTCCCTTTCATCACTTTAAATATGTCTTGCCACTCCCTTCTGGCTTACAGAGTTTCTGCTGAAAGACCAGCTGTTAACCTTATAGGGATTCCCTTGTATGTTATCTGTTGTTTTTCTCTTGCTGCTTTTAATATTCTTTTCTTTGTATTTAATTTTTGATTGTTTGATTAATATGTGTCTTGGCGTGCTTCTCCTTGGATTTATCCTGTATGGGACTCTGTGCTTCCTGGACTTGATTGACTATTTCCTTTCCCATATTAGGGAAGTTTTCAACTATAATCTCTTCAAATATTTTCTGAGTCTGTTACTTTTTCTCTTCTTCTTCTGGGACCCTTATAATTCAAATGTTGGTGTGTTTCATGTTGTCCCAGAGGTCTCTGATACTGTCCTCAATTCTTTTCATTCTTTTTTCTTTATTCTGCTGTGTGGTAGTTATTTCCACTATTTTATCTTCCAGGTCACTTATCCGTTCTTCTGCCTCAGTTATTCTGCTATTGACTCCTTCTGCAGAATTTTTAATTTCATTTATTGTGTTGTTCATCATTGTTTGTTTTCTCTTTACCTCTTCTAGGTCCTTGTTAAACGTTTCTTGTATTTTCTCCATTCTATTTCCAAGATTTTGGATCATCTTTACTATCATTACTCTGAATTCTTTTTCAGGTAGACTGCCTGTTTGTTCTGGTGGGTGTTTACCTTGCTCCTTCATCTGCTGTGTGTTTCTCTGTCTTCTCATTTTGCTTAACTTACTGTGTTTGGGGTCTCCTTTGTGCAGGCTACATGTTCATTGTTCCCATTGTTTTTGGTGTCTGCCCACATTGGCTAAGGTTGGTTCCATGGGTTGTGCAGGCTTCCTGGTGGAGGGGGCTGGTGCCTCTGTTCTGGTGGATGAGACTGGATCTTGTCTTTTTCACTAGCCTTTAAAATAGCTCAGGACCATAAAACTCTTAGAATAAAACAGGTCAAATTTTTATGGCATTGGATTTAGAATGATTTCTTGGGTTATGACACCAAAGGCACAGACAAGAAAGGTAAAAATAGATATATTGGACTATATCAAAATTTAAAACATCTGCACATTAAAGGACACAATCCACTGAGTGAAAAGCCAACCCAACAGGAGAAAACGATTGCAAATCTTATATCAGATAAGGGTTTAATATCAGAATATATGGAGAACTAATAAATCTCAACCTCAAAAGAACCAACAGCCCAATTAAAAGATGGGCAAAGGACTTGAACAGACATTCCCTCAAAAAAGATAACATAGAATGAAATCTTACCATTTGCTACAGCATGGATGCACCTTGAGAATATTATGCTACATGAAATAAGTCAGGCAGAGAAAGATGAATACTGTATGATCTCTCTTATACGTGGACTCTAAAATATCAAACAAACAAAGGAAAACAAAACTCATAGATACAGAAAACAGAATGATGGTTGCTGGGGGAGGGGGATGAAAGGGTGCAGGAAATGAAGAGGGTCAAGAGGTATAAACGTCCTCCAGTTATAAAATAAATAAGTCATTTCAATGTGATGTAAAAAAAAGGAAGAAAAGAATTCACAGTAAATAAAAGATAAAAGAATATATTAAAAAATGAAGATACACAAATGGCCAAAAAGCACATGAAAATATGCTCACCATCACTAATCATTAGGGAAATGCAAATCAAAGCCACAATGAGACACCACTTCACATCCATTAGGATGACTACTATAAAAATGAATAACAAGTATCAGTAAAGGTGTGGAGAAATTGAAACTGTTGGTGGGAGTGTCAGATGGTACAGATGCTGTGGAAAACAGTGTGGAGGTTCCTTAAAACATTAAAATAGAATTACCATATGATCTAGCAATTTCACTTCTGCGTATATCCCCACAGGAACTGAAAGCAGGAACAAAGAGATATTTGTACAGCCAAAAATCACAGCAGCAATATTTCCAGTAGCCAAAAGGTAGAAGAAACTCAAATGCCCACTGATGGATAGATGGATAAGCAAAATGTGGTGCATACATACAATGGAATTCAGTCTTAGAAGAAATTCTGACATATGCTACAACATGGAAGGAACTTGAAAACGTTACACTAATTGAAATAAACCAGTTACAAAAAGACAAATACTGCGTGAATCCACTTATATGAGGTGGAGTAGTCAAATTCCTAATGACAGAAAGTAGAATGGTGGTTTCCAGGGGCTGGAGAAGGGAGAAATGGGGAGTTATTGTTGAACGGTTACAGAATTTCAGTTTTTCAAGGTAAAAAAGTTCTGTGGATGGATGGTGGTGATGGTAGTACAACAATGTGAATGCACTTAATACCACTGAACTGTACACTTTAAAAGATGTTAAATTTATGTTATATGTATTTTAACCACAATTAGAAATATAAATATGTGAGTGAATGAATGAATGAAAACAGCCCAGAGTTTTCTATATTTTCTTAAAGCCCACAGTCCTGCAAACTCCAAGAAGACCCAAATGTGTTCCCAAGGGGTGGGTGGAGGGTTGGTCCCTCCCTCCCCCCGGTGGGGCTGTAAGTTGTTTTTTAGGCAGGTGTGGGGTCTGCTGTACCTAACACCCTTTTGGTCCAGGCCTGGGAAGGCAGCACAGGGCGAGGGACAAACAAGAAGAGTGTCCCCACACTCCCAGCAGCACACAAAGCACTTACACTCACTCATCAGATTCATTTTGCAGAATGCTGCTCAGGGAACAATTTTATAGATAAAGAAGAAGAGGCTCAGAGAGGTTGAGTCACTTGCCCAAGGTCACACAGCTAGTAAGCCATAGAGCAAGGCCTCAAACCCACGTATGTTTTCCAAAGCCTGTACTCTTTCCTCAACCTCTCAGAGGCCTGGCCCAGAGGCTGAGTGATGCTACCAGCTACCTCAGAAATGCTCTCAGTATCATTTCTCCTCCCAGGTCTTCATCCTCCTCTTATAGAAAATGAAAGGTCCAGGGCAAAGATGTCTGTGAATGTCACTCATTCAGTCCTTCAGCAGGTATCAGTGAGAACATTCTGGGCTCCAGGCACTGCCCTGGCCCGTGGATGCGGCAGGGACAAGATGGACAAGGCCTCTGGCTTCACAGAGCTCACAGACAATAAACATGTAAGCAAATAGGAGACTCCCAGAGTAAAAGTGCCCCAAAAGACAAGCCCAAGGGTTTCTGGGAAAGGCTGCTTTTAAGGGCAGCCAGAGAAATCAGGTCTCCCAGAAAAAGTGACGTTCCAGCTGAGAATTAGAAAGGAGCCAGACATTAAAGGAACAGCAGAGAACATTCCAGGCAGAAATAACAGCAAAAGTGATGGGAATAAACTTGGTTTCTCAGAAAAACAGCCAGGAGGCCAGCGTGGCTGGAGGGTGGTGAGCGAGGGGTTGGGAAGGCAGGAGGAAGGTGCTGAGGGCAGGAAGCCAGGGAGCAGGGTTTGGATTTTGTGCCAACTGAGGAGTAACATCTTGGAGGAAGTTACAAGAAGAAGGACGCATCGTGGCCCCAAATGTGCTGTGTGAACTGTAGTGTGCTGTACACCTGTGAGATGTGACACCCTTGCCCTTCTGGGGTCACCTTTTGTGTCAAGTGAAGAATTCATCTCCCAGGAGCTCTGTTTTCTCCCTTTAGGCCAGTCTTAATACTCTGGGCAAACAGACACACCTAGGAGCTAAGTAAGCAATAAATTGTTCTTCTCATTTCCTTCCCTGTTTACCTCTCCGGCTCTGATAGGGTCTGGCCCTGGATTCTGACCTTTCCCAGGAACTCCCTATCTGAGCCTTCAACGGGCAGGCAAGGGTGACCTTCACCACTTGGGCAGTGGAGCCAGGGGTGAGCACCACCCTGGGCGGGCCCTGAAGGAGAAAAGGCTTAGAAGGAAGAGGGCCATGAGAAAGCTCCAGAAAAGGGGAAAATTAATGCTGGGTGGAACCTTGGAGAGCAGGTGGGGAAACTGAGGTCTGGAGAGAAAAAGCGACTGATCTAAGGTCACATAACAAGTCGACCCCAGTGTGAGGCTTTTTTACCACGCCCAGTAATCTGAGTGGTCCTGGTACATAACAATAATATTAATAACAATAACAACAGTATAGCTAATAATCATCAGGCTTTCGCTCTGTGCCGGACACTGTCCTAAGGCATTTACATGTTTAACTTCTTTGCTTCTCACAGCAACCATATGAGGTAAGAGCTATTAGAGCCCCAATTTCTAGAGGAGGACGTAGGCAAAGAGATTCAGCTACTGGTTAGGGTTCACACTCACATCTGTTGCCTCCAGAATTCCACTCTTTTTTTTTTTTTTTTTTTTTAAATTAGAGTATAGTTTTTTACAATGTTGTGTTAGTTTCAGGTGTACAGCAAAGTGATTTGGTTACATATATCTAGTCATATATCTATTCTTTTTCAGATTCTTTTCCATTATAGGCTATTTTAAGACATCAAATGTAGTTTCCTGTGCTATACAGTAGGTCCTTGCCATTTATCTATTTTATACATCTGTTGTGTCTGTTAATCCCAAACTCCTAATGTATCCCTCCCCCCACTTTCCCCTTTGGTAACTGTAAGTTTGTTTTCTATGTTTATGAGTCTATTTCTGTTTTGTAAGTTCATCTGTATCATTTTTTTAGATTCCACATATAAGTGATATCATATGGCATTTGTCTTTCTCTGTCTGACTTATTTTACTTAGGATGGTAATCTTTAGGTCCATCCACGTTGCTGCAGTTGGCAAAATTTCATTCTTTTTAATGGCTGAGTAGTATTCCATCGTGTGTATATGTGTGTGTGTGTGTGTGTGTGTGTGTGTGTGTGTGTGTGTGTGTGTATCTCACATCATCTTTATCCATTCATCTGTTGTTAGATACTTAGGTTTCTCCCATATCTTGGCTATTGTAAGTAGTGATACTATGAACATTGGGGTTTATGTGTCTTTTCGAATAAGAGTTTTTGTCTTTTCCAAATATATGCCTAGGAGTGGGATTGCTGGATCATGTGGTAACTCTATTTTCAGTTTTTTAAGGGACCTCCATAGTAACTGCATCAATTTACATTCCCACCAGCAGTGTAGGAGCAGGGCCCCGCTCTTAACAACTGCACCACCACACGGAGGCTCAGAGTGGGGAAATCCCTTGCCCAGGGTCACTCTAGCTCACTCACACTCATACTGTAGTCACTGCCAGACACTGTCCTCTAAAGAATATGTCATACGCATCTTTATATTGATGGCACCAAACACAGAAAAGGCTTGGCACAGAAAACACTGGTTGAATTGAAACTAATTGTGGTAACAAGTGTTGCTTAAATGTTGCAGATTCATTTTGTACATGCAGGGGGAAGAGAAGGGAATTGCAGGAAGGAAGCAGATCGAACACCCCAGCTGGTGACTGTTGTAGTAGAAAGCACATGGGCTTTCTGTGAAGTCAGAGACTGCTCATTGCAAGTCTGTGGCATCTTCAGCAAGTCATTTGGACACACGGAGCCTCAGTTTCCTTACCTAGAAAAGTTAGCATAACATCCTGAGCCTCACAGGACATGGATTCTCAACTGACGGACATAAAGCAGGAGTTGGCCAATTTTTTCTGCAAAGGGCCAGGTAATAAATGTTCTCAGCTTTGTCGGCTGTGCAGTCTCTGTCATAGCTTCTCAACTGCTTTTGTAGTAGCCATAGGCAACACGTATTTACAAAAAACAGGCAGCAGGCTGATTGGTCCACGGGCCATGGTTTGCTGATACAAAGTGCCTAGCCAAGGCTGAGCACATACAGAGCTGTATGTGACTTTCATGGGCCCAAGGCCTTTTTTTTTTTTTTTTTTTTGCAGTACGCAGGCTTCTCTCACTGCTGTGGCCTCTCCCGTTGCGGAGCACAGGCTCCGGACGTGCAGGCTCAGTGGCCATGGCTCACGGGCCCAGCCGCTCCACAGCATGTGGGATCTTCCCGGACCGGGGCACGAACCCGTGTCCCCTGCATCGGCAGGCAGACTCTCAACCACTGCGCCACCAGGGAAGCCCGGGCCCAAGGAACTTTTGCCTTTGTGGATCTCTTCCACTATAATAGAAATTTCTGTTTTTTAATGCAAATTTTTTTCTTATGATTTTAAAATAAACTATTTTTATATACACTAAAAGTATTGTGGGCCATAGACTCTGTGCCTATGTGCCTGATGGATGGGTCAGCACTTGGCAGACAGCAGACACTCAATAAATGAGATTCCCCTTCCCACCCCCTTTTCTTTGCTGAGTGGGACTGTGTCTTTGTTGTCTTGAGGTTTAGTAAGAAGGTATCAGAGAGTGGGTGGCTTAAACCACCCAAATTTATTTTCTCATGGTTCTGGAGGCTTGATCCAAGATCAAGGAACTAGCATGGTCAGGTTCTGGTGAGACCTTTCTTCCTGGCTTGCAAACAGCCATTACCTGACCGTGTGCTCACACGACCTTTTTTGTGCGATAGAGAAAGGGTGTGGGGGAGAGAGAGAGGAGAAGCTCTCTGATGTCTCTTCTTATGAGGAAACTAATTTTATTAGATCAGGGCCCCTCCTTTATGACCTCATTTAAGCTTCATTACTTCCTTAGAGTTCCCATCTCCAAATACAGCCACGCTGGGGGCTAAGGCTTCAACATATGAATTTGGGGTGGTGGGGAAGCACAAACATTTAGTCCATCACAGCCTGGAACTAGGCAAGGGGGCAGGACAGCTGCTACTTGGAGGTAACTATGAGCTCAGGCTTTGCAGTGAGGCCAAGTGGGCGTTAGATCCTGGTGGACCCTCCCCGGCATTTATCAGAGAAATCATTTCACTTTTCCTGCCCCCAGGTTCTTCATCTATAAAATGGGGATAATTAAAACTTCTATGTCTTCGGCTGCCATGGGATGTATGGCGAGCATTCAGCAGAGGCTCCCGCATGGTAAGCACACAATCAATGTTAGTAATAGTGCGTCAAGTGCGGACCCGTCCATCAGGCGCATGGGCACAGCACATAGGGCCCACAATACTTTTAGTGTCCCATGAAAATCATTTAATTTATTTTAAAATCATGATAAAAAATGTTCGTATTAAAAAAAAGACATTTCGAGGATCCACAAAATTCTGTTATGGTAGAACAGACCCAGAAGGCACAAGTTCCTAGGGACCATGAAAGTCATACACAGCGCTGTGTGTGCCTGGCCCTGGCTAGGCGCTTTTCATCAGAAGTCAGCAAACCGTGGTGCACAGGCCAAATCAGCATACTGCCTGGTTTTGTAAATACATATTGTCTATTGCTACTTGTGTACTGCAAAAGCAGTTGAGAAGCTGTGACAGAGACTCTGTGGCTCACAAAGCTGAGAACATTGATCACCTGCAAATTTTTTTGGCAGAAAAAACTCCCACTTTACATCCATCAGTTGAGTTAATCCATGCCCTGTGTTGGTGACGATGTTGTTGATGGTGATGGTGATGGTGATGGTGAAGATGAAGGGATAAGAATGATGATGAGGTGATAATGATAACCATCATGATGTTGATGATGATAATTGTGAGGATCGTCTCATTAAAAAAACAGAAACAGAGAGTGATCGGTTGGTCCCAGTGGCTGGGGTTTTTCAGCATAAGTCTCTTCCATCTCCAATGCAAGGAAGACCCACCAAAAAGAGTGGATGCTGGCATCTCTGGGTGGGTAGTCTGACACACTGAATCCCTTTTTCTGGGCTTCTTGCACACAGCCTTTCTGTTCAAACTCTTCCTCCAGATGAACTAATACTCGTGGCCACATTTATATGCTGACACCAGTTCTCTGAGGCCAGCTGGATATCCTGGAGCTAGCATCATACCCCATAAAAGTCTAAGAGCTCCTCCACAAGACCGTCTCCACTTGAGATGCCAGCCACCAGTCTCAGGAGCCACCCACACTTCTGACCGGCTGACTATAAATTTCCAGGTTCCCATGGCTCCCACAGACTTGATAATTCTTTAGAATGATTCACAGAACTCACTGAAAGTGCTATACTTATCATTACAGTTTTATTTTAAAAGATACAGATCGGCACCAGCCAGAAGAGACACATAGGATGAGGTCTGAAGAGAGGGATGCAGAGCTTCTTTGCCCTCTGTTTGTGGAATTAAGACACATCACCCTCCTGGCACAGCAATGTGTTCACCAACCAGGAAGCTCCACCATGCCACGGTATCAGAGTTTTTAGGTAGGCATGATGGAGTAAATCACCGGTCACATAACTGAACTCAGTCTCCAACACCCTCCCCTCCCTGGAAGTCAAGCTGGCCCAAAGTTCCAACCTTCTAATCACAGGGTTGGTCTTTCCGGTGACCAGCCCCCCTCCTGAAGCCAGCTAGGGCTCCACCGTGGGTCTCCTCACTAGCGCAACAAAGACACTCCTATCTCTCAGGAAATTCTAAAGGCTTTTAGCGCTACATGCCAGGATGAAAACCAGATATATTCTCTATTATACAACATCTCCCTTGGGAAGCCCCCTTTCTCTCCCTCCCCAAAGCTTTGATTGAATTCCCAGTCTCTGCACTTATTGTTCTCAACCTGGGAGACATCTTGCCCCTGGAAATGGCCTCTGCAGGGGCTGAACTCATCTTTCAACCATATATGGATTCATTCTGCTCACCTTTAGGTACCCACAGACCTTCCCTAAATCCCCCTCTGACCTGGATCCTGAACTTCAGCCCTCACCTGCTTATATCATCTCCTAGATCTGCCCAGATTCCCCATCTCACCCAACCACTGCCCAAGAACTCTTGCTGTACTTTCATAGCTCATCCCTACCTCAGACCCTGAGCTTGCCTAGCCTTCAAGAGGAGCCTTGAATTCTGGCTTGAAATGAGTCCTGAAAAGACTTACGTCCAATTGTCAGCAGCACATTCCCAGCTTTGCCATTCCTCAGTTGGGTGACCTTGACCAAGTCACTTCAAGTCCAGAAGGTTACCTTTCCTCATCTGGAAAAGAGAAAAATAATTCTCCGTTGGTCAGGATTTGGCTAGGATTTGCTGCAGTGACAAATGCATCCTCACATAACAGAGGTTCTTCCTCACTCATGCCCTCACTCACAGCACTGTTCTGTCCTATAACTACATCATCTAGAGCACATGGTCTCCAGGGTCACCAGGGCAGAGGGAATAGAAGGGGTGGAGGAGGCACATTGGCCCTCAGTTGTCTTGGCCCAGAAGTGACCGGCCTCACTTCCATTCACAAGCTACTGGCCCACAGTCTTTACATGGCTCCCACATACCTGCAGGGATTGCTGGGGGCTGTCTATGTGCTGTTTGGCAAGAGCCCAAATCTCTCCACAGGCTCTTTGACTCACTGAGAGGTAGGGAAAATCAAGAAAGCTCATGTATGTGAAAACTCCAGCCGCGGAGCAGGTGATGGGTAATCAGTTTCCGGATTCCACCAAGGGCCTCTGTGTGGCTTGGTGAGCCCTTCAGTTTTGATAAGAGACATGGGTCCCGTTTGTGCTGTTTCACAGTGCAGCCTCCTTGCTTACTGGCTGCCAGGATAGGACAGGTCCTGGTGGTCTGGCTTCTGGGGCTGTTCACTGTAGGCTGAGATAAGCCCTGCAGTTACTTATCCCAACTGCCCACGCCCAACCCCACCCCCGGATCAGAGATCCTAATTTCCCAGCCCTCAAATCAAAGCCAGAGACAGAGCTCAGCTCAAATGTCACTGACTTTTACCTTGGCAGTCAATGGTCCAAAACAATCTTCCAGTGCTGTCACTTTCTATTTTCTGGCAAAGTTTAGTCCGTGTATCTGTAACCAAGTTGGTTAGCAGAATGGCGTGCGAGACATGGATTCACGGTAACGATGACAGCAAAAATCACAGCAGACATACTGTCTCAGTGAAATCTCTCAACATCGCTGTGAAGGAGATCCTATTGTTATCCCCATTTTACAAGTGCAAAAATGGAGACCTGTCCCTGTGTTCCCGTGTCACAGTACACCCAGGTCTATTGGATTCCATGGCCTAAGATATGGACCACCCAGCTCCACGCCTGGGATCAAACAGATTTTGCTCAGGACCAGTGGTAGGCATATCTCCCAAACACAAAGGATCCCCAACTCCTAGGGTGTGTGAGGATTAAATTAATTCATCTTTCAGCACGTGTTTACTAAGTGTATGCCATGTCCGAGGACCTGGCTAGGTTCTGGGGTTAAGGAGATGAATCAGACATGGCGTCTTTAAGGAGCTCATGGGCCAGGGTATCATTACTTCCCAAACAGTATGAAAGAGGCCATGGAAGAATAAGAGGGAGGAACCTGGAAGCTGGAGACAGGGCAAGAAGAGCTCAAGAAAGGGCTGAGCCCTGATGAATAGATAGGAGTCAGGAAGCTAAAAAAGGAGGGTATTGCAGGCAGAAAATGGTATGTGCAAAGACATAGAGGCATGAAAGGCCATCGTCCGGGAACTGCAAAGGGCTCTGTATTGTTGGAACATAAAATCAAGGACGGGGACAGGGTGAGGATACTGTTAGGAGATGTGGGTGGAAAGGTAGCTGGGGCCAGATCATTCCTTCATTTGTTCCTCCATTTAAGGGCTATCCACTGAGCACCAAAGGCTCCAGGCGCTGTGCGAGACGCTACAGGTGCAACAGCGTTGCAAGAGGCAGAGCTTAAAGTGGGCAGGAGGGAGACAGGCAAGAAACCAGTGGATGAATAAATGAGAAAGTTTCAGAGACATGCGAGTAAGGGCAAGGGCCTTGAATGCCAGGCCAAGGGATCGGGGTGGTAGGAGCCCTGAAAGGGCTGTGGGCAGAGGAGAGATGAGGTTAGATCTGTATTTTAGAAGCCCACTCCATGTAGAAGGGGTGGTTGGTGCACAGCCTAGGCAGGTACCCTCAGCACAGGGCTGGGCACACAGTGGGTGCTCAGATGATGGCAGGGATCCAGCTCTCAGTTGTGGTATGCTTCCTGACCTGGGGCCTGTACTCTCCCCCTGCCCGGCCTCTGTGTCCCCAGGGACATCTGCTAGCGGCCTCCTAATCATTCAGCTGGCTCTGCGCCCAGCAAGGACTGGAGGGAAGGGACATCTTGATAAGCATCGAAGCTCCAGCTTTGACGTGTAGAGGAGGAGACAGGCCGAGTCCCTTGTGCTCTGCGGCTGACGACCCAGCCGGCTTTCTCCAGGGCCTCTTCCATCCCCTGAATGGATGGTGGATAGAGATCTGGAAGTCAAGAGTCTTGAGCATGACCCCTGTGTCCACCCCTTGACTTGCCGTATGCCCGAGACAGCCTGCTCGCCCACTCCGTGCCTCTGTTTCCTTCTTGGCGAAACAAGGACAATAATCCAGCCTCCCACCTCCCAGGACTATGACGGGGGCAAGAGAGACGAGCCATTTGCTCCTCAAGCAGCAGGTTCTTACTGAGCGTTTCCTGGGGGCTCTCCGTGTCGGCCGGGAGGGGAAGGACTGTGCAGCCGACAGAACAAGAGAAAGAAGTTGCTCGTCTTTATTGAGCACTGCCCAGGACCCAGGCTCTGCTCTAATAAGATTACACGGATTTGCTTCATTTAATTTTCAGAGCAACCCAGTGAGATGGGTCCGCCCCTCACCCCCTTTCTCAGACTAGGAAAATAAGGCAGAAGGAAGCTGCAAAACTTGCCCATGGGACGGACCACAAAGAGTAACAAACTAGGATGTGAACGTGGTCTGAGTCCAGAGCCCGTCCTCCTAACCCACTAGTCCGCACTGCCTCGCTGCCCACATGGGGCTCACAGCTTAGGTGAGGCTTGAAAATACTCAGAAATCGAACGTAGAGTCACACACTGAAAAGTTCTGTGGTATAAAGTTATGGGACAGGAGACAGAGACAGGAGGAGCCGGTGGAAGTGAAACCTGAAGGAGGTGGGTGCCTGGGGAAGGGTTTCTGAGCAGGGCAGCGGGGGCGAGGCTTTGACAGCAGTGGGGGGTGTCCTGAGAGCTCAGCAGGGGTGCAGGCCTGGCAGGCCTCGTGGGGAGTTTGCACTTTCCTCCAGGAGCGATGAGATTCACTGGAGGGATGTAAGCTGATTGTGTTTTGTTTTGTTTTGTTTGCGGTACGCGGGCCTCCCACTGCTGTGGCCTCTCCTGTTGCGGAGCACAGGCTCCGGATGCACAGGCTCAGTGGCCATGGCTCACGGGCCCAGCTGCTCCGCGGCATGTGGGATCTTCCCGGACCGGGGAACGCACCCGTGCCCCCTGCATCGGCAGGCAGACTCTCTACCACTGCGCCACCAGGGAAGCCCGCTGATTGTGTTTTGAAAAGAGTCCCCTGGACTTGAGGGACCACAATAGGACATGGGAAGACCAGTCATAGGACACTGCAGTGACCCCAGTGATGGGGGGTTGGCCTTGGGGGAGGAGAGAAGGCAGCTTTGGGAGGTAGAATTCACAGGACTGGATAGTTGAGAGAGGGTGACGCTGGGAAGCATGAATCGTGGAGAAGCTACAGGTCCCAGAGAGCATCTCGACAGGCTGGTTCTCTAGGGAAACGAAGGTTTAGTAAGAGTCATTATGACACACCCAACTAGAGAAGGCTCAGACAAACTTAGTCAGACCTGGAAACCCTGGCTCCACTGCCGACCAGCCAGCCATGTGACTTATGGCAAACCACTTCACCTTCCTGACCCTCATTTTCCGTCTCTCAAAAACAGAGATGTAAACACCCACCTCACAGAATTGTGGGGATAATGAAGGTCATAGCTCCTGCCACTTGGGTTTAAAATCACTGCTTATCCCTAGCTACAGTTTACTGAGCACGGACTATGTGTCAGATTCTACATTGTGTGTTATATACATGATCTTGGTAATCCTCCCGACGTCTCAGTGAGGTAGTCAGAGTTATTCCCTTCATTTCTCAGTAAGGAAACAGAGGCTCAGAGAGGTGAAGTGGTTTGCCCAAGGTCACGCAGCGGCTAAAAGAAGAGGTAGACTTTAAGCACAGAAAGTTCTTGTTTCAAAGCCTGTGCGTTTCATCACCACACTAGCCAGCAAGGGATGCGTTCAGGGGCAAGAAACAGAAAGTGCAGGCAAAGGTGCTTCTACATTGGGGGTTTATTACTTTCACATTTCAAGAAATCTGATCATAAATGATTCCAAGGTAGAGGTAATAGCTCAACCGTGTCATCAAGGACCCACATGCTTCCTAATTTCCCAGTCTATCCCTATCATTCTATTAGCAGTATCTTCCCTCATGCTAACAGTACGACTGCCACAGTTCCGAGCATCACAAATGTATCCTAAGAAGGAAGGAAGGGAGATGGCATAAAGAGCTTATCCTCTCTTATTATGCAGGAAAAAAGAATTCCCCAGAAACTTCCAGTAGACTTCTCTGTATGTCTCATTGGCCAGAAATACATCACATAAACAATCCTAAAACAATCAGTGGCGGAAGAGAGCAGAGATGACGTGATGTAGCAGCTTTCAAGGATGTCTGCATATTTTTGTCACTCTTCTCATCAAGAGGTGGGATCCCCTTAAATTTAAGCCAACCTTAGGAAGTTCCTGACCAATAAAATGTGGCATAAATGACACCATGTGACTTCGGAGGCTAGGTCATAAAAGGAGATTCATTTTCTACCCAGTTCACTGGAGCACATGTGCTGGAATCCTTAGCTGTCATATCAGTCTTATCTTGAGGCTGCCATATTGTGAGGAGGCCCAATTAGCCATCACAGAGATTCCACATGGAGAGGGCCTACATGAAGAGAGAGAGATGCCTGGCCAGCCCCAAGTGCTCCAGCCACACGTGACTGCAACTTCCAGAACAAGCCGGCCGAGGCTTTCCTAAATTCCTGAACCCACAGAAACCATGTAAGATATAAGATGATTTGTTGTTTCAAACTGGTAATGTTTGGGGTAACTTGTTACACAGGAGTAGATTACCAGATCACACGATCAGCTTAGGCAAACCATGCTTCATCCTGTGGAGTTAGACATGTCCGTGAGAGAGATACAGAAGGAATTCAGAGCCAAGCAGTCTCTTCTGAATTTGGGGAGGTGGGAGATGGGTGAGGAGGGGCTTTTCAGTAGCAGCGTCAGTGCAAAGCATGGCAGCTCTCCTGCCCACCTCTCTTCCTGTTCTCTCTCTCACTGCTTTCCCACTACATGGCCTTCTTTCTTCCGGGAACTCCTCATGCTCATTCCTGCCCCAGGACATTTGCACTTGCTGTTCATGTTTGGGGAACACGAAATCCACATTTAAGGAATATAGAAATAAGCGAGAGATAAACAGACACTCGAGTTGCCCTCCCAGTGGGCAATGGGCTTCCTGTCCACCCTCGAGTGCTCCAGTTCAGGACCATGGCCAGGGCTCCTGCACAGGTGGCAGACCTACCTGGGGCCCACAACAACTGCCATGAGTATGCTGGGCACAGTGTGAGGGGTTTTACAAACCTCCACTTGCTTCATCCTCACAACAGTCCTGTGAGGTGGGTGTCAACATCCCATTGTACAGATGAGAAGATGGAGGCCCAGGGATATCGATGAACGGTTTGCCCACTACTGCACTGCTTCCAAAGAGAGGTGGGCCAACACCAGGGCCCACACTGTTCCTTCTGCAGGGCTTATCAGAAATAGGGGGGATCCTAGAACTACAGGCCCCAGAGTCACAAAGAGAGACCCCTACCAGCCTTGGCTTGAATATTCACAATGACAAGGAACTCAGCCTATGACATTGACAAAAGTTCCTACCTGGCACGTTTGGGGAAGAGCGGAAGAACATGGGTCCAGGAAGGAGATCCTAGCAAAAGGCTGAAAGGCCTTGGAGTGGCTCTAATGGGAGACGGAACAGATTTTTTTTTTTTTTTTTTTAAACATCTTTATTGGGGTATAATTGCTTTACAATGGTGTGTTAGTTTCTGCTTTACAACAAAGTGAATCAGCTATACATATACATATGTTCCCATATGTCTTCACTCTTGCGTCTCCCTCCCTCCCACTCTCCCCATCCCACCCTTCCAGGCTGTCCCAAAGCACCGAGCTAATATCCCTGTGCCTTGCGGCTGCTTCCCCCCAGCTATCTACCTTACTACGTTTGTTAGTGTGTATATGTCCATGACTCTCTCTCGCCCTGTCAAAACTCACCCTTCCCCCTCCCCATATCCTTAAGTCCGTTCTCCAGTAGGTCTGCGTCTTTATTCCTATCTTACCCCTAGGTTCTTCATGACATTTTTTTCCCTTAAATTCCATATATATGTGTTAGCATACGGTATTTGTCTTTTTCTTTCTGACTTACTTCACTCTGTATGACAGATTCTAGGTCTATCCATCTCATTACAAATAGCTCAATTTCATTTCTTTTTAAGGCTGAGTAATATTCCATTGTGTATATGTGCCACATCTTCTTTATCCATTCATCCGATGATGGGCGCTTAGGTTGTTTCCATGTCCTGGCTATTGTGACGGAACAGATTTGATTTGAGCTTCGGGGACCTCTCCAGGGATGAGAGGAAAGGCTGCAGCGAAGCCAGGGGACCTGGAGGCCAGGGAGAGCAAGGCGGACGTGCTGTCATCACAGACACTGGCTGTGGATGGCCACTGGGAGATGACGGGCCATTTGCTCATCAAGGACAGCACAGACAGCGACTGGACTGGGGTGGTGGTGGTGTCTTCTTGCTGTACCGGGCCCCCTAAGACTGTCTTTTGCATGTATCCCAGAGGGAGTGCCGTTGTGTAGCTGGTGCCCTCCTGCTACAGATAAGATTAGTGGGTAAGGTCACAGGGAGGCCTGTTGCCTGTTAGTCTGGGGCCCTGGCAGCCACATCACTCGTTAGCTGGTTATTAGAGGCCTCCAGAAGCTGTGCTCTTCTGCAGAACAACCTGTGCCCAGCAGTTTCCCACCAGGCGCCCAAACGGTGCCCACCTCCCACCCCGCCAATCAACGTCCCTTGCAGGAATCTTGACTCTGCTAGGTTCCTAGCCAAGGGCTTGAACAACTTTCTCCCCACATGCATTGGAGGATAGAAGACCATTCGAGCCTGCTGTCACTGAATCGGAGGGGTTTCATTATTGCCCCTCAGGTAGCCTAATGCATCAACCATGTCTGGCTCTGCCCTCCCTGGACCTGGGTTCAAATCCTGCTATGAGCTTTAGTGGGTCCCTCTGTCAATCAGAGAAAGCGTTGTTGTGAGGATGTGAAGGTAAGAACTCAAGAGATGATCCTCTTCCCATGTCATCCTTCTGTTGACTCTTACTGTCCAAAAGAAAGATAATAGGTTTTCTGAAAGAGGCCAAACCCCATCCTGGCTGTAAGTCCTTCTAACCTAAATTTCACAGGCGGAGTGATGACTGTGTGTCCATCCATAGAATGCACTCGGGAATGGGAATGCCACCAGGCAATCTGGATTCTTCTTTTATCATTCAGCAAACCGTTGCTGAGTGTCCATTCTATGTGCTGAGAGCTGGGCATACAAGATGAAGATTTACGACCCCTGCCAACAGAGGGGCATCCGTATGAATAAACAGTTCCAATCGACCCGATAATTGCTGTCAACGACATGTGGGCATTTTCAGTGGGAACACTGGAGAGGGAGTCCTGCCTGATACTGCCTTTGAACAAAAGTTGAAAACTCATGTTTCCTTAATTCCAAGGAGTTTAGAGTTTAGAACAGAAGCAAGCACATTAATAAAAATATCAATACTGGGCTTCCCTGGTGGCGCAGTGGTTAAGAATCCACCTGCCAATGCAGGGGACACGGGTTCGAGCCCTGGTCCGGGAAGATCCCACATGCCACAGAGCGACTACTCCCGTGGGCCACAGCTACGGAGCCTGTGCTCTAGAGCCCATGAGCCACAACTACTGAAGCCCACGTGCCACAACTACTGAAGCCCACGTGCCACAACTACTGAGCCCACGTGCCACAACTACTGAAGCCCACGTGCCACAACTACTGAACCCACGTGCCACAACTACTGAACCCACGTGCCACAACTACTGAAGCCCATGTGCCTAGAGCCCGTGCTCCACAACGAGAAGCCACCGCAATGAGAAGCCGGCACACTGCAGCGAAGAGTAGCCCCCGCTCGCCGCAAGAGAAAGCCCGCGCACAGCAACGAAGACCCAATGCAGCCAAAAATATAATTAATTAATTAGTTAATTAATTTAAAAAAAATCAATACAACCAGATGATGGCATTCACAGATGTGTGGGCCATTTTCAGCGGGAGAACTGGAGAAGGGGCAGCTAATTCTGCCCGGGGGAGATAAACCAGGCTTCCAGGACAGACAGTAAGTGAAATTTGGGAGACCACAGGGACTCTATACCTTCTGAACATCCACAGCCTCCCTCCACACCACCCGGAGTGTCCTGCCCCTGGGAACTCCCCGCCTCGCTCGCTCAGCTCTGCTCACACGTGGCAACGTCCCCACGTCTGCTCCTGGGGGACCATCGGTGCTGGGCCCTCCCACCATTCCCCAAGGTGTCCACTGGCATGAAGCCAGCCTCAGGCTTCAAGGAAGGTGGGGCCAGTCAGGTGCTTGGCCCTTGGGGGTTTTTGAAAAATGTGCTTTTTCGGCTTTCTCTCTCTCTGCTTCTGGAAGCTGCTAATTCATGTTCTCCACCCCCTTCAGATTTCACAAACACACCAAAAATTGACTTACCCTCCCCCTAAAAGTGAGTTCATAGCCTGTATGGTTAACTCATTACACACTTTTTAGAGAAGAGAAAAAAAAAGCCTCAAAGCATTCAGATAAAAAAATGGCAGAGATGGAGTGAACTCCAGGTTCAGGGCTTCATCCAGCACAGCACGGCTGCCATGCGTCCTACCACAGGTCAATCAGAATCAGGTGGCTGTGAACTGGTCTCCAGTGAAAGGCTAAAAGTAGTCACCATTTATTCAACAAACAGTTATGGAACTCTTCACATGTGCCAGGCGTTGCTCTACACCCCGGCAATTCGTCGAGGAACGAGCCAGACAAACACGGACCTGGATTCCACTGAAAAAAAGAGCGAACAGTGAAATAAATGAGCAAAAAAACGGGTAAATAAGTCCATTTCAGAGAGTGACATACACCGTCAAGAAAATAAAACAGGCTAATGGGATAGAGAGTGATGGGAAAGGAGAGCTAATATTCATTGAGACAGAGTGGTCAGGGGGAGCCTGAATGATGAGAGGTGTCCAGTCGTATAAACTGATCAGACCAAGAAAGCAGCAAGTACAAAGGCCCTGAGGTAGAATGAGCACAGTGTGTTCATGAAATAGCCAGTGTGGCTGGAGCAGAGTGAGGAAGAGGCCGAGTGCTATGAGATGAAGAGTCAGAGAGGAAGGTGAGGCCCAGTCGTGTAGGGCCTTCTCATTTGGGAAAGAGGCCAGGACTGACCACCCCAGAGAAAAGTCAGCTGAGCGCTTGTCACAGAACTTAGGTGGACTGTCCACTTGCTGGGCAGGAGAACAGGATGCAAGGCCTGAGGTCCCAGCTATCCACTTAGTGACGTCACAGGGTCTGCTTACTGGAGGCTGCCTGACCTTCTGACGCATCCTTTTCTACTATTATGCCTGGTACTATTTACCAGATTAAAGCCTCTCTCTTTTATTTTTCCACTATGCACATGAACACCAGCTTGACCTTAGAGGCCTTTGAGTTGTCCAAGAACTCTGAAGTCTCTCTTAGTCCAAAGGTGGAGTGCCGTCCTGCTTCTAAACATCATGGAGAGAAGAGGGAGTATTAAATCATCCACCAATGCTGCTTCTTCGTTTTTCCACAAGGTGTCGCTGTTGAACACCGGTCTTTCACAGTCCTGTGGCCACATCTACCATAGCAGCTCACCCTGACTGCTCTGACCCTCCCTGTTGATGCCGCAGATGTGCCTCGGCTTGGCACCGAATTTCAGCTCCCCTGGGGAACATCCTACTCTCAGCTCTTCTTTCTGAAGCACCATTCCAAGCTTCAGAAAGTAGTTGGGTCCAGAGGGGTTTTCAGCCATATGAACTCTGCTCCTCCCACAAACCCAGACTTTCCTAGTTCCTTACTGAGGAATTCTTCTCTGGGGATGACTAGCAGATTCAGATCAGGAACATCCCAATGAAATTTCCTAATTTTAAATATCAGAGACCAGGGCTTGGGGGTTCCAGTACCTTCCTTTTCAAAAGACCCTGATATAATTTGTTTTAGAAAAGAAATTCGTTTAAGCTCATCGTTGCAAATCTTCCCATTTTTATTCAGTAGAAGCCAGAATGTCTTATTTTTATGTGAAATTTCCAGACCTTAAAAATACCACAAAGGCCTGTCAACTACAAAAAAAAGCACTATTAATAAATCATTTATTTATTTCTGTCATACAAACACATTATACTTATATGTGTGTGTGTGTGTACTTTTCCAAATTTAGAAATCCTTTTTTTTCTTTTATCAATGAGAAAGTAAAAAATGGCTCTGCTGTCAGCCAGACCCTGATGTTCCCATCTGAATATAAATGATACTCCATGCTCACAGAATACAAATTTAGTCCCGATGGTGTGGGGCTCAGACTGGGCCACGCCGCGTCTGTGTTTTGAACATGGCAGAGAAAAAGCCATTCAGAGCCACAAAAATAACTGATTTGACTAACGTGAATGATTCCTGCCTTTTTACTGCCTCCTCCAAGATGAAGTGCTTTAAGATACTCAATGACCAAACTGCCCTTCCTCCCTGACCACATCCAATGCAGCACATGCTTCCTTAATCCCACCTTAGAATCATCCAAGGACAAGGTCTCTAAGAAACCTTGTCAATCCACCCCCCACCCTGTGGTTCCTCTGAGCGATACTCCTTGCTGCTGCAAGACAAACAAACCTACCTTTTGATTACAGGTGTACTCCTGGTGGTCTTTGGACGCGGGCCTTTGACAAGAGCCTATCTTCAGCACCTTTCCATACCGGTCATGAGGGCTATCGACACCGTCTTTAACAGCTGCATCACAGCGCACTGTTTGGATGGCAACGTCTATGTTACTTCCATGTTTTCAATACTCCCCATCACATGTTCCTTTATCGTGGTATCTCACCACGCAGTGTAGCTATTTCGTCGCATTGTATTTACTTGTATTATTTATTTGCTTTATGGTAACTCTTTGCTTATTTTCTGTCTTCCCCACAGGACCATAACGTCCGTGAGGGAGGGCAGACCCCACCCTGCCCCCAACCAAAAGTCTGAGAAGAGCTCAGTGAATGGTGAACAGAATCCGATAAGTACTAGAAGACTGTTCATCACCAAAGGAAAGACAGCAAGAGGAATAGTGCAAGTTGCAATCTGGAGCACTGGCCCCAGAAGGAAGTTGCAGCCCGTGCAGGAAGGGGATGAGCAGGCCTTGGCTGGCTGCTTGCAAGCTGAGACTTCTCAGGGTCTATGAATAGCCTTCACACAGGGGAGCTCAGCAGCGTCTGAGGTCCTGGGACCAGAATCAGTGCTCTACTAATAAGGACAGCCTTGTGGTCGGGGCCGGGGTGACACCCACCGTTCACCCTGGAACTGAGCTTTTCCTCTGCATCCTTGTCCGCAACTCTGAAATTGATTGAGACAGACAGCGTTCTGTCTTTTAGCTCAGAGAATTGCAAAATGCCAATGGTCCCCACTGTCCTTGCTTGCCCAGCTATGCTATTAAACATTCTGGAAATCCAGAGAAACTCCCTGACTCTGCTAGGAAACAGAACTTAAGAGGAATGTCACTAACAGCTTAGTAGGTGTTGACCCCTATGTCGAGTTGAATCTGAGGAACCCCTGGGGAAGAAGTGTCCTCTGTGCTGAGTTTGGAAGGGAAGACCCTACACTTCAGAGCTGGGATGGGGTAGAATCAGACAGGGGAACTCATACTTATGTTACGGGCAAGACATGAGCCGGAATGTGATTGAGGAAAAAGAGATTGTGAACCCCAAACTAGAGGTTAGGAGACGAGTTGTGGGGCCTTGAGCCAGCTCCTGTTCCCCTCCACTTGCCATTCTAGAAAACAGAAGAGCGGGAATACATAGTCACCAAGGGCTCTCTCTGCTCTACGAATGGTCTGTGTTATGTGCTTTGGAACAAATCACATGTCCTTTCTGATCCTCGGTTTTTCTGCCTGTGGGGAGAAGAGGGAAAGAGAGACAGAAGGGAATAAGTGCTGATTAGAGTCATGTAGACTCTGGGCAGGACGTCATGCTGGGCACTGGGGGTGCAGAGATCAAAGACGCTCTCTGGGTCCTCAGGAAGCCCGTCATCCAGACAGTGGACAAGTAAACAGCTCATCATAATTCTTGAGCGGCAATCAGAGGCGCTGATGGAAGGAGGCTTCTTCAAGGTGCGACAGCTGAACCTCAGAGAATGAGTAGGAGTTTCTCCCCTTTCTCAGGGGAGAAAGGGAGAAGGACATGCAGGGGAGGAAGTGACGGCAGGGAGGCATGTTTTGTTTGGTGAGTGCCTAGCAGGCAAGGACTCGTGTATGTATGTTAGAATTTTGCAGCAAAAGTCACATAGTCCAGTGCCTGCGGGGGCTGGGGAGGTGATGTACGTGAGTGAGATGGGCAGGCGTCTGAGACCAGAGGACGTGTGGGAACTTCAGTGAAGTAAAGAACTCATGCTCTGCAGAAAGAGAGAGACGTTACTCAGTTCCATCCAATGGCCCTTGGTAAGAATTAGCCCAATATCTGACATTTTAGGAGAAGACCAAAATCTGGATTTTTATGTGAAATCCTCTAATTTGTCAATATCAACTGCAATGTGCCCCACAGATGAAAGAGGCTGGACATGACTCTTAGCTCCCCAGTTTGCAAGCTCTGGGAAAGGTAGTCTCTGGAGTCCCTCCCAGCATTTCTTTTCTAAAAAGGCATGTGGCATGGTGATTGAGAGCATGGGCTGGGGAGCCAGTAAGATCTTAGTTCAAATCTTGGCACTGGCTCTTCCCAGCTAATTCACATAGTTTATGAATGTCACCACCTGGAGTTGTGCAGTGTACAGCCTGAGCAGCTGTTTATGGTTGCCTTGTTTGTAACTATAAGCAAGGCCCTTCTCTCCAAGCCCCAATTTCCTCACTTGTGAATGAGGGATGATTATTTATGACAGTAAAACGAACTTACATAGGCTAAGTTGGCTCAATTTTGGGGCAGATAGTAAATACTCAAAATAGGACATTTTTTACCCTAGGGTCTTTCTGAGGACTCCAGCTAAAACTACAGGCTCTCTGGGGAGAAGCATTCCTTTGTGCCGGAGAATTCTGGCTGAGGGTTGGTAGGGAAGTCCCCCTCTCTTTGGAGCTGGGCTGGAGTAGAATCAGGGGAGCTTATGCTTTTCCTGGCAAGACATGACACAGGATTTGAATGTGGGAAAAGAGATTCTGTAAAATCTGGGCACCAGATTCAGGTTTCGAGAGAATTTTTTAAGGAATTTATTGGGAGAATCAGTTTGGAATAGATTTGGAAGTCTTAATTTTTTTTAAGCTTCCTGCACAATAAGGAAAAAGGAAGCACCCCTCCACTCCCCACCACCACCCTCACCCCCATCGAATGCCTGGCAAACACAAGGCCAGGGTCTTGGACAAAAAATGCAAATGGATTCATTGAAGGTTTGTTTACCAGAACCATTCTCAGAACCCTCCCTGCGCCCTCCCTGCACTCTCTCCCTGGCCAATTACCTCTCTGATCTCTTCCCTCCTGTCACCTGTTTATGGGTTTTTCAGTGTTTTTTTTTTTTTAAGGGTAACACCCTTTATTTATTTATTATTTATTTATTTATTTACTTATTATTTATTTATTTAGGCTGCGTTGGGTCTTCGTTGTGGTGCGCAGGCTTCTCATTGCGGTGGCTTCTCTTGTTGCGGAGCACGGGCTCTAGGCGTGCGGGTTTCAGTAGCTGCAGCACTCAGGCTCAGTAGTTGTGGCTCGTGGGCTCTAGAGCACAGGCTCAGTAGTTGTGGCTCACGGGCTTAGCTGCTCCTTGGCATGTGGGATCCTCCCGGACCAGGGCTCAAACCCGTGTCTCCTGCATTGACAGGCGGATCCTTAACCACTGCGCCACCAGGGAAGTCCCCTGTTTATGGGTTTACCTCTCTGGGTTTCAAACATATTGACACCAGGGAACTGGTCCTCATGTCTTTGCCTCTCCAACGTGCAGGACACGGTACACATTAGATGCTCATTAGAGTTATAGAGGGAGTGAAGGAAGGACTGAATAAATGTCTCAGCTCTTAAGGTGGCTGGAATGACAATGTTATCAGCTGAATTGTGTTCCCCCCCAAAAGTTGCTGTTAACTTCCAGTGCCTGTGAATGGGAACTTGTTTGGAAATAGGAATTTTGCAGATGATCAAGATAAAGTCACTAGGATGGCACCTAAGCCAAGGCGACTGTTGTCCCTATAAAAGGGGGAAATTGGGACACAGAAGTGCATACAGAGGGAAGCAGACACAGGGAGATCACCATCTACAAGCTGAGGAATGTCTGAGGCCACCAGAGGCAAGGAGAATGGCATGAACAGATTCTCCTTCACGGTGCTCAAGAGGAACCAGCCCTGCCGATGTCTTGATCTCCGACTTCTGGCTCCAAAACTGTGAGAAATAAATGTTTGTTATAGCAGCTGTCTTTGGTGTTTTGTTACGGAAGCCCAGACCCAGCTGGTAAGTGATGGAGCTGGGACTCACACCGGGAATCTGGCCACCCATCCGGTCCAGAGATACAAGACAACTTCACAGCTGAGGGCTTGGGTCCAGGGCTCTCACTGGGACTAGGGAGCTGAAATGCTGATTTAAACACACACAGGGGACTGCAGGCCATCAGCTGATGCAGACAACATGATTGCCCTTTACATTTGCTGCCAGCTTGATACCTTGCCATCGGCTCACCCCTGAGTAAAGTCCTTGAGTAAGATCTTATCACATCTGGGTCCATCCCAACCCTAGTGCATTTCACAGTGCAGAGGCATTCATTGGAAGGCAGCTCCCCTGGGGTCCCTGATGTGGGAGTTGGGGGACAGCACAGTGTTGTGTCTGGGCTGGACTGCCTGGATCCAGGTCCCAGCTCTGCCTCTCGGTAGCTGGGTGACCCTGGGCAAGTACCTGACCTCTCTGAGCCTAGTTTCCCTATGAGAAATGCTGACAATAATAGTGTGGGGCCTTTAGGGACTTTCCACCCCCTCACTTGTTCCCGTAAACCAATTCTTCTCCCTATCGTGCGCCACTCCTTCTCCCTATCGAAACCAATTCTTCTCCCTATCGTGCGCCACTCCTTCTCCCTATCGAAACCAATTCTTGGAGTTTTTCAGTTGACGGGGACTTGCCAGACAGCGGGTAATTTTCCAGTTGCCCGTAACAGGTATACGCCCTAACCGCCACAATGAACAGACAACTATAACGGCCAGAAGGTGGGACAAAAGTTCCTAAGCCAATGAATTCAAAAGTCACCACATTTACCCAATCATTGTGAGAATATACCCGCCCTATGAGTAAATAAACCTATAAAAAGTATGTGATTCCGCTTTTAGGGGTTCCCCATCGGCCTCCTGCGTGAGGTTCAGGGAACCCCGGTGCATCGGCTCCTAATAAACCTCTTGCGTGTTGCAGCGGCTCTCGACTCTTGGCGGTTCTTGGGCGAGTTGGAATCCCTCGTAGACCGTTTGGGTCTAACAATAGCACCTACCTCAGAGGACTGTAGTGGGGATTAAATACGTAAAAACAAATGAAGTCCTTACAAAGAGGCTGGCAAGTGGGCAGTGCTGTGTGTTCGCCGTTACTCTCCTGGAGACCGACGTGTGTTTCCCAGCTGTGACGGCCAACTTCTCCCTGGCCCTCCAGACCCTCTCTCTACCCCAGAGGCCCACTGTTTCAAAGAGCTCCCTTGCCCCCTGACATCTCATTGTGCTCAGCCAATGGGCAGTGCTGTCTGGAGGGAGGGGAGAGTGAGGTTGGTTCCGTATCCTCCACTTTTCCACTGTGTGGTCCCAAGGGCACAGTTGCTGCCTTCCACCCAAGGATGCAGCTCCTTCTAGGCAGTTCTTTCCCCCCACCCCCGTGTCCTGGTGTTAAAACCTGCTAGCTCTCTTGTCCCTTCAGCCCTGGAGGTAAAGATGCTCAGCTGTGGCCAGCTGAAGGTGCCATACCATCTTTCGTGGCTTCCCTGCATCCTGCCTTCTCCTTTGTAAAAAGCCCCTCTGCCTCATGCCTCAAATTACCCAATCAGAGTGTGCCACCCGTTTTCTGCCAGGACATTTCCTAATGCACGTGCCCTGTAGGAGTTATGTCAGGAAAATCACTTGGGGCCCAACAATAAGAAAACACACTTATTCAGACATGGTGTTAGCAGGAAATAAGCTGTGTCATCAGAGGGACTCGATGCTGAATTTCAGACTGGGTGGATGAAAGGGTCGGGTCAGGGATGGAAGTGGGGCTGCGTAGAGGAAGCGGGGGAGGGGTGGTGGTAGTTAAAGTCTTCCAACGTTGGTAAACTCACTGAGTTGGGGAAACGGTGCCCAGCTCGCAGGAGCAGCCATTGGGGAGGGCTCCGGTGCAGGGAACAAGCCTCTGGCCTCCCTCCCCACACCCACGTCTACAGGGCTGTAGGTCCCCCTGGGCAGGGACTCGGCAGTCAGGGGGCCTGAGGGGCCTTCAGGGGACCTATTATAGGCAGGTGCAGCTCAGAGCTAGGTCCAGGTGCTCTGTCTGGAGGCTCAAGGGCCCCTTGGAAAGAGCCAGACAGATGTCTGGGCCAGGGTGGAGGAGGCTCAAAACTTCCTTGCTTGGCCATTAAGATCTTGTGCTTTATAATAAGAAATATATATTCGGTCTTTGTCCTAATTTCTGGCACACAGCCCTAACACCCTTGGAATTTCCTAGCTGTTAAAAGCAACAAAAGTGTCTTGATATTCATAACAAAGCGCTTTCAACCACACCTGAATTTATGTTAATCAGGTGAGTTCTGAAAAGCACCTAAGGGGGCGGGGGGCTGGTTGCCAGGGGAACCAACGTGATTAAAAGTTTGGAACTTTCAGCTCCTGCCCACCTCTGGGAAGGGAAGATGGATGGGAGGTTGAGTCAACTGCCAAAGGCCACGATTTAATCAATCTTTCCTATTTGTAATGAGTCCTTCATAAAAACCCCGAAGGACTGGATTTGTAGAACTTCTGGGCTGGAGAATGCGTGGAGATTTGGGGAGAGTGGTGCGCTCCTGGAGGGCGTGCAAGTTCTGCACCCTTTCCCTTACATTGCCCTGTGCATCTCTTCCAGCTGGCTGTTTCTGAGTTATGTCCTTTTATAATTAACTGGAGATCTAGTAAGTAAAAGGTTTCTCTGAGTTCTGTGAGCCACTCTAGGAAAGTAATCAAATGCAAGGTCATGGGAACCTCTAATCTACAGCTGGTCAGTCAGAAGCAGGAGTGACAACTTGGATTTGTGACTGGGATCTGAAGTGGGGCAGCGGGACAGTCTTGCAGGATTGATGGGGGATCTGATGCCACATCCAGGTAGATAGGGTCAGAACTGAGTTGAACTGTAGGACTCCCAGCTGGTGTCAGAGAAATGCCAGGTGGTGTTAGAAAAAAACAAGCCACACATGGTAGCCATGATAGTGAGTAGGAGTAGAGAAGATAGGAAGAGGTGAGATTACCCCCCCAAATCCCCTTGACGTTTGATACTTCTCCTCTGCCCTCCTCTCCCATCCCCTGGTCTCTCTCTCTCTCACTCCCCAGAATACTCCTCGTATATCTTCCTCATCCCTCTCAAGATTTCCTATCTCCCAGCTCCAGTCTCCATCAGGTCTTAGGCAGAGCAATGTCACTCTTCCAGCATGTCCACATCAGGATCACCTTCAATAATCTGAAAGGTCATTAGACTGAGTACTTGACACACGTGCTTAGTGAACAGAAAGGCCTCCCAGCTACCAAAGGGGTGAGGTGGGGGGAGGGATTAGAAATATTTTTTGTATATAGTAGTAATAAAACCCCCAGCATGACAGTACATTGCTTAGAGTTATAAACTATTTGTTATTAAAATTACTAAATAATCCTAGTAGCAGATATTTATTGCATATTTGCACATTACCTAGTGTTAGACCCAAGCGGTCTACGAGGGATTCCAACTCGCCCAAGAACCGCCAAGAGTCGAGAGCCGTTGCAACATGCAAGAGGTTTATTAGGAGCCGATGCACCGGGGTTCCCTGAACCTCACGCAGGAGGCCGATGGGGAACCCCTAAAAGCGGAATCACATACTTTTTATAGGTTTATTTACTCATAGGGCGAGTATATTCTCACAATGATTGGGTAAATGTGGTGACTTTTGAATTCATTGGCTTAGGAACTTTTGTCCCACCTTCTGGCCGTTATAGTTGTCTGTTCATTGTGGCGGTTAGGGCGTATACCTGTTACGGGCAATTGGAAAATTACCCGCTGTCTGGCAAGTCCCCGTCAACTGAAAAACTCCAAGAATTGGTTTCGATAGGGAGAAGGAGTGGCGCACGATGGGAGAAGAATTGGTTTACGGGAACAAGTGAGGGGGTGGAAAGTCCCTAAAGGCCCCACACTAGCAGCATCCTAACGGCTTCACCTACAACATCTCAAGCTTCACAGTGAGCCTGTGGAGTGGGCTGGGAAACTGAGACTCAGGGTGGTGGGTGATTTCTCAAGTTCACACCCCTATTAAGTGGATTCGCACTCAGACCTGCTGGACACCAGAGCCACGGATGCCAGCAGGAGGGAATCCAACCCGAGACCCTAGGCGCTCAGTCACTACAATAGACAGGAGATGGCTTCAAAGGAGCAAGAGAAATGGCAAAAATATCCAGGAATAAACTTAGAGGCAAGCAGGCAAGGCCAATACAGCTTAGCAAAGCTCAACAAAGGGCAGCTGGGATGAGGGAGCGTAGATCACATTCCTGAGGTTGTAAGGTTGATGCTCCTCAAATTACCCCATTAATTTGTTGTAATGCCAATAAAAATCCCATTAATGCTTGGGAGAAGATCTTGACAGATTAGTTAAAATTAATTTGAAGAAAAACGTGCTCAAGGATAGCCAAGAAAATGTTCAAGAGATGAAAGAAGGAGGGGAGCTCATACTACTCATTCATTCTTTCAGTGGATATCTATTGAGTACCTATTATATAGGTCTGAAGATATAGACACCATCTTTGTCCTCAAGAAGCTTACAGTCTAGCGGATACTAAAATAAGCTACAGAGCTAGGGGCGTGTAAGTGGTGTTGTGGGGCCTTTAGGGACTTTCCACCCCCTCACTTGTTCCCGTAAACCAATTCTTCTCCCTATCGTGCGCCACTCCTTCTCCCTATCGAAACCAATTCTTCTCCCTATCGTGCGCCACTCCTTCTCCCTATCGAAACCAATTCTTGGAGTTTTTCAGTTGACGGGGACTTGCCAGACAGCGGGTAATTTTCCGGTTGCCCGTAACAGGTATACGCCCTAACCGCCACAATGAACAGACAACTATAACGGCCAGAAGGTGGGACAAAAGTTCCTAAGCCAATGAATTCAAAAGTCACCACATTTACCCAATCATTGTGAGAATATACCCGCCCTATGAGTAAATAAACCTATAAAAAGTATGTGATTCCGCTTTTAGGGGTTCCCCATCGGCCTCCTGCGTGAGGTTCAGGGAACCCCGGTGTATCGGCTCCTAATAAACCTCTTGCGTGTTGCAGCGGCTCTCGACTCTTGGCGGTTCTTGGGCGAGTTGGAATCCCTCGTAGACCGCTTGGGTCTAACATTTGGGGGCTCGTCCGGGATCCCCACTCGCCCCCGGGTCACAAGAACATCGGGAGTCGGAGGTATCAGGTAGGCTCGAGCCCAATTGTCTGTTTGTTTGTCGTTTGTTTGTTGCTAGCCGCCATTAGGAAAAAGCCGTGTGAACCGGCTTGCTGTGGAATCTGTATTGGACTCCTGGCTAGGCAGACGTGCCGAAAGCTGGTGTCCACGGGCCCCGGGGGACGCCCTGGTGGTCCATCTGGAAGGAGAAACAAATTTTGTCTCCCCTTCATCTGGTTCTGGCAGGTTATATAAGCTGCCATCTGAATTTGAGTTGGTTTCGGGTTTAAGTTCGCGGCGGCTGGTTCTGGCAGGTTATATAAGCTGCCATCTGAATTTGAGTTGGTTTCGGGTTTAAGTTCGCGGCGGCAATATCAATGTGTGTCTTTTGAAATTTTATTGTTTTTCTGTACTATTATCTTTCTTTTGACGGACGACAATGGGACAAACTATGACGACTCCTCTTTCTCTTACCCTAAGCCACTGGACCGAAGTTAGGGCTAGGGCCCACAACCTTTCGGTAGAAGTAAGGAAAGGAAAATGGCAAACGCTGTGTACCTCTGAGTGGCCTACATTTCAGACAGGGTGGTCACCCGAAGGATCTTTTTTGTTAGATAAGGTTGGGCTAGTCAAGTCTAGGGTCTTTAACACAGGACCCCACGGACACCCAGACCAGATACCATATATCTTGGTCTGGGAAGATCTAGTTCTCTCCCCGCCTCCGTGGGTCCGGCCCTTTGTTTCCTCAACAGGCACGTCTGCATGCGCTCCAGCACAATCGGAGATATTGGCCCTGAAGAAAACCCCAGACACGGAAAAGTCATCTGCTGCCCCGGACCCGCCAAAGGCGATATATCCTGACCTGCAGTCTGATTTGCTTCTTCTAGATTCCCCACCTCCTTATCCTCCGGCCCTAAATCCCATGTCGCCCCTAGGACCCCCAGCTTCACAACCCTCCACACCAGTAGGGCCACCTGTTATGGCGGAAAGGGGGTGTCCCTCGGCGGGCACCAGAAGCCGGAGGGCTGTTTCCCCGGATTCTACTGCTTTACCCCTTAGAGAATATGGCCCCCCCCCCGATAACCACGGGAATAGGCCCCTTCAATACTGGCCCTTTTCCTCCGCAGATCTTTATAATTGGAAGATGCATAACCCTACTTTCTCTGAAAACCCACAGGCTCTTACTGCTCTAATAGAGTCTCTTGTCTTCTCCCACCAACCCACCTGGGATGATTGTCAACAGCTCCTCCAGACTCTCCTCACAACTGAGGAGAGGCAACGGGTTCTCCTGGAGGCTAGAAAGAATGTGTTAGGCGCCAATGGACAACCTACCCAGTTGCCTAATGAGATTGATGCCGGTTTTCCACTCGTCAGGCCGAATTGGGACTTTAATACCCTGGAAGGTAAGGAGCACCTGAAAATGTATCGCCAGGCTCTGGTGGCGGGTCTCCATGGAGCGGCCAGGCGCCCCACGAATTTGGCTAAGGTAAGAGAGGTAACTCAGGGGCCCCAGGAATCGCCAACCGTGTTCCTAGAACGCTTAATGGAGGCTTTTAGACGATTCACTCCTTATGATCCAACCTCTGAGGAACATAAGGCCACCATAGCAATGGCCTTTATTGACCAGGCGGCCCCTGATATTAGAAAGAAGTTACAAAGGCTGGATGGCCTACAAGGTTTCTCCCTTCAGGACTTAGTAAAAGAGGCAGATAAGGTATATAATAAGAGGGAGACAGAGGAAGAAAGGGAAGAAAGAAAGCAGAAGGAACAAGAGGCTCGTGAGGTAAGACGAGATAAGAGGCAAAAAAGACATTTGAGTAAGATACTGGCCACTGTAGTCAGAGGAGGAAACAGTAGAGACAGAAATAGACAGGAAGGGCGAACAACGGATAGAAGGCGGCCATTAGACAAGGACCAATGTGCCTACTGTAAAGAAAAAGGTCATTGGGCAAGAGAATGCCCTAAAAAAAGGAACGGGGGAAGGCCAACCAGAGATAAAATCTTAACATTGGAAGAGGAAGATTAGGAAAGTCAGGGCTCGGACCCTCTCCCCGAGCCCAGGGTAACTCTTAAAGTGGAGGGGGAACCCGTCCAGTTCTTGGTGGACACCGGAGCCCAGCACTCAGTCCTCCTTCATTCAAAGGGCCCCCTTTCAACTAAAAGGTCATGGGTCCAGGGGGCCACTGGAAATAAGCAGTACTCATGGACCACCCGAAGGACAGTAGATCTTGGGGTGGGACGAGTAACCCACTCATTCTTGGTCATACCTGAGTGCCCATACCCTCTGCTAGGTAGAGACTTACTCTCTAAGGTGGGGGCCCAAATCCACTTTCAACCAGAAGGGCCCACCATAACTGACAACCAAGGGAGATTACTCCAAATCTTGACCATGAAACTGGAAGATGAACACAGGATATATGAAACACCCTCGCCTCCACAAGCTGACATGCAGGATTGGATGACTAGGTTTCCACAGGCTTGGGCAGAAACTGCCGGTATGGGAATGGCAAAATATCGGCCCCCTGTGGTGGTAAAACTTAAAACAACCGCCACCCCAGTAACGGTCCGCCAATACCCCATGAGTAAAGAAGCCCGAGATGGCATCCGTCCTCAAATACAAAGGTTACTGGAATTAGGGATCCTGGTAAGGTGCCAATCTGCATGGAATACCCCTCTTTTGCCAGTTAAAAAGCCAGGAACTAATAATTACCGACCGGTACAAGACCTACGAGAGGTAAATAAGCGGGTGATGGACCTCCACCCCACGGTACCCAACCCCTACAATCTCTTAAGTACTCTTCCACCTCAGCACACTTGGTACACTGTTTTGGATCTTAAAGATGCTTTCTTCTGCCTGAGACTTTCTTCTCTCAGTCAGCCTTACTTTGCCTTCGAGTGGAAGGATCCAGCCTCTGGGATGTCAGGCCAGCTGACATGGACTCGCCTGCCACAAGGATTCAAGAACTCCCCCACCATTTTTGATGAGGCTCTCCACCAGGATTTGGCATCTTATAGAGAATCCAATCCCCAGGTAACTCTACTTCAATATGTCGATGATATTCTTTTAGCTGCTGAAACCCAAGAAGACTGCATCAAGGGAACCGAGAGGCTGTTAACAGAACTGGGAACATTGGGATATCGGGCTTCAGCAAAGAAAGCACAAATATGTCAACGACAGGTTAGTTACCTGGGGTACTTGTTAAAAGGAGGACAGAGATGGCTTTCGGAAAGCAGGAAAGACACTGTTGCCCGGATACCGGCCCCCAAGAGTCCCAAACAAGTTAGGGAATTTTGGGGGACGGCCGGATTTTGTAGGCTATGGATTCCGGGGTTTGCTGAATTAGCAGCCCCTTTATATCCCCTGACCAAAAATGGCATCCCTTTTGCTTGGGGTGATAAAGAACAACGGGCTTTTGACCGAATTAAACGAGCCCTACTATCAGCCCCGGCTCTGGGGCTACCAGATGTTACTAAGCCTTTTCATCTGTACGTGGCCGAGAATAAAGGCATCGCAAAGGGAGTACTAACTCAGAAACTGGGCCCCTGGAATCGCCCGGTTGCGTACCTATCAAAGAAATTGGATCCTGTGGCAGCAGGATGGCCCGCCTGTTTAAAAATAATCGCCGCGGTGGCCGCTTTGGTCAAAGATGCTGACAAACTGACTTTGGGGCAGAACCTAACGATAACAGCCCCCCATGCATTAGAAAATGTAATTCGCCAGCCACCCGACAGATGGCTAACAAATGCCAGGATGACTCATTACCAAGCCCTGCTGTTAAACTCAGATCGTATTAAGTTTACCTCAGCCACAGGACTCAACCCGGCCACCTTGCTACCCGACCCTGACCTGGAAAGCACTACCGTCATCCATGATTGTCAGGAAGTACTGGCTGCAGCACACCGTAGCAGACCAGACTTGATGGATCAGCCCCTCCCCAACGCCGACGTTACCTGGTTTACTGACGGAAGCAGTTTCCTAGAGGAAGGTAAGCGTCGGGCGGGAGCTGCCGTGGTAGACGGGAAAGAGGTCATCTGGGCAGCCGCATTACCACAAGGGACATCGGCCCAATGGGCTGAACTAATCGCCATGACTAGAACATTGGAACTAGCAGAAAACAAAAAGGTAAACATCTATACGGACAGTAGGTACGCATTTGCTACCGCCCATGTCCATGGGGCCATTTACCAACAAAGAGGGTTGCTCACCTCGGCGGGCAAAGAAATTAAAAACAAAGAAGAAATAGTGGCACTGCTAGCTGCCCTCATGCTCCCCACTAAAGTCAGCATCATTCATTGCCCCGGACACCAGAAGGACAATACCCCGGTGACAAGAGGCAACAACATGGCAGATAGGGTGGCACGAGAAGTGGCTCTACGGGAAATCATACTAGAACTATCAGATGAAAGTCCTGGGAAACCAAATGATAGGGGAACAATTACCCCAGCCATAACTAAAGGAACATTATCTCCTCAACAAGCAAAATCCATGCTACAACAGATTCACAGATGGACACACTTGGGAACCAAGAAGATGGTATCCCTATTACATAAGACAGGTTATGATACCTCTGGATTAACCAAAATAGCTGAGCAGATTGCACGAGAGTGCATTCCATGCCAACAGGTAAACTCCCATAAAGGAAAACTTGAGGTCAGAAAAAGGCTCAGAGGAGACCGCCCAGGAGCCTATTGGGAGGTCGACTTCACTGAAATATGCCCTGGAAGGTACGGTAACAGGTATCTTCTAGTTTTTATAGATACCTTCTCAGGATGGGTAGAAGCTTTCCCGACAAAGAAGGAGACAACTACTGTGGTGGCCAAAAAGATCTTAGAAAAAATTTTCCCCCGGTTCGGGGCACCAAAGGTAATAGGATCAGATAATGGTCCCGCCTTCGTCGCCCAGGTAAGTCAGGGTGTGGCCAAATACCTGGGGACTGATTGGAAATTACATTGTGCCTATAGACCCCAGAGTTCAGGACAGGTAGAGAGAATGAATAGAACTCTAAAAGAGACCCTAACTAAATTGTCCATAGAGACTGGCGGTACAGATTGGACGGTGCTCCTTCCCTTAGCCCTGTTCCGGGCTAGAAATACCCCCTCCCGCTATTATCTTACTCCATTTGAAATACTATACGGGGCCCCACCTCCTCTTTTTACGCTAAGGGAGAAATTAAGTCCTGACTGCCAGAATAACACTGACTTATGTGCTAGGCTGTTGGGACTCCAGTTGGTCCAAAAGGAGGTGTGGTCCCAGCTGGCAGAGGCTTACCGACCAGGAACACCAGCAGAGGCTCATCCCTTCCAAGTCGGAGATTCCGTGTACGTCCGTCGGCACCGAACCCAGACTCTAGAGCCTCGGTGGAAAGGACCATACATCGTCCTGCTCACCACCCCCACGGCTATAAAGGTAGACGGCATCGCTGCGTGGATCCACGCTTCACACGTGAAGGCCGCACCAGCATCTGCAACATCGGAATGGCGAGCCCAAAAGACCAGCAACCCGCTCAAGCTCAAGCTTCTGCGATCATCAGATTTATAACTTTAACTCTGTTACCCCTACTGACTGTGAGTAATTTTAGTCCTCACCTGCCCCAGCATTTAACCTGGCAGGTAATTTCCCAAACTGGAGATGTAATATGGTCTGTTAGCCATACTGCTGCTCCTTGGACCTGGTGGCCAGACCTTTTCCCCGATGTTTGTAAATTAGCCATAGGAGCTCCCAATTGGGACACAGCACACTCCCATGATCGTCAAAATGCCCCATCCATACCCGGTCGGGCCGGCCAATACGGCTGCCAAAACTCGGGTACGCGACAGAAACTTAGCAACCCTACCTTTTATGTATGCCCGGGATTTCATCGCCATAGGCCCCTAAATTATCAATGTGGGGGAAAGGAACATTTTTATTGTAAAAGCTGGGGGTGTGAAACCACAGGAGACACCTATTGGAAGCCCACCTCTGGCTGGGACTTTATTAAGGTGACAGCCAATTATACACACCCAACCAACCCCTTAACTTATAGGCCTGAATGTACTAAATGGTGCCATCCCCTTAAGATCTCTTTTAGTAAACCAGGAAAAAAGGATAAAAACTGGATAAATGGCCATTCATGGGGAATCAGGTTTTATAAAGAAGGATATAATGATGGATTACTAATGACCATCAAACTAAAAATTGAAACCCCTACTCCAGTTCCTATAAGCCCCAACCCTGAGATAGGGCACTCTTTGCTACCTTTGGTCCCTCCCACAGCATTACCAGAGATAAGAAACCAAACTTCTGAGCCAAAAGGAATAACAATCAAGCCCAAGACCCCCCGGGACCGAATGCTCTCATTGGTCCAGGCGGCTTTTGAGGTTTTAAATGCCACAAACCCGGAGGCTACCAAATCATGTTGGCTTTGCTATGCTGCTCCTCCCCCTTATTATGATGCTATAGGATATAATTCTAATTATAATAATGTTAACACTCCAGATCAATGTCGATGGAAACAAGAAGGAAATAGTAAATTGACCCTGGCCTCAGTATTAGGAAACGGTACATGTGTAGGAACGCCCCCCTCGTCCCACCGACATCTTTGTGCCAATTTAAGCCTCCCACAGGGCTCAGGGTATCTCCTCCCTCCTCCGGATGGATGGTGGGCATGTAACACAGGATTGACCCCCTGCATTTCTTTAGAGGTCCTTAAAGCTTCAACCGATTTTTGTGTGTTAGTTCAGCTGGTCCCCAGACTCATTTATCATTCAGATTCATCCTTTCTAGATGAATATGAGGGCAGAGGAAGGTTTAAGAGGGAACCCATAACACTCACCCTGGCTGTACTCCTAGGACTAGGAATGGCAGCCGGGGTAGGAACGGGTACAACAGCCCTCATCCAACAACCCCACTATTATGATGCCTTAAGGCAAGCTGTAGATGTTGACCTCCGGGCATTAGAAAGTTCCATAACTCAGTTAAAAGAATCCCTCACCTCGTTTTCAGAGGTGGTAATGCAAAACAGGAGGGGATTAGATCTGCTGTTCCTTAAGGAGGGCGGACTATGTGCTGCACTAAAAGAAGAATGCTGTTTTTATATTGATCATTCTGGGGCTATTACCAAAACAATGGACAAACTTAGGGAGCGCCTGGACAAAAGACAACAGGAAAGGGAAAATCAAAAAGGATGGTTTCAATCATGGTTTGATAAATCTCCCTGGCTTACTACTTTAGTTTCCACCTTGTTAGGGCCCCTCATTATTTTATTGTTGCTTTTAACTTTTGGACCATGCATTCTGAATCGCCTGATAGCCTTTATTAGAGAACGCATTAGTACGGTACAAGTTTTAATGCTAAGGCAACAATACCAAAACTCGCAAAAAGAAACTGAAACTCCATGATTGGAATTAGTTACAAAAAAAAAAAAAAGGGGGGAATGTGGGGCCTTTAGGGACTTTCCACCCCCTCACTTGTTCCCGTAAACCAATTCTTCTCCCTATCGTGCGCCACTCCTTCTCCCTATCGAAACCAATTCTTGGAGTTTTTCAGTTGACGGGGACTTGCCAGACAGCGGGTAATTTTCCAGTTGCCCGTAACAGGTATACGCCCTAACCGCCACAATGAACAGACAACTATAACGGCCAGAAGGTGGGACAAAAGTTCCTAAGCCAATGAATTCAAAAGTCACCACATTTACCCAATCATTGTGAGAATATACCCGCCCTATGAATAAATAAACCTATAAAAAGTATGTGATTCCGCTTTTAGGGGTTCCCCATCGGCCTCCTGCGTGAGGTTCAGGGAACCCCGGTGCATCGGCTCCTAATAAACCTCTTGCGTGTTGCAACGGCTCTCGACTCTTGGCGGTTCTTGGGCGAGTTGGAATCCCTCGTAGACCGCTTGGGTCTAACAGTGTGGCTCTGGGGCAGAAGCAGACAGAAACAGTGAGGGCCCAGATATAGGCTCTTGAAAAGCGAGAGGTAGGGACTTGGGAAATAATAATCCTGAAGATGTTTATTGAGTGCTCTGAATGTGTTGCATCATTGCATCCCCCAGCAGTCCTGTGAATCAGGAACCCTGATGACCTCCACTTTACACATCAGGAAACGTAAGCCCAGAGACCTTAACCTGCTCAAGGTCACATAGTCAGTGAGTAGCAGAGTAGGACCCAGAATCCAAGTCTGTCCAACTCCAATGTCCCTGCTCAGAACCCCTACACACAATGATGTGATAAGACTAGATCAGTATGAAAGCATGGCTTAGTCAACCGACTGTGTTGGAATAATTATTTGAGAGAAGATTAACTTGATTTTAAAAACAAATTTGAAATGGATTAGCTATTTAAATGTAAGGCAAAAGCCATAAAAGCAATAGAGAAAGTAAAGGGAAATGGATAGGATATTTACATGTAGGACAAAAGCCATGAAAGGAAGAGAGAAAATAAAGGGGGAAAGGGTTTATAATTTTGAGTTGAGAAAGGTGTTTCCCAGCATGACATGAAGGTCAGTAATGATAAAAGAAAAGATCAACACATACAATCACATCGTGATTTAAAACTTCTTTATAGCACAAAGCACAAAGAAGAAGAACAAAATGAGAAAATACATTCACAACATATTTGATGGACGACACTTGATATTCAAGGAGCTCTTGGAAGTCCATAAGGAAAAGAAAAGCACCTAACAGAAAAATGGGCAGAGGACACAAACAGGCAACACTGGAAGGAGAGAGAATCCAAGAGTATTGGGCATGTTGCTTGCCCCACACACTGCCCCTTCCATATAATGCAATATCACTTGGGAATTAATAAGAATTAGGTTCAATCTACGTATACATGAAAAAATGCAGGAAATGAAACGTGATATTTTAAACTATATTTTTAAACTATATTAAAAACACTTTTTTTTATTTGTGGTGTGTGTATGTGTGTGTGTGTTTCAGATTCAGATTGCCTGGGTTGGAATCCCGGCTCTGACATATTAGCCATATGGCCTTGGGCAAATTACTTAACCTCAGTTTCCTCATCTATAAAATGAGGAATAACTGGGTCATCTTCAAATGGTTGTCTTATGAGTATTAAAACATATGATATCTTAGAACAATGCTAGGAGCATACTAAATGTTCAGTAGGTGGGAGCTACCATCATCATCATTCATAGAGCAAAAAAAAAAAAACAAAAAACTAGAACGATACACATCAAATTGTGAATGTCCACAGATGTGAGAGAAGGGATTGGGGTGGGGATAACACTATTACATTTGACTTCAGGCACATCTCTATTAATTAAAATTTTCATAACAAGTATGTTTTCTTTGGAAACTAATAGAAAGCAATGAGGAAGATTTCTCTTCTAAGTGGAGGAGCTGTCAGTAAAGAAGGAGAAAAGAGAGGAGCTGATGGGTGGAGAGAAGCAGAGACCCCTCCTGGTCCCCAGAGGGGGATCAGTGAATGAAGTAGCTGCAGGGAGTGGGGATGAGTGACTTTGGTTTCCTGTAAGGCAAGGCAGTGACTTGTTGATGGTGTTGCTGGGTTCTTACAAAAAACAGCCTCTTTTTTTTTTTTTAAACTTAAATGAGTTCAAATAGCTTTTTGTTCCTGGTAACCAAAAAATCCTGACCAAAACAAGTAGCTGATAACATAAGAAAATATACCCAACCTTACTGAGAAACAGTCAACGTTCACACACGGGCTGAAAGAACACATTTGGTCGATCTTTGGGAGAGCACTTACCCATGAATCTATTTGCTCTTAGATTTGGAGATTCCACCTTGAAGAATTTTCCAAAGAAAATATTGGACCAGTTCATGAAGATGCAAGTTCAAGGATGATGACATTGTTGGTGAGAAAACTAGAAACAACCTAGGTGTTCATCAATAGGAAAATCATTAACTAAGTGGGACAGCATGTCAGACAGTGGCCCTGTGATGCCTGGCTCCTGGTATTCACACCATTGTTTAATGTCCTCCCCTTGAGCGTGGGCAGGACCCATAACTTGCTTCTAACCAATAGAACACCTCAAAGTTGAGTGGGTATCACTCTGTGATTGGATAATAAAAGATCCTGACTTCTGTCCTGCTAACAGATTCTCTGCCTCTCGGCTTTGATAAAACTAATTGCTGTGTTGGGGAGGGCCGTTTGACAAGGAACTGAGGATACCTTCAGGCCAACAGTCACTGGGGAGCTCAGGCCGTCAACCAAAAGGAAACAAATCCTGTTAACAACTCTGTAAGTAAACTTGAAAGCAGATCCTTACCCCCCTCAAGCCTTCAGAAGAGAACCCAACCCAGCTGATACCTTGGCTACAGTCTAGTAAGAGACCTTGAAGAGAGGACCCAGCTAAGCTGCACCCAGACTCCTGACTCACAGAAACTGTGCGATGATAAATGTGTGTTGTTCTGAGCCAGTAGGTTTGTGGTCATTACTTGTGCAGCAGGAGATCACACTTTTCAAAAAAGTTACATTAGATTTATTTGCATAAATGTGGGGAAATGTCCATGTTACTCTTGCGTTTAAAAAAAAGTAGATGGGGCTTCCTCGGTGGTACTGTGGTTGGAAATCCGCCTGCCAATGCAGGGGACACGGGTTCGAACCCTGGTCTGGGAAGATCCCACATGCCGCAGAGCAGCTAAGCCCATGCGCCACAACTGCTGAGCCTGCGCTCTAGAGCCCGTGAGCCACGACTACTGAGGCCTGTGCGCCTAGAGCCGCTGCTCCACAACAAGAGAAGCCACCGCAATGAGAAGCCCGCTCACCGCAACAGAGAGTAGCCCCCGCTCACCGCAACTAGAGAAAGACTGCGCGCCGCAACGAAGACCCAGTGCAGCCCAAAATAAATAAATTTTAAAAAATAGAAATAAATTTAAAAAGTAGATGGCAGAATAGTATATGTGATATGATCCCATTTTTACAAATAAATGTCTAAAAATATTTGTATGAATAGCTAAAAGTCTGGAATGAGATATAGATCAAGCTACTCATAAGCTTATCTCTGGGAGTAAGATTTTGGGAAACTCATGAAGGCCATATGGTTTGAATTTTTAAAACAAGCTTTATTGCTTTGAGAATCAAAATAATAATCATGAAATTATTTCCATTTAGAAAAAACAATAATAATATGCAGTTAAAATATCAGAGAACTTTAAAAAATATATTTGGTCGTGTGTGGGAGATACTGCTTAATGGCCAACCCAACACTTCCATTCCCAGCCCTCTTCTCCTTTGCCTGCTGTCCACATAGAGGCTGGAAGGGTGACATGGGATGGCCATGTGATAGGTCTGGACAAACGAGACATAAGTGGAAGTCCAAAAGGAGGACAAATGTCACTGCCTTCTCCCGTTCCCCTTTCTTCCTGGCCTCACAAAGCGTCCCCTGGTGGAAAGAGGCCATTGCAAAACCATATGATGTGTGCTATGATAGCGAACGGGCATCAGGTGAAGGCTTCATGGAGGGGCATGGGATCCAGAATGGGAGCTTGAAGCTGAACTTCCAGAGAAAGTTAATACCTAAGCTTGGCAGGGGAACAGGTGGAGAGGAAAAAGGGAGAATGCCACAACAGAGGAAAATTGCCTTAGTTGCGGCATGCATGTGGGATCTAGGTCCCTGACCACGGATCAAACCCAGGCCCCCTGCATTGGGAGTACAGTCTTATCCACTGTGCCAGCAGGGAAGTCCCTGGGACCTTGTTAATCCAGTGTGAGCTACGGACCAACATCATCAGCATCACCTGTGAGCTTTTAGACATGCAGACTCTCAGGTCTCAGTCCTACTTAATTAGAATCTACATTTTAACAAGGTCCCTAGGTGGTTTGTATGAATATTAGAGCTTGAGAAGGACTGGTCAGACACAGGTTCTCAAACTTACCTTCACGTTGGAATTACGGGGGGAGATTTAAAAGCTACCAATGCCTGGCGTGGCGGAGGGATCGACTGGGAGTTTGGGATTAGCAGATGCAAATTATTATATATAGAATGGATAAACAACAGGTCCTACTGTATAGCACAGGGAACTATATTCAATATCCTGTGATAAATCATAATGGAAAAGAATATGAAAAAGAATGTGTATATATATATATATGTATAGAATGTGTGTATATGTATAACTGAATCACTTTGCTGTACAGCAGAAATTAACACAACATTGTAAATCAACTATACTTCAATAAAATACTTTTTTTTTGCTGTACGCGGGCCTCTCACTGTTGTGGCCTCTCCCGTTGCGGAGCACAGGCTCCGGACGCGCAGGCTCAGCGGCCGTGGCTCACGGGCCCAGCCGCTCCGCGGCATGTGGGATCTTCCCGGACCGGGGCACGAACCCGTGTCCCCTGCATCGGCAGGCGGACTCTCAACCACTGCGCCACCAGGGAATCCCTAAAATACATTTTAAAAAACTGAAAAAAAAAAAAAAAGAATGCCCCAACAGAGGAAAATTGAGTCACCATATTCTCAAAGAGCAGCAGATTGAGGATTGAGGATGGGATCCCATTTTCTGCACATGTGTATTATTTCTTCCTCGAAGCAAGGTGTGTTCAGCTGTAAATTGTAAAATCCCTGAATCACAGTGGGTGTTTCATTGCTTCACAAGGGAAAAAGTTGGCAGGTCGGTGTTTCTGGGGCTGGTGCAGGAGCCCTACAGCGTGTGGGTTCTGAGTCCATTTCTCCCATCTTTTTTCCCTCACGGTCACAACATGGCTGCCTCAGCTGCACGATCCAAAGGAGGAAGTAGCAGAACAAGCAGGCAGGGCAGCAGGAGAAGGTGTGCCCTCCATCCCTCTTTCTTGTTACAGGTGGGAAATTTCCCACCCCTGCCCCAGAGATTTCCCCTTCGTCTCATTGGCCAAACCGGGTCACGTGATAGTCTCCATCTATAATGGAGGTTGGCAAAACAAGTCTTGGACTTTCCAGCCTTTGAGGTAGGTAAAGCAAGGACAAAGCAGGGGTGGAAACCGGTGTGGTAGACAACAGCTCTCTGCTCTCTGCCCCTGCCTGGATGAGGGACAGGCTGCCTAAGACTTCTTAAGCTGGGCCCCAGTCTCACCTCCAAACTCCTTGCCTCCCAGGACTCTGATTAATGACCCAGCCTGGCTCCCAGAGGATCAGCCTAGCGTGATGCCCAGACCTGGCTTTTCCTTTATTCCAGGAGTCCTCAGTTCTGGGCTGCCTGTGTCCACCAACACATCCTCCAGCTGCTCTAAATATTGCCTCCCATCCTTGTTTTAAGACGTGGCTAATAGCTCCTATTCTGTGCGTTAGGGTTCTTCAGAGAACAGAACCGATAGAATGTGGAGAGAGAGAGAGAAAGAGAATTATTTTAAGGAACTGGCTCATGCCATTAAGGAGGCTGACAAGTCCAAAATCCACAGGGTGGGCTGGCTGGTTAGAGACCCAGGATGAATGCATCATCTCCTTCTTTGGATTCCCACGGAACAGTGTATTTTCTAGCGGAGTGGGCTGGGAGAGCAGACTATTTAAAAGCAGGGGCTTTGGAGGTAGTCAAGTGAATCCCCCAGCTAACTGCAGGACCTTGGAGAAAACTCGGATTTTCTGAGCCTCAGTTTCCTCATCTGCAACCTGGGGGAAATAATAGTATTTACCTCACAGGGCTGTGGTGAGAATTATTTGAGATGATGTGCTATACAAAGAACACAGCATAGTGTACAGAAGACGGTAGCTGCTCAACAAATTGTGTTACCTCCTATCCTGTGAGCCAGAACTGGGGCATCATGCAATCTTAAAGTCACAGGGAAAATAGCCAAGTTGGGCTCCTTGGAGTAGCCCCAGCGGGGTGGGAAACTGCTGCATCCGTCTGGGGACTCCAGCCCTGAGACCTTTCTGATGCTTCTCTCAAGACTCAGAGCACATCACGGTCAGCGAGTGCACCCCACGCATCCCAACCACAGTCTAAGGTGCCCTACGACAAACCCAGAGCCACCTCAGAGCGCAGAACGGAGACAAGAAATAACTGATGACAAAACCAGTGGGTTTCATTGGAATTTTCTGCAGACCACTTCAGTAAATATTATCGCTATACCATGTCATTCGTTATGTTAATTGCCGCAAAGTTTTTGGTTTTTTTTTTTTTTTGCAATTTTAAGCTGTCAGACTTGGCAGAGATTACTCATCCAAAGATGAGTAATCTCTCTCTCTCTCTCTCTCTCTCTCTCTCTTTTTTTTTTTTTTGGTCAAATAGTGATTTGGGTTTCCTCAGAATGAGAAAGTTCTTCTGGCTTCCTTTGATAGATGGTTCTTACCTATTCAGAGCAAGGAGGAATTTGAGGCCATCAGATCCCAAGGCCCTCTTGCATGGTGAGCAGCCTACCAGTAATAATGATGACGTCTTCTATGATCAAAGTGCTTAGCTTCCAAAGGGCTTCAGATTTTTAGTACAGAACTGGAAACTTTCAGAGCTGGAAGAGTTTGCAAATGTCATCCCAATCTGTTGGGTGGCCAACCATGGATTGCCTCATTTTACAGCGTATGAAGGGTGTCAGTTCTCTATTAAAAGCCTCCAGTGACTGCATTTCATTTAGGATGAAATCCACATGCCTCTTCATGACCTTGCACCGATACCATTTCCAGCCATGGTCCCTCCCCCTCCTACACTCAGCCATGATGAACTTCTTCATGTTCCTTGCCGAGTCCAAGCGTGTCCCTACCTTGGGGCATTTGCACCTACTGCTCCTTCTACATGGGACACTTCTTCCCCTTATCTTCATAATCCTGGCTCAGCTCCAATGTCACAAGCTCAGAAAAACTTTCTCCAACTGTCTTAAACAAAGTACTGCTCCCAGTCACGTTCAACTACATTACCCTGCTTTGCTTTTCTCATAGCAATTCTCTTTAGCTAAAATGATCTGGCTTGTTCATTGTCTTTTTATGCCTTCTAGCATGTCAGATCTTTGTCTATCTTGTTCATCACTGTATCCCAGAGTTAACTCAGTGCCTGACACATTGTAGGTCCAGTACATCACGTGTTGAAAGAATGAATGCATTTAATATTCGTTTCTTTTTTCATGTGAGCCTCGTCCAAACCCTTTGAGGCAGAAGTTACTGTTATGCTTATTTAATGGTGAGTTGACATGTTTGAAATAAAGACACCTTTACAGATATCCAAGAAATGTATAGGTAACCCTTCAGTAAAAGGTCATAAAATGAATATCCATCCATGTTTTCTAAATGATTAGCCTCAGTTTTGTAAACCATAAAAACTGTAATTCTCAGGCCATTATATCAGAAGAACAAGAATGTTTCTGAACGCTTTTAATCTGTATTTTGATTAAGGATCCTACAGTGGATTTTGAAAGGTTTTATTTAGACCATGTGTGAACTTCACACATGTTAACTAATAAAACCGAATGTTTTTTAATGTGTTTAAAAAAAAAAAAAGCCTATCTCCTAAGTGGGCTTAGAGATGCAAACTGATTCCCAAGGCCCCTTATCTAGTTATTCATTGTTTTGTAATAAACCACCCCAGAGCTTACTGGTGTAAAACAACAAGAATATGTCATTTCTTTCAGTTTTGTGGGATGGCTGGGTGAGTCTTCTGCTGGGCTTGCCTGAGCTCACCCATATGGCTATAAGAGTGGGAACAGCTGACCTTCTTCCTCCATGTGGTCCTTCAGATGTCTTCGCAGCCTGGTGGCCTCAGGGCCTTATCCCAAGAGAGTAAAATCTGAAGCACCAAGGTCTCTTAAGGCCTAGCCTCGGAAACGGCACAGCATTGCTTGCTCTGGGTTCTAGCCATCAAAGGCAGGCCCAAACTAGGGGAAAGGACATACACTCCACTCTCAGTGGGAGGTGCTGTCACATTGCAAAGGAGCCAGGGCCACATCGTGGCCATCTTTGAAAATCTGTCACAGATAGTAAGTGCTGGAACCAGCTTGACTGAAGCTCTGACTCAGCAAGGAAGACCAAGGGACCACGATTACCCGTGACTCCGCAAATCTAAATGGCCTAAAACAAATTTATCTCTCGCTCACATTACGTGTCCACCAGGGGCTGGTTGGGCTTCCGAGACTTCACTCTGGGACCCAAATTAAGGGAGCAACCTCTTCCTGGCATATCTCCTGAACAGAGCCAGTCTCGTGACACACAGGAAAGGGAAATGACAAGGACTCACTGGCCCAGAGCCTCTGCACAGAAGTGACACAAATCACATCCACCAATACATCAGTGCCCAATCAGGTCACAGACATTTCCTCCTCTCCTGGGAGGGGCACTGAATATGGGTGGACAATAATCTCATCTGCATGGAGCCCATTTTCCTCTTCAGATCCTTTAAAAAAAAAAAATATCCTTCACAGAGCCAAAACCTGTCTCATTCTATTTCTACTGTTGGTCCAAGTGCTGCTGTCTCATCTGCTCCCTCTGCCCACAGAGCAGAGAGAAAAAGGTCACTGGAGCCGTTTCTTCTCCAGGACGCACATCCCGGCCCTTCCAGCCACCCAGTGCAATAACCTGCCATAGCTTCCCATTGCTCCAAAGTCCTACCTGTGTCCTTATAAGCCCCCCACTGTCTGATTCCTGCCGGGCCTGCCAGTCTGCACTCCATGAATGCCCCAGGCTGTTTGATGCCTTGTGTGGGTCTCCATGCTGTTTCCTCTGCCTCTGTGGCCCTTCCACTGTGAAATGTTTTCCTTTTAAGATCTGCCTCGAAAACCACTCCTCTCTGAAGACAAGTTTTGTTTCCTTTGGCAGGGTCAACCAACTTTTCCTTTTTCTAAACCTCTTCATTATAGCATCTATTCATTCACTCGTTTGACCAACACTTTTTGATCGTTTATGACTGCTCCAGGCTCTGAGGAGACACAGGAATAATACAAACAAGGTCCTTGCTCCTTCCCTCGTTCCATTCTGGTGCATTAAAGCAGGCGATAAGCACATAAACAAATGAATAAAAAAAATAATTTTAGACAGTGATACGTGTTCTCATTACAATAGAAAAGGGATGATAGGAAGAACCCAGGGGCATGGAGGTGACTGCTGTAGGTACGATGATCAGGTTCCGTGGCCTCTTTGATATTTGGGCAGCCGTGGGAAGATGTGGGGAAGAGCATTCCCGGCAGAGGGAACAGCCAGTGCAGATGGCCTGTCGTGTGGTCCAGCGTGGCCTGTTCTGGGCACAAGGAGGAAGCTACTGCCGCTGAGGCACACAGGGGGAGGAGGAGGATGGTGAGACATGAGCTCAGAGAGGTGGGCCGTGGCCAGATCACGTTGATGGTGAGAAGAAGCTTGGATTTAATTCTAACGACAACAAGAAGTCCTGGAAGGGTTTTCGTCAGGGGGGTGGAGAGGTGTGATCTGATTTATACTTTTCTGAGATGACCTATATTGCTTTGTGAATGGCTGGTGAATAAGAGTAGAGGCTGCGAGACCAGCTTGGAGGCTCTTGCCGTCATTCCAAGATGCCGGTGACCTGGATGCACAGCCTTCAGCAGCCTCCCAGAAGCTGTGACCTCAGAGGTCCAGGGAACCGTGACCTTAGTCTCTGCATCTCAGCACACACATAGCACAGGGTGGGCCCACAGTGACAGAATGACTTAGGATGCTGTGTCAGTCATCAGTAGCACAGGCCTGAAACTGACACTCAGCAGAACCAGCCCCCTTTCCCTCTCCTTTGTCACGCTCCTGCTGAAACTCCCCTCCAGGTATCATATGGGGCAGCCCACCTGACCACCTGCCTCGCTTACTCTGGGTTAGCAAGCCAGGCCTGGCACAGCCCTCGCCATCCTGCCCACCCAGGCTCCGCTCCACCGAGGTCTGCGTGGTTAGCGCAGCAGCCTTGACATCTTGATATTTAAGTGAGGTTTCTCCCATTGAGCCTCCATGTTTTCATCTGGAAGGTGGGTGTTATTTTCCCTGCCCCAAGAGCCCCTTTTCCCAAGACCCTCCTCTCCCTACCTCTTCTCTCCTTCCACCTATCCCTTCAACTAGAGCAAATCCACTCTGGGGGTTTCTGAAGCTCCACTGATTTTGTTTTTTCTTTTCCTAACTTTTTTTTTTTTTTTTTTTTTTGCAGTACACGGGCCTCTCACTGTTGTGGCCTCTCCCATCGCGGAGCACAGGCTCTGGACGCACAGGCCCAGCGGCCGTGGCACACGGGCCCAGCCGCTCCGCGGCATGTGAGATCTTCCCGGACCGGGGCACGAACCCGTGTTCCCTGCATCGGCAGGCGGACTCTCAACCACTGCGCCACCAGGGAAGCCCGATTTTGTTTTTGTTTTTTTTAAAATTAATAACCCCTGAACGAACTGATTTCCCTGTGCCTTAAGCCTCGGGCCCTCTGTCTTTCCAGACTTCAGATCCCAGAATTATCCAGACTTTTCCCTTGAAACTAGTTCTTTCTCCCTCTTCTAGCTTGATTCCAGGTGGCTAAGAGCTGGGCACCCAAGGGAAGGGGTGTCACCTGATCCCCTGGGTCTAGCCCTCCCGGGGCAGGCCCTACAGCTATGGGCAGAAGCCAGCGCTGGGCCACAGAGGGAAGTCCCCTTCCACTCAGCCGGTTACTGCACAGCTGGAAGCTGGCTCCCAGGCCAGGCAGTGGGGGGAGGGCGGGGAGTGCGGGGAGTGGGCGGGAGGGAGGAGGGGGAAAGCCAGAGAAATAGGGGGCAGCCTGACAGAAAGAAAGGCAGAGGGAAAGTGTCAGAGCCAGAGAGAGAAGGAAAGAAGGTCCAGGAGAAAGGAAAAGAGAGGATGTGGGAGAGCGTGCGGGGAGGGAGAAAAGCCAAGGAAGAGAGAATGTGAGTGTGCGTGCGCCGCGCGCACGGAGTGGGAGAAAGAGAGGAGAGAGGAGGAGGAGAGAAAGAGACTTGGAGAGGGAAGGAGCGGTTGGAAGCCAGGAGGAGCGAGCTGGAGGCGGAGACGAGGAAGTGGGGGCGAGGCGCAGGGCGCGGGCGGGGCGCACCGCCAGCTCCATCCCTGGCCGGAGCGCCTCCGGCGCGGGCGCTGGACGGAGGCGAGCCGGAGCGGAGCCACTTCAGCGGCAGCAGCTCCAGGTAGCGCCGCCGCCGCCTCCCCGCGGGGCCTGAGCTCGGGGTGGGGTCCCCTGGCGGGCGCTGGTGAGGAAGGGGGGCCGCCTTGGGCGGCTGCTCCCGGTTCGCCGCCGCCGTCTTGACTCTGACCCCGGGTTCGAACCCCGGCCCCTCCGCGCGCGCTGACTGTGCCTGACCTTGGGAAAGTCGCTTCGCTTGTGAGCCTCAGTTACCTTCTGTGACTCGCGGGGCCGGGGGCGGGGGGTGGCGCCCTGGGACGCCTTGCGAGCGCGGGATGCAACCCTGGTCGGCCTGCGGCAGTGACTCTGGGCGCGGGGTCGGGTGGATGTGCGCTCAAACCCCCTTGGGGGTGGATTTGGAAAATCCACTTTCGCCGAAATAGCCCCTGTTTTGTTCCCGGGTCTGGGCGCTGGCGTGTTCTCAGGGCCATGTGTCTGTGGGCACAGGGCACGACTTTCTGCTTAAGGAAAGCAGGTAGGGCGCAGGGGGTGGGCGGGGAGGAGACCCCTGGCTCCTCAGGCAGCCTTCGTCCTCCTGGATGCCCGATGCCCGGGGGGCTGGAGCTTCCAGGATGAGCCAGGCAAGTGGCCTCGGCTTAGCGGCTTGGAAATCCAATTGTGCCTCTTAAGTAGTACAGCTGACCTTGAGCGTGGGAGCCTCAGTTTCCTCCCCCATGAGAAGGACCATGTTAACGCCGCCTTTGAAGTGGTTGTGAGGGTAAGGAGGTGGGGCGGGGGGGGGGGGAAGTACCTGCGGGTTGTGGTATTCCCCAGTGGCAGCTGTCATATCCTAACTCGCGTGGCCAGAGTCCTGGCGATGGTTGCCTCCTGGGAACTCATTTGTACTTGCCAGGTCCTCTCTGGTCTCCTTTGCCAGAGATGGTTAGTGGTCCAGCTGGGCATGAAGCCGGGCCCAGAGAATGGGGGGCAGTGGTGTCAGGGGTCCCACTCCCCAACTCAGACGTACATCTTGGTGGTTCTTTTAGACATGAAATCTTTGAGATGACAGCTTATGTCCAAGCCTGGCTGAATCTCTCCAAGCCTCAGTTTCTTTATTTGTGATAGAAAGTTATGAATTCCTCTCTATTCATGAGTTTCCTGTTGCTGGAGGTTATGAAAGGCAATTAGTAAATTAGATTTATTGACATCTCTAGCTTGAGATATGAGGAGATTGAATAGAATGAGAAAAGAACGCTTTTCTTGCACCTGCCCCGTGAAGGCCTGGTACTCAAAGCATTATGTATACAGTATTGGCTGCAGTCATCACAATAATCATGGAAGCCAGCGCCATTCAACCCCAATTTACAGATAAGAAAATCAAGGCTCACAGGGTCTGTGATTTCCACAGGGTCACACTGGTGGGATGTGCCTGCCCTGGGATTGGCCCCAGCTCTGCCTGACTGTACAGTGCTTCTCATAGGGACAAAACCACCCCCAAAATATGACTGTGAATGGTGTTCCTGGCACCTGGTTAGTTGGTCTCTTGTCAAACATGTAATAGGAAGAGCTGCTACATAATCACTGGAGAAAGTGGGTCTGAAGGCTGGCAGTGGGGTGGGGCGTGCCTTTGCCAGGTGATTTCTCTCGGGGTCTGGAAGCAGGGAAGGTCACGACTCAACACCACATAGGAAGCAGACACCAGGCTGACTCACTCCAGCCCACCAACTTCTCTTCCTTCCTCTACCACCTTGACCCAGTTCACCTCACCTCAATTAACCTTAGCCTAGACTTCTTTGGGCTGTGAGAACAATTTCTGCATCCTTCCCTGATGACTAATGCAACTGACCCTACCAGCTGATGTGTCCAATGAGAAAAGAAGGCCAGCTGATGTCCATCTCCACTAATGCCCCCAGAGAAAGGGAAACAGGATTAAGTCCCAATCCCAAGGATTTAGCTCAGCTTAGGGAGAAAGTCTCTGGTGATGGGAAAATGGTCTCCTTGCTATGGGAAAATGGGTGTCCCAGCAGGCTGGAGAGGTTCCTTTGCCAAAAATGTTTTAAGAGAAGAGGAGGACATCCAAACAAAAGGATGGAAATATGGACAAAGTCTCTTTCAATTGGAAAGATATTCATCAACAATCAGAGAGCACCTAAATGTCTGACAGTAGGAGATAAACAAACTATGGGACAGCCATTGGCTACTAAAAATGGACAGTTCTTTTCTTTTTTAATGATAAATTTTATGTTATGTCTATTTTGCTACAATATTAAAATAAAAAACAAACTTGAATGGTCACCCATCTCAGGCTAAAAGCCTAAATTCTTTTTTTTTTTTAAATGATAGTTGATTTACAATGTTGTGTTAATCTCTGCAGTACGGCAAAGTGATTCAGTTATACGTATACATAGATATATGATTTCTTTTGTTAATATTCTTTTCCATTATGGTTTATCATAGGCTATTGAATATAGTTCTCTGTGCTATACAGTAGGACCTTGTTGCTTTTCCGTTCTATATACAACAGCTTACATCTACTAATCCCAACCTCCCACTCCATCCCTCCCCGAACCCTCTCCCCCTTGGCCACCACCAGTCTCTTCTCTAAGAAAAAATGGACAGTTCTTAGTGGACGGGGACATGCTTATGTTTATGCATATGCGTATATATGGCATAGTCACAAGTTGGTGACAAGCACATAAAAAAGACTGGAAGGAGATAAGTCAAATGGTGTTAACAGTGTTTGCCAGTGGGAGATTTATTCTTTCTTTATAATTTTTGAACTTTCCAGATTTGATGCAATGAGCATATACTATAATAATTAGCAGACATAGAACTGTCTGACTTCTAATGACAATAGACCCCACCCTCTCCCACCTCCTCCTGGCCAACACCCAGGACAGGGCTGGCGCATGGATGCTTGTCAGTAATAAGGACACCTCTGTGTTGAGGTCTGGCAGGCACCTTAGAAGGAAGAAGGAATACTAAAATTTTAATACCACTAATATCTGGCATTGGTTATGTTCTTACTGTGTGCTCGTGATAACCCTATGAGGCAGGTACTAGCAATAGCCCATTTTACAGAGAAGAAACCAAGATTCAGATACCTTCAGCCACTTGCCTAGTGTCACACAGGATTCAAGCCCAGGCCATCTAAATTCAGAGTCTACATTCCTAGCCAGAGCCAGGAAGTGTCAACAGACTCCATTGGCTGACATTTTAGTACCTATTACAGAAACCCTGGGGGAAGCAATGCATCTCTGCACTTTACAGGTAAAGAAATGGCTCAGGGAATTCCCTGGTGGTCCAGTGGTTAAGACTCGGCACTTTCACTGTGGGCCCCGGGTTCGATCCCTGGTCATGGAACTAAAATAATAAATAAATAAAGATGGCAGCATCAACACCAATGTTCATAACAGCACTATTTACAATAGCCAAGACATGGAAGCAACCTAAATGTCCATCAACAGATGAATGGGTAAAGAAGATGTGGTACATACATACAGTGGAATACCTACTCAGCCATGAAAAAAAAAATATATATATATATATATATTTATATATATCTCCTAATGGTTCTGTTTCTCTTCTCTGAAGAACTCTGACTTATACTTAGCATGTCAGAAATGGAACTCCTGTCCTTCCCCGAAGTCTGACCTACCTGCTCTCTTATTCATCTCAATTCATTGGCAACTCCATCCTTTTGGTTGCCCAGACTGAAAATCCCAGAGCCATCCTTTTCTTTTGTATTTATTTTAAAAAATTTTAATCAATTTTTTAAGTTGAAGTGTCATTGATTTGCAGTGTTGTGTTGGTTTCGGGTGTGCAGCAAAGTGATTCAGATACCTATATGTACATGTGTTCTTTTTCAGATTCTTTTCCATTGTGGGTTGTTACGGGATGTTGAGTATGGTTCCTGGAGCCATCCTTAAAAGTTCTCTTTTTCTCATATATCACATGCAATGCATCATCAAATACCATTGGCTTTATCTTAAAAATATGTCCAAACTTACAGACTGGGAGAAAATATTTGCAAATGATGCAGCCGACAAGGACTTAATTTCCAAAATATACAAACAGCTCATACAACTCAATAACAAAAAAACAACCTGGACTTCCCTGGTGGCTCAGTGGTTAAGAATCTGCCTGCCAATGCAGGGGATGTGGGTTTGATCCGGTCTGGGAACATCCCACATGCCATGGAGCAACTAAGCCCATGCACCACAACTACTGAGCCTGCGCTCTAGAGCTCATGAGCCACAACTACTGAGCCCACGTGCCACAACTACTGAAGCCCATGCACCTAGAGCCCATGTTCCACAACAAGAGAAGCCACCACAATGAGAAGCCCACACACTGCAACGAAGAGTAGCCCCTGCTTTCCGCAACTAGAGAAAGTCCACGTGCAGCAACGAAGACCCAACGCAGCCAAAAATAAATTTATTAAAAAAAAAATCCAGTCAAAAAATGGGCAGAAGACCTAAATAGACATTTCTACAAAGAAGACATACAGATGGGCAATAGGCATATGAAAAGATGCTCAACATCACTAATTACTAGAGAAATGCAAGTCAAAACTACAGTGAGGTGCCACCTCTCACCACTCAGAATGGCCATCATTAAAAAGTCCACAAATAACAAATGCTGGAGAGGGTGTGGAGAAAAGGGAACCCTCCTACACTGTTGGTGGGAATGTAAATTGGCATAGCCACTATGGGAAACAGTATGAAGGTTCCTCAAAAAACTAAAAATAAAGTTGCCAGATGATCCTGCAATCCCATTTCTGGGCATATATCTGGAGGAAACTATAATTCGAAAAGATACATTCACCCCAATGTTCATTGCACTATTTATAATTAGCCAACCTAAATGTCCGTTGACAGATGAATGGATAAAGAAGATGTGGTACATATATACAGTGGAATACTACTCAGCCATAAAAAAGAACAAAATAATGCCATTTGCAGCAACATGGATGCAACTAGAGATTATCATACTAAGTGAAGTAAGGCAGACAGAGAAAGACAAATACCACACGATATCACTTATATGTGGAATCTAAAATATGTCACAGATGAATGTATCTACGAAAAAGAAACAGACTCACAGACATAGGGAACAGACTTGTGGTTGCTGGGGGCGTGGGGAGAGGATGGAGTGGGAGTTTGGGGTTAGCAGATGCAAACTATCGTATATAGAATGGATGAACAACAAGGTCCTACTGTATAGTGCAGGGAATTATATTCAATATCTTGTGATAAACCATAATGGAAAAGAATATGAAAAAGAATGTATGTGTATGTATAACTGAATCACTTTGCTGTACGGTAGAAATTAACACAACATTGTAAATCAGCTATACTTCAATTAAAAATTTTTTTTTTAATGTCAAAAAAAAAAAAGATCCTACAAGCCGCATGGCATGGCCAATAAAAAGAAAAAAATAATTAAATTAATTTTTTTTTTTAAAAGAAAAGAAATGGCACAGCAGTGACCTCCAAAGTGCCAGGGCTTGTGCTGGATGCTGGGGACCCAAAGGTACATAAGATGCCCTCCCTACACGGGTGTGGGGAAGAGTGGTGTGTAAACAGTGTCCTCAGGGCTTTCAGGCAGGTGGAGTTGTTTAGGAAACTGTGGGACCTCAGAGGACGAAGGGTGAAGGCTCCCCAGACAAGATGATATCTGAAATGCTTCTGGAATTATAAGCAGGAATCCACCAGGTGAGTAAGAGAGGTTAGAACAGTGGTTCGCAACGGGGCACAGTTTGGTCCCCAGGGACATTTGTCAATGTCTGGAGATCGTTTTGATTGTTACAACTGGGGTGGGGGGGCTGTGCAGACATCTAGCGGGTAGAGGGCAGGTGTGCTGTTAAACATCCCACAATGCCCCCATGACAAAGAATTAACCTGTCCAAAATGTCAACAATGCTGAGTTGAGAAACCCTGGCTCAGGAGAGAAGGGCCTTCCTGAACCATGGATATTTACTAAGTGCCTCCTTTGAGCCTGTGATTGCATTACTGGCTGTCTGGCCTCCCTGCTGCCCCTCTTTCCCCACCACCAACCAGAGCGGTCTCTTATTTTAAAACATAAAAGCTGTATAGAGATATAAATCTCATGCCAGAAAATTCACCCCCTTAAATTACACAAGTCAGTTGCTTTGGGTATATTCACAGAACTGTACAACCATTACTGCTATCTAATTCCAGAACGTTTTCATCACCCCAAAAAGAAACTTTGTAAACATTGGCCGTCACTCCCTATCCACCCCTGCTCCCACCCAACCACTGATCTACTTTCTCTCTTTGTAGATGTGCCTGTTGGGACATTTCATACCAACGGAATCATACGCTTGTGTGGCCTTCTGTGTCTGGCTTATTTCGCTTAGCATAATGTCCTCAAGGTTCATCTATGTTGTAGCGTGTGTCAGTACTTCATTGTTTTTTTATGGCCCAAATGATATTCCATTGTACAGATAGACCGCATTTTATTTATCCATTCATCAGTTGATGGCTATTTGGGTTGTTTCCACTTTTTTGGCTACTATGAATAATGTCGCTCTGAACATTTGTGTACAGGTTTTTGTCAGGACATACATTTTCATTTCTTTGGGGTATATACCTAAAAGTCGAATTATTAAGTCATATGATAGCGCTGTGTTTAATCCTTTGGGGAACTGTCAGAGTGTTTTCCAAAGCAGGGTTCCCATTTTACATTCCCACCAGCAGTGTCTGAGGTTTCCAGTTTCGCCGCACCCTCACCGATGCTTACGATCTGACGTTTGGATTCTAGCCATCCTAGTGGGTGTGAAGCGATATCATTGTGGTTTTGATTTGCATTCCCCTGACGGATAATGAACTTGAACATCTTTTCGGGTGCTTATTGGCCATTTGTGTATCTTGTTTGCAGCACCGTCTATTCAGATCAGAAACATCTTTTGAAACTTGGTTGCGTCCTTCCCTTACTTAGTCTGAAATGCAAACCCCGTTAAGGTGTACAGGCCCTACGGGACTGGGCCTTGTCCCCGCCTTCTACTGCATCTCCCCTCACTCACTCTGCTCTGGCCACGCTGGCCTCGAAGCAGCAAGCTGGTCCCCATGCAAGACCTTTGCACGGTTGGTCGAAAGGTTGGTTGTTTCCTCTGCCCAGGTCATCATTTGCATAGCAGGTCTGGGGTCAGCCTCAGAGAGGGCTTCACTGTTCTTTCAAGGGGCTCCCTCCACCCCTAGGCCTTTTCTAGCACATCTCAAGGTTTCTTCTGATCGTTCTTTTTACTATCTGGTAAGATCCAGAGGAACTGGCCTCCCATGTGACCCTGGGCAAGCATATGCCCCTCTCTGGGTCCCAGATGCCCCATCTGAAAACCAGAGGGGGCCGTATTGGCTGATCTCATAGGGCCTTCTCAGCTCTGCCCTTCTTTGATGCCGGCTTCCCCGTGGCAGTGCTGCCAGGAGGGCGCAGGCTTGGCGCCGTGGCAGTGAGAGAGAGCTGTCTGGAGCCAAGTTGGTCACGGATCGGAACGGAGCAGGTGGTGTGACTGATTGTCGCCAGCCCCGTGGGGACAGTCTCTAGGAGCGTGTGGCAGCCTGGACCTGGTGCCCAGCCTCCAGGAGCAGCAGGAAGAACTGTCAACAGCTCCAACAAGGTCTCCAGCTTGGCCACTTTCAGCTCTGGAGTCACCCACTTTTCCCACGAGAGTAATCTTCTAACTTCCAAACCCTCTCTGAGCACTAGAGCCATTCGGCCCCGGGGGGCTGCTTGTGCTTAGTCCTGCGCAGTGTGACACAGAGATGGATGAATGTGACACCTGCCAAAAGATTCCAGTGTAGTGGGGAAGGCGGACGTGTAACCCACAGTGGGACAGATGCAGCCCTGAAGCCATGAGCAAACCTCAGGGACTCCATTACCCACCACCCTGGGGGGAATCGGGGGAGGATTCGCAGAGCTGGATGTTCGGGTGGAATGGAGTGCAGCAGGTAGACAGAGGGTGTCCGGGTACTAAAGGTGGGGAAAGAGGTGTGCAGAGACACAGCTGCGAACCCTCCAGGTGTGCTCAGGGCATTCAGAACAATTAGGTTTTGCCTGAGGCGCCAGGGACAGTGGAAGGAGGTAACGGAGGATTCGATTTGCCAGGGCCCTGATCATGAAAAGCCTGCAATGCCAAGCTGAAGAGTTTGGACTTTGCCCTGTAGGCTGCAGGAGTCACGCAGAGACTTTAGGCTGAGGATAGAGGCGATCAGGTTGCACTTCTGAAAATGCCCTTTCTTCAGACAGCAAGAAGGCAGGTGGGGCTGAGGAGAGAGCTGGAGGCCAGGCACCTAATCGGGATGGCCTTGCTCTTGTCCAGGTGAGCAGGGGTAAAGGCTGAAATGCTGCAGCTGGAGAGAAGACAATAGATCCAAAAGCTGTTTGGGAGGTAAAAGCACGTGAAGGAGATGGGAGAGTCTAAATAATGCACGACACGGGAAGAGCTGATGCCAGCCTCCCAGGGGTCCCAGCTATGACGAAGGAGGCACGGGCGCTGCGGGAGCTGGTGCATGAGTGTGGCATTTTCCGGGTGGCTGAGAGACAGGACAGAGGCCTCGGGAGAGGGTGATCCAGACCCAGGGGTCAGGATGTACAAAGGCACGGAGGTGTGAGAATGTCGAGAGTTAAGGAAAGGGTGAGGCTTTCTGGTTGACTGGAGCACAGAGGGCCTGATAGGAGGGGAGGGGAAACTGAGACGGGGGAGGGCAGAAGGGGCAGAGACTCTGGCATCGGGAGGCTGTGAGATGCCGGAGCAGAAGTCCCGGCTACAGCACTATTAAACCATCACTTCCAGACGCAGAGCGCTCACTACCCCCGAGGGAGCCCACTGCTAGGGTTAGTCACCCCTCTCCTGGACTCCTTAGCCGACTTCCAGGGCAGAGATGGGTAAATGTCGGCCTCATCTTCAACCAGGAAGAAGGCAGACTCCGCCCCCCGAACAACTGACCAATGAATTTGGTCTAGGGCAGAATTCTCAAAGGCATAATGAAAGGTGGGAGGGTGGTTAGAGAAGCAAGGAAATCCTGGGGTCTGACCTTGCTCTGCGAGAATGCCCGGAGCGTGCCGAGATCATAGACGGTAGCTGGTGGAGGACATGCGCAGGGAACTCTAAGATATTGTTTTTTTAAAAAAAGCGCCAACATTTAAAAATGAGGTTTCATTGAAAAGTTTGGATATTTTATTTTAAAGCCAGAAGAATTCACGTAAAAGCCAGATTTCCAGCTTCTCTTGCAGAATGTGGTGACTGGGGGCACTGGGCCCATAATGATCACAGTGGCCACCCCTCTGGCCCAGGCACGCATCCTCTCTCTGCGTCACCACGCCCGCACCCACACAGTCCCACAGAGGGTGCAGACAGTTCACTCACAGCCCGCCTGGGTCAGGAGGCCTTTGGATCTGGGAGGCAGAACCAGCCTCCTAACTTTCTCTTCCTTAGTGCCTTTCCCTTGCCCTGCATTCCCTCAACGGGTCCTGGGAGCATCATTCTCAGGGGAGGTAAAAAAAAGGGCTGGGTGTGGGGGGGCAGGCAGCAGAGAGAGGGTTCTAGGACCTTATTTGACCTTTTGGAAGCCCTGCAATCCATAGCCCCTGTCAGTCACAGCACACGCCCGTGAGCTCAGTCAAGGCCACAGTAAGACCCCAGCTGACTTCATTTGCCCCTGATTCATTCCCAGCACAGATTCCTTTGTTTAAGTAGCACCCTGTCCCCATTTGGGGAAATACTGCCTTTTTCGAAAGGTTTATTAGATAGGCCTTTTTCTTTTCACTTTATGATTAAATAAAACACTGATACGGTTCAGAAGTGCAACATACAAAGGCGTGTGGTGTACAGTATACAAAGGCCCCCTCCACCCTGGCCCTGTCTGCCCTGCCCAAAAGAGGGGGTCAATTTTGTTATTTTGTTGTGATGTATCTTTTCAGATTTTCTTTATCCGAAAACATATACACTTCATATATAAACACATGTCTATGTACATATGTATTCTCACCTTTGACACAAGGGGAGCATATTATACACAATTTTGCATCTTCGTGTTGATTTTTTTTTTTTTTTTTTTTGGTACACGGGCCTCTCACTGCCATGGCCTCTCCCGTTACGGAGCACAGGCTCCAGACGCACAGGCCCAGCGGCCATGGCTCACGGGCCCAGCTGCTCCATGGCACGTGGGATCCTCCCGGACTGGGGCACGAACCCGTGTCCCCTGCATCGGCAGGCGGACTCTCAACCACTGCGCCACCAGGGAAGCCCCCTTCGTGTTGATTTTTAGTCCCTGTAGAATTAATTCTTAGTGTAGAAGATTTTGAATAAGGAGATGTAGAAGAAAACAGCAACAAATCATTGTACTACCATCCAAAGAAAATCACTATCACCATTCAGCCTACCCTTCTACACATAATTTTTTTTTTTTTTTTTTTTTTTGCCGTACGCGGGCCTCTCACTGCTGTGGCCTCTCCCGTTGCGGAGCACAGGCTCCGGACGCGCAGGCTCAGCGGCCATGGCTCACGGGCCCAGCCGCTCCGCGGCATGTGGGATCTTCCCGGACCGGGGCAAGAACCCGTGTCCCCTGCATCGGCAGGCGGACTCTCAACCACTGCGCCACCGGGGAAGCCCTACACATAAATTTTATTTGTTGTGTTTCTCCCCTGCAGTTTAACAGGCTAGGCATAGTTACAGTCACCGTCTATACACAATCTGAATCCTGCTGTTTTATTACTTAAATATAAGCATTTTCCCTTATTTCATAGTTTCCAAAATGTTTTAGCAACAGCTCTAGTAATTCCATTACGGCATCATTTACTCAACTGTTCTTCTAGTTTTGACCGTGTAAAAGTCATTTGCGGTATTCACCTATCGTGAATAATAGTGAAACCTACAGTTTTGTATGTCTTTGGAGTTGTGTTGAGTGGGCACCTTCAGAAAGCCTGGCATCTAGAGCAGAAGCTGAGTAGCCGTGAGTTGGTCCCCCAGGGCTGGTGGCTGGGGGGCTGGGGGAGCATAGCTGAGGGAGGGGATGTGGGTGAGGTCCTGGAAGGCGAAGGGACCAGGAGGCCAGTGGGCAGCTGCAGGAAGGCGGGTTCTGGGCCCAGCGTCGTGCTGAGTGCTTGTACATCCGTAGAGCGTTCACACCTGCTGAGGGCTTGGTAAGCGCTGGGGCTTCACACACATTTGCCCAGTTACTCCTCACAACAGACAGATAATGTGAGGATTATTGTTATTTCCATTCTGCCAGGTGAGGAACCTGAGGTGGGAAGAATGCAAGCCGTTGTTCCCTACGGCTGCAGAGAGAAGCAGTGCGGCCCGAATAGGACCCAGGTAGCTGGTTCTAGGGGCACCTTGCTCTGAACCCCCACAAGCCTCTCGACACCCTTGTGTAGTTGGGATTATTATCCCCTCTTCTCAGGAAGAAAAACTGAGGCTCAAGGCAGAGCCACCCAGCTAACTGTGCCTCCCTGGCAAGTAGCAGAGCTGAGATTCGAACCCGCAGCAGCTGCTGGAAAAGACCTGATTTTCATCAGGGTCCTGGAGGCTGAGATGGGGGTGGGGTGAGGGGTGCGCTGGGAGGAGAAGCCTTCTGCCCCAAACTCAGACTCCGGGAACCGCCCCTGTACTCAGACTCTTACAGATGAAGACGTGTTTACTTGGGTGCCTTCTCTCGCACCCAACTAGAGGAGGATAAGAAGACCAGAGAATGGCCATGGGGAGGGGAGGGACATTTACTGAGGAGCCATCACGCCTCTAGTGCCATCCCCTTGCCTTCACATTTCATCTTCCCAGCATCACATGCTGTGTTTTTATGCCCATTTACAGGTGGGAAAACTGAGCCTCTGACTGGTTCCGGGTTCCTTTCCACTACACGGTGTTAGCTTCCTGACATGAGCAAAATACTCCCTTAAACGTGGGGCAGGCAGTCCTGGGGGTCCTGAAGTGGACTTGGGTGGTCAGTGGCACAGATAACAACAACCATCCAATCATACAGTGAACGGGGTTTTGCTTTTCGGTTCTCCTTCAGGCTTTCCTGTTTGTGTCAAAGAAAGTTATCAGTTAGGTGCTAATCTGTCTTTAATGCCTTATAGCACAGCCTTTCTAATCAGGAGAGGGTTAGGCGGGCTTTTCAGGCAGCAGTAGCTACGCAGAATGTAACAGCATCGTCTGTGTTTCCACTGCCTTTATTTTCAGGGTAATCTATTTGAGGGAAAGTGATTCTGGTGGTTACTGTAATGATAAAACAATTCCGTTTGCAATTAATTCCATCACTTTAAAGAAAAATGTTAAGTACAAAATAGAACTGTGGGTTTGGCAAAAATCATGGAGTTGGTACCTGAACGCATGAGGTTTGGGAAACACAGGAGGCTTAGGACAGGGTACACTGTTGGCAGTTGGAAACTCAGAGGGCTCTTCCCGCCTCTGACCAGCTGTGTGGCCTCGGCCCAGGCATTTGGCCTCTCTGTGGCATCTTTGCCAAGTGGAGTAATAGTGACTCTGCCCTGGCGGTTCTACAGAGTTCTCCGGCAGGACTCAGGATGAGGTAATGAGCCGGTGGAGGGGCCATGGAAAGTGGGGGAGGGCAAAGAGGATTACATAAGATAACCAGTGTGTGTGAATGTTCCTGGCAAGCGTTAGCTGTTTGCTGTGGATATCTTTAAGGTGACCCAGCCGGCTTCAGGACTTTTGCCTTGTAAGAGCAAGCTGTACCCTGCTGGAAGGGCAACACCTTTCTGGAGTGAGTTTGGGGGAAAGAAGAACAGAGAGAAAGGAAAGTATGATGTTGCTGGGGGTGGTTCTGGTGCCCAGCTCTGCTGCCGCCGCTGGTGGTGATGAAGGTGGTGGTGGTGATGATGGTAGTGATTTTGGTGAGGGCAATTCTGGCAGTGAAAATGGCAATGATGTGTCCAGTTGGAGGGCCTGAGGGCTTTTGTATCCATAGAGAAGCAACAACTCGGGAGCTCTGTGGGGCTGCCCGGAGGAAGGGACTTAGATTTGTTCTCTGGGCCTTCAGAGCTTTTCAGGAGCCTACAAAAATGTCTGCAAACTCACACACACACACACACACACACACACACACACACACACAAATACCAGATCTAAAATACAAAAAAGACCCCACAAAATTTCAAGTAATAATTGTTTAATTGGAAATTTATGACAGCTAGTCAGTGTCAGCTCATTATACTGAACAGCTAAATATGAATCCTATTTTCTATGAAATGTATTCTATGGATATTACAATGCATTTATTATGCAGTATGGGGTATGCCTCCAGAAAAAAGAATACGTAGGGCTCTATAAGGTTTTTAAATAGCCATGACTGAGTGGCAAATAACTTGTAAGATAGTAAGCCCCCCATCGTTGGAAGTATGCAAGGCAATCAGGGATGACTGCCTCTCTGGGCTGCTATAGAAGGGGTTCCTGAACACCAGATGACCACTGAGTTTTGTTTCTACCCAGAGCCCTCCTATTTTATTATTTTGGGGGCTCCTCATTCCTTCCCTCCCACCCCCTCCAGACACACACACACACATCAGGTTGCTGGAGGAAACCTTTGAAATATTCTAAGCTTTTTTGCTGAGGAAACTGGGGGTACTAAACTAGTGGGAGGTAACATGGCAAGTCAGAGTCACACCAGGGACTCAAACTCAGGGTCCAAATTCCCAGCCCAGTGCCCTCTCCACCCCTCCCCTCCCCGCAGGGGAGTTTTGCCCCTGGGTGTCAGAGATTCAGACCCCCCGCTGCAAACATTGGTGATCCAGGGTCTCACCTCCCCCAGAAGAACCAAGGTAGAATTTTCATTTGGCCCTGTCCAACCCCTGCCCTGAAAAGTCCACCTCAGGTCTTTCCCACACTTGCCAGTCCACTGCTGGCTGTGGGCTTTGGCCAAGTTACAAAACACCATAAACCTCAATTTCCTCATCTATAAAATGGAGACGAGTAATGGTGTCCACGTAAGAGGGTTGTTGCAGAGAGATTAAATTGGATAATATAAAATAATTAGAACATTGCCTACACTTTCCAAGCGCCCCATAAATAGGATATTATATTATGATGGTTGTTTTCAGTATACATCAGTCAATCCAATAAATATTAATTTATTTAATAAATTAAGAGCCCCCATTAAGTGCCTGTCCAGGAACAAAAAATTGATCCTGGGGCTTCCCTGGTGGCGCAGTGGTTGAGAGTCCGCCTACCGATACAGGGGATGCGGGTTCGTGCCACGGTCTGGGAAGATCCCACATGCCGCGGGAGCGGCTGGGTCCGTGAGCCATGGCCGCTGAGCCTGCGCGTCCGGAGCCTGTGCTCCGCAACGGGAGAGGCCACAACAGTGAGGGTCCCGCGTACCGCAAAAAAATAAAAACAAAAAAATTGATCCTGGTCCTCACGATGCCTACATTTCACTTGGGAGAGAGATATAGGGAACAAATAGGGAAGCAAGAAAAAAAAGCCAAGAAAAATTGTGCTCTGCAGAAATGGCAGGGATGTGATGGAAGGTCAAGGGAGCTGCTTTGGGGGTCAAGGAGGACCCCCTCCACAGAACTGATATTTGCTCCAAGGTGCCAACGTCCACATCTGCAGCAGATAACAGGCAGAGCCCCAAGGAGGAGGGTGCAGCATGTCCAAGGCACTGGGGTAGGGGCACTGTGGCCAGGTAGCCACTGAGTCCTGAGGGTAAGGTAGGAGGTCAGAGAGGTGGGGCACAGATCGCGTGGGGCACAGATCGCGTGGGGCCTTGTGAGCCAGAGGGAGTGTGTAAAGGGACAGTGTGGGCGTGACAGAAGCAGGAGGGTGGTGCTGGGGACTGAAGGGAGTTGCAGGATGCCTGTCGGAAGCAAAAGTCCAGGCAAGAGATGGTGCTGGCTTGAACTAGGACCAGGACGGCAGCAACCAAGGAAAGTAGCCGCATCCGAGATGTAGGTATTTCAGAGGCAGGATCCACTGGCTTGCTGATGGGTTGGATGCTGGGGATGAAGGAAAGACAGGAGTCCAGGACGATGCTTGAATATGTAGCCTGATCCCCTAGGTGGATGAAGGGGAGGCAGAGGCTAGATAAGAGACTCAGGGATCCTCCCTCAGTCCCAAGTTACGTGCACTTTGTGCCCACGATGTCCAGAATAGTCAAATCTGTGGAGCCAGAAAGCAGGTTGGTGGTTGCCAGGGACCAGGGAGAGGGAGTGATTGCTTAATGGCCGCAGAGTTTCCTTTTGGGGTGATGAAAATGTTTTAAAAGCAAATAGAGATGGTAGTTACACAACATTGTGAATGGACTGAGTGCTACTGAATTGTACACTTTGATTTTACGTTATGTGCCTTTCACCTACATTGAAAAAAAATATATGAAGGAGAAATAAAGACTCTCTTAAACAAGCAGTGACCGAGGGAATTTGTTGTCACCAGGTGCGGCTTCAGGTTCCCATATCAGCCATTAGCAGAAGCCAGGTAGATGGTCTGGGGTCTTTCACTGAAAAGAAAACACCACAAAAAGAACTGGTCGCACAAATAGTCAGCGAATGAACTGGATTAGATGCATGTCTTGGAGGGGTGGTTGGCTTGGACACTCAGAGACTATGGAGTCAGTCAAAGCCCTGCCTGCCTCTTTACCAGCTGTGTGCTCTCGGACAAGTGACTTAACCTCTCTGAACCTGAGTTTCACCATCTGTCAAATGGGAATAATAATAATCTCTGCCTCACAAAGGTATTAAATTATCTGTGGGTGCTCAGTAAATGGAAAAGGTCAGTGTCCTGGCCTCTGGTCCAGGTCACCTTCCCCCTCACCGTGATGCTCGAGTGATGACATTCACCATAAGAAAATGTCTACTTTGATGCCACCATCCCTTTCTGGGCTGGTAGACACACATAGAAAGGGTGGGTGGGGCTCTTCAGTCACAGTTACAGAACCTGCCCCCAATTCCAGACAATATTTGAGTCTGTTCACCTCTCAGGTGGTGCAGAGGGGACCCCCCCCCCCCCCCCGCCACCCAGGAGGCTGCAGTGCTTGGGACAAGATGAGCTTGAGAACAGAAGTGAAAATGAAAACAATCCTGGCTTCTGGCCCCTCGTGGCTCAGAAGAAATGAAAGAGTGGGACAAAAACTCAGACCACCAGCAGCCCAGGGCCTTTCTCTCTAATGAACAGCCTCAACCAGAAATCTGTTAACTGCCTTAAGAGGCTTTTACCAAAGGTCTAGCCCACTGTGGGGAAATAGTTAGAAATCTGCAACCACAAAGATCAAAGACACCCTGGAATGGTATTGCAAAGGTGGAAGTATTTTCTGCTGCAAATGCCCGGGCACTCGAGCCGTCTCTTTGAAAAGCCCTAAGGGTGGTTTCTTTCTCTATAGGAAAAGTGAAATAGTAACAACTGAGAACAGGGATTCTGGAGTCAGACAGACTGGGGTTCAAATCCTGACTTTTCCACTTGGTGATGTTGAGACTTTGGGCAACTTAACTTTTCCGAGCCTGGGTTTCTGCATTTGTAAAATGAGGAAAAGGTCCCTTGCCACAGGATCTTGCAATAAAGCATAAGTGAGAGGATGTTCAGAGAGCAGAGGGCCCCAGGCGTGTTATGAAGTAAGCATCCTACAGATGTTAATGAGTGAGAGAGGCCTCATTGATTGATGGCTGACTGGGATCCAGAGATCTGGGGTCCCAGATGCTACCAGTTCCCTGTTGATTGAACCTTCAGGGCTGCCTATTGCCTTCAAAACTGAATCCAAACTCCTTAGCACGACACCCACAGCTACATTTCCACCCCCACCCTGAGAATCAGCTGGAGAGGCTGGCAGAGGCCAGATCAGGCAGGGCCAGGGCTTGGCAGGCACTGGCATCTTTGTGCAAACAACAGGGGAAGCATTGGAGGGGCCTGGCCTGACCGGCCCAAGGCCTGCGCAGTGACTGCAGGGAGAGAGGTCCCTGAGGGTGACGAGCTTGGAGCGGTGGACTTACTATTAAGGGGCTCCTGACTGAGCAGACCGAGCGCCAGCCCTGGCCTGGAGCCCTGATCAACCAGGTCCCGCTCCTAAGCTCCACCTGAGCACACAGCTGCCTTTCCTTTGCTGTTGTTCCCTCTACCCAGTGTGCCCTCCCTCTTCCCTTCTCCACCCGCCAAACCGTGTGGCCTGGATGTTAGTTTGGCAATAGGTGACATCTACCCCAGGTAAGAAGATTCAAAAGGCCCCAAAGGACATATGGTGAAAGAAGTCTTGCCCCCACTCTTTGCCCAGCCCCCATATCCCTCCCTGGAAGCAATCAGTCCCTTTGCACGTGTGCCCTTCCTGGGCCAGTCTGTGTGTCAATGCATGACTGCACGCACACGTTTTCCCCTTAGGCATGTCACACTCCACACATGTGGAATCCATCCCACATCAGCCCGAAAGCCTGCGACAGTCCTTTTTTTTAATTCTAATTTTTATTTGATTTTTATTTTTTTGCGGTACGCGGGCCTCTCACTGTTGTGGCCTCTCCCGTTGCGGAGCACGGGCTCCGGACGCGCAGGCTCAGCGGCCATGGCTCACGGGCCCAGCCGCTCCGCGGCGTGTGGGATCCTCCCGGACCGGGGCACGAACCCGTGTCCCCCGCATCGGCAGGCGGACTCTCAACCACTGCACCACCAGGGAAGCCCTAATTTTTATTTATTTTTTATTGACGCATAGTTGATGTACAATATGATGTAAGTTACAGGTATACAATATAGTAATTCACAATTTTTTGATTAAACTCCATTTATAGTTATTATAAAATATTGGCTATATTCCCTGTGTTGTACAATATATCCTTGTAGCTTATTTTATACATAATAGTTTGTACCTCTTAATCCCCTACCCCTATATCACCCCTCCCCCCTTCCCTCTCCCTACTGGTAACCACTAGTTTGTTCTCTATAACTGAGTCTGCTTCTTTTTGTGGAAAATAGTGTGGAGGTTTCTCAAAAAACTGTATAAAGAGCTACCATGTGACCCAGCAATTCCACTCTTGGGTATATATCTGAAAACAACAAAAACACTAATTTGAAAAGACACATGCACCCCAATGTTCATAGCAGCACTATTTACAATAGCCAGGTCATGGAAGCAACCTAAGTGTCCATCAACAGGTGAATGGATAAAGAAGATGTGGTACATATATACAACAGAATAGTACTCAGCCATAGCGAAGAACGAAATCTTGCCATTTGCGGCAACGTGGATGGACTTGGAGGGTATTATGCTACGTGAAGTAAGTCAGACAGACAAAGACAAATACTGTATGATCTCACTTATATGTGGGATCTAAAACCTACAACAAACCAGGGCAGCAGTCCTTTTGATGACCGCACTGCATACTGTCACCACAGGCAATTTTACACCATTTCCAGGTCACACGACAAATTCCCAGGAGTGCAACTGCTGGTCTGTTTTTAATATTCATGGGGTTTTCCAGGCCCGAAGAAACGTTGCCTTCTGCACACACGTGTGCACACACACACATGCACACAGCTGTCACCGGCCACCACCCCCAGCATCAAACCTCATTCCTCCAGTTCGCACAGCCTCTTCCTGCCCCCATCACGGGCCCTGCGACTCACCGCTAGGCTGTGTCTGAACCGCCGGGGGCTGGGACCCCCCTCGTCCTTTAGGTTAGTCTCCCGGCCCTGGGCCCACATCTTGCCCTGGGCTCCTGTGTGAAGGTAAGAAGGAGCTCCAAAGCGCTGTCGGCCTTTTGGAAGTGGAGCTGCAGCCACCGTCCGGGCCTCAGTCATATGGGTCAGCATCCCCTGTGCGGCGGCCACTGTGGGGTTTGGAAGGCTTGTCTTCCCTCCTTAAAGAATGAAAGTCACCCCGCTGATGTAACTCCCGCCTCTCAGGTCCCTTTGGGACTCCTGCCAGGGGCAGAGCTCCCGAGGGTCTGATGCTGCAGCCAATCGCTGATGCCCTCGGCACCAGGTACCCAGGACGTTCAAAACGGCCAGTGACAGGGGGAGCGTTCTGAGACATTACGGCTCATAAAACTGAGGGACTGACTGCCAGCGGCCCAGTGACACCAGCATCTCATTACCTGTGGTGGTAACTGGGAGCGGCCAGCAGGGCCCAGCTGGGCTGACCCCCGTGCCGCTCCCCCCAGCGCCTGATGTCCCAGCAGGATTAGCCGGACCGGAGCAGTCTTCTGCCTTCCAGTCACATCAGCCTCCGCTCACACTCCCCCTTCCGCCCCCGAGGCTTCCCATGGTTCTGTGGTTAAAATCCACCATCTCTCTGCCTCCAAGTGTTATAGGGGCTGTTCTCTGTGGAATTTGCTTGTTCCCCCGTTTTCACTGAGTTACCTTTTTCCTGTCTGTACAGATCTCAACTCACATATCCCCCAGACCAAGTCAGGTCTCCACACTACATATTCCTGTGGCTCCCTATGCTGCCCCTTTATATAACTGTCAACACACTGCAGTTAAATCAGCAGATCTGCCGTGAGTTACTTCACGTTCGCCCCACGCCAAGCTGTCGTAGAAGCTCCAAGATGTGTCTGCCGGGCTCACCGCTGTACCCCAGCACCCAGCACAGTGTCTGCCTCTAAACAGCATTCCATAACTATATGGAACATACGTGAATGCTATTTCTTGGTTGTGCCGCCTCAGACAATAATAAAACATAATATTTATTATTATGAAATAATAATCTTATACTATTATTACGTGTAATGTAACCTGCCATGCGCCAGGTACTAAGTGTTTTACAGACCTTTACTCTCTGCATTTTCACATTCACCAAGCGAAGAAGGACATATTATTATCCCCATTTTACAAATGAGAAAACTAAGGCTCGGAGAAGTTGCAGTCTTGTGCCCGAGGTCACAAAGTTATTAAATGACACCACTGGGATTAAAACCCAGATCTGTCGAATGTCTAAGTCCTTGCCCTTCAGCCCCTGGGGCTCCCTTCGCTTCTCTGAGTGTCAGTTTTTGGAGAATAAGGATCAAACGACCTACTCCGCAGACTTGCCCACCGGCTCCCCCAGAAGGTGCCTGGCACGCAGTGGTTACCTGCTGAATATCGTTTAAAGAAAACAATTGTAAATGATTGCCTGGAAAATCAGATTCATCTTCAAGGTCAAGTGAGAAACCCAAAGGAGCCTTAACTGATTCCCCCAAATTGCTGGCTACTCCCCCAGTGGCTGTGCCTGGGGTAACAGAAAAGGGGAGCTTCATTTTACTTCCTAATGAAAAGAGAAAAGTGTTGGACTTGGTTTGATAAAATTTGATGGGAGGAGACTCCAGCCCCCAGACTAGTTAATCTTCTAGATGACCTCGCCCCTCTGTTGGCAAACAGAACGTACCACCTGTGGCATCTCTTCTGGGATTTTGTGGGTGAGGATCAGTGAGAGGGGAGTTGGGGCATCAGGCAGACCCGGTTGGCCTTTGGGCTGTACCTCCGCTGGTGGGGTGACCTTCAACCCTTCAAGCCCCCATTTTCTTTGCTGCCACGGGGGAGGATTGAGGAGGGTAATGATATTCTGGATTCCATCCACCAAAACTCATTCCTAGGGAGACACATTCTGATGGGGAATCACCAAGGACCACACTCAGAGGAGAATTTTCCTAGGGCCCTGGAAACTCAGAATTCTACCCACTGGGGTTAAAGAACCCCTCCTTCCTGTGCACCCCAGATATCACAAGCCTCTGCCAGAGGTGGGTATAAGTGGGAGGTAAAAAGTGAGAGGGGATGGAGCAAGAAGACTCTGGAAGACTTCCTGGAGGAGGTGACAGAGGAAGCCAAGTCTTGAAGGAAGAGTGAGAGATCCCCAGGCATGGAAGGGAGGAAGAGCACTCCAGGCAGTGGGAATAGCACGTGCAAAGGCACAGAGTCAGTATGGGCCTAGGACTTTCAAAACCAGGAGGAATTAACTGCCACCAGAGCTGTTTTTCAAAGTGTTGTCCAACTAAAGGGCACTTGGCAGCAGGAGCTAAGGCTAAAGAGAGAAGACAGGACCAGGTCACGAAGAACCTTAAATGTCACATCAAAGATCTATCTATACTTAAAGGCAACCAAGGCTGGTATTGGGAAGTGATCAAAGCAGACTTCCCCGGGCAGAGCCCAGCACAGTGGGTTTAATACACACCTGTGAGCACATTGAGTGCATTTAACATACTCAGCTGTGGCTGCTCTTCAGGGCCAATTGGCCACCGTGGCCTCCCAGAGGCACTTGATGAGGTGAGTCAGACCGAGTGGGGCCCTGCCTTTTGCTACCACCGCATTTGCTAGGTGATGACTGTAGGTGAAGGTCAGAAGCCTCCCCAGGGAGCAGTGAGGGGCACAGCAACCCATGAGCAAATTCTCCAGAAAGTGCCTTTTCAGAGGTCCTTAAGGCAAAGATGAGATGATGTTAAGAGGAAGCAGTGTGACACATAGAACTGCAGCATCTGTGGTCAACCTGCGAGATGGGGAGAGGAAGTGGCTGAAGCCGGTTTTAGTGAATTCCATATCATTTTCACACACGCACACACACACTCTGTGTACCCTGGACCTCTCCCTTAGACAACGAGAAATGTTTGCTGGATGGATGGATGGACGGGACAGATGGATAGGTGGATGGAAGGTGGAGAGAGGTGGTCCAGATCCAGGACCTGCTTGCGGACAGACACAGAGGCATATTAACAATGCAAGGTGACAGCCGTATGACTCAGTACAAAGTGCAGGAGAGGGTGCCCCTGCCTGCAGGCATTCAGGACATGTTCAGGGTGTCCCTGATTTTTGAAAGTTCACTTTACCCCACTTCTCTTTTACAAAAGATCTACATTAGTACCTGTTTTTGCTAACTGAAGGAAACCCAAGGAGGATTTTTGCTTTGATGGAAAAAAGTGAAAAGCAAAAATAGCGTTCCGGTTTGTCTTGCAGTAAGCCATTATAGAGGCAGCCTGCACCCCAAGCATAAGGTGGTGCCCCCCAGGGCTCCTTCCCCAGGAACCACATTCAGCACCTCAGCATCGAGCCCCCATAGCTGTGAACTGTGTCTGAGCATCTGTGCTTTATCTCGATTTATTTTGTGCATCCGTTGGCAAGATGTGTCCTAAGGTAACTTCTTTGCTTTATGCCATTTCAGCTTTCTAAAGCTTTCAAAAGAATGCTGTACTTTCAGATTGGGGCGGGTTGGTGGTGAGGGGGGGAACGTGTTTGAGCCAGGCCTTGAAAAGGGAGTAGTTGACTGAAGACAGGGAAGAATGGGACTCCAGGTGAGGAGACAGCAAAGGCGAAGGCAGGAGGGAAGAGATGTGCTGCATTTGGGCAAAGTCCCGGTTGCCTGAACGGCAGAGTTAGGGGGACAATTACAGGGCTGTTTGGTGAGATCCACTTAGAAGGACGAGTTGAATTCTGGTGCAAGAACGGGCATGAGGGCAGGCTGGAAGTGTGTGAGCTGAGTTTGAATCCAGGCTCTCTGGACACTTAATGGGGTGAGACGTCACTTGGCCTCTCCAAGCCTTGCTCTCCTCAACTGTTAAATAGAGACAGTGATTCCCCTCACTTGGGGGTTATTGTGAGGATGAGATGATATTTCACTTAATACGTATGATATCACCTTGCCCAGGACTCTTCTATAGTACAGATGTGCCATCCTTGGTCGAACCATTCCCCTGCTGATGGACGCTTGGGTTGTCTCCCTTTCTTTGCCACTTGCACACCTGCTGACGCAGACGTCCTTCTTCATGGCTCTTCTCATGGTGGTGGTTGTATTGCCACAGCCTAGGTTCCCAAAAGAATGAGTTAGATCTAAGTGATCCAGAGGGGTATCCGTTATATAATAGGAATTTTAAAAGAAATGAGGCAAAGAAGTAGCAATGTAATGTGTGCAGTGTGTATAAAACAGTGTCCTACACGGGTCTGGTATGTGCAGAGCCTCAGAGAAAGAATGTATGGTCTCCATCACACCAAATGGTGAGCAACGGTCACCTCCCTGGCGTGAGGGCTTGGGTATGTGATGGCCCAAATAGTTGGCCCTTCCTGTATACCTCAGGACCCTTGCTTTACTGCAATAAGCATGTCATTGCTTTTAACATTTGAAAGTTCAAGAAAGTGGTTTTTTATATGAACCGTGCTAGTGACAATGACGGTGATCATGGTAACAGCGATCTTGGGGGTGCCTTGACCCTCTAGGGCCATCATTCTACCCACAGATTGGCAAAAGATGCTGCCTTCACAAAGGTCACTGGAAAATTCTGGGAGTTAGGCTGCAAGACAGAAACATGACAGGGGTGGTTCTTATTTGGAACTCCAAGAAAAAAAGGAACCACCACTCTAGCCCAGCCTGCTAGAGTGGCAGAAGGTGACCAGGAGTTGGTGATCCCTGCACCAACACAGTGGTTATGACTAAACGATGCCTCTCGTATTCAGGTTGCAAAACCCCTCCAGGCAGGAGCCTAGGAGAGGCTTAATTTATGTCAGATGGTAATGAGCTTGTTTCTCAGAGGGGTTCCACTGTCAGCTTGATTTTCTACACACTCCCGGATCCCAGGAGATTGCCTGCTCTCTGGAAAACCAGGATCAGCTTGAGATAAAGGGTCCAGGAATCAATCAGGGCCTTAGCTTGTTTTGTATCAGTTGGAATCATAGAATATCACCAGTAGGAAGGAGTTTAATCTGAGATTTAACCAAGAAGCATTGCATGTGCAGCCATCCTGTTGAAGTGACGTTTGCCGTGAGACAGGAGGTAAGAAGGAAGGAGGAAGGAAGGAACTAGAAACAACCGGAATACCTGTGATAGAGTGATGATGAATAAAGCACAGCCTGCCATCCTGGGGACTGTTATGCAGCCATTAGAAAGACTGAGTGAGCTCTGTACCAGCTGACCTGGAAAGTGAGGTTTAGAGAGATGTTAAGAGCGGGTGTGGAGAGGGGCTGCAGTTGGCAGACTACAACAGCAGGCTAGATCTGGTCCTCTTCCTGGTTTTGTGCAGCCCATGATCTGAGAATAGCATTTACATTTTTAGCTTGGAAATTGTTTTAAAGAGTTTGAGAAAAAAAAATCAAAGAAGAAGAAGATTTTGCAACACGTGAAAATGATGTAAGATTCAAATTTCAGTGTCCGTAGTAAAGTCTTCTTGGAGCACAGCCATGATCACTCATCTGCACATTGTCTGTGGAGGTGCTTTCACACTAAACAAGAATTGACTAATTTCAGCAGACACCTTGAAGAATGCAAACAGAAAATATGCGCCACCTGGCCCTTTCCTGAAAAGGTCTTTTGGCTCCGCATTTAGAGTATGGTGACATTTTGTAAAACGAGAGTGTGGAATACCGTTTTCGGCGCTTTGTCGGAGTAAATGTATTACCTTTGCTTATTTTTTCATTCATTTTATCATTTATTCATCATAGGCTTAATGCCTACTGGTGGGGCCAGGCACTGGGAACTAGCAGTGAACAAGCAGATACAGCCCCTGTTTTCATGGAGCTTAGAGTCTGTGTCTAGATCTTTCTTTCTCTAGTATAAACAACCCTAGCCCCTCCAACCGTATCTCACACGATGACTTGGTGGTCCAGCCCCTTGCATCCTGTCTCCCATCCTCCTCCCTCTATGTATCTTGATTGCTTCTGTCCCTTCTAAGGAGTGGTGCCGGACTGGTCTCATGCCTCCTGGTGTCTCGAAGGGAGGTCAAGGTCTAGAAGGGTTCGTCTTGAATCAGGTCACGCTCTTGGTCTGGTTTCAACATGCTCAACACTCAATCTTTGCATTTCTAGCTCACGCTCTCCAGTCGACTCCAGAGGGAGAGGCAACAGTGCTAGACCCCCGTCATGTGGATGGGAGCAGCCGCCCGCTATGGAGAAGGCTGCAGCCATGTCTCCACGTGATGCCTCCCAAATAAAACCAAAGCCACCTCCAGACTCATGCCCCAGTGCATCAGTCTCTATGCAAAACCTGGAGAGTGGAGATCTGTTCAGTCCCAGGAGGAAGCCGGCTCTGCCAAGTGGTCATTTGAGGACTGGGGTTTGAACCAGGAAGCTTGCTTCAAGGACTAGCTTTCCCTCATCTTCCTTCATACTCGTGCCCAACACCTCCTAAGAGACAGCTTTATTTATCTCTAGAAAAACAGCACTGGATCGGTCATTGCAGCCTCTCCACATTTGGACACTTCTCTTGGCTCTGTTGGGCAGCTTGGAGCCCAGTGGTTGACATAATTGACCCTTTGGGGAGCTGGAAGAGAAGCAGCCAGGGGCCGGAGGCAGGGGAAGGAGCCATAGGGTCCCAGGATGGCGTCCAATGGCACGACCTCTTCCTTTTGTCTGGACCCTGCTGCACTGAAGATCACCGTCAGCGTGGTCCTCACCCTCTTCATCCTCGTCACCATCGCCGGCAATGTAGTCGTCTGCCTGGCAGTGGGCTTGAACCGCCGGCTCCGCAGTCTGACCAACTGCTTCATCGTGTCCTTGGCCATCACTGACCTACTCCTCGGCCTCCTGGTGCTGCCCTTTTCGGCCTTCCACCAGCTGTCCTGCAGGTGGAGCTTCGGCAAGGTCTTCTGCAATATCTATACCAGCCTAGATGTCATGCTCTGCACGGCCTCCATCCTCAACCTCTTCATGATCAGCCTCGACCGGTACTGCGCCGTCACAGATCCCCTACGCTACCCCACGCTGGTCACCCCTGTCCGTGTCACCATCTCCCTGGTCTTAATTTGGGTCATCTCCATCACCCTATCCTTCCTGTCTATCCACCTGGGATGGAACAGCAGAACTGAGACCAGCAGTGCCAATCACACCGTCCCCAAGTGCAAAGTCCAGGTCAACTTGGTGTATGGCCTGGTGGATGGACTGGTCACCTTCTACCTGCCTCTGCTGGTCATGTGCATCACCTACTACCGCATCTTCAAGATCGCGTGGGATCAGGCCAAGAGGATCCATAACGTCGGCTCCTGGAGGGCAGCCACCATCAGGGAACACAAAGCCACAGTGACCCTGGCAGCCGTGATGGGGGCCTTCATCGTCTGCTGGTTCCCCTACTTCACCGTCTTTGTTTACCGTGGGCTAAAAGGGGATAATGCCATCAACGAGACCTTCGAAGCCGTGGTTCTGTGGCTGGGCTATGCCAACTCAGCCCTGAACCCCATCCTGTACGCCGCTCTGAATAGAGACTTCCGCACAGCGTACCAGCGGCTCTTCTGCTGCAGCCCCTCCGACCACAGCACCCACAGAACTTCTCTGAAGTCCAACAGCTCTCAGCCGACGAGGATTCCAAGCCGAGGACCCAGGTGGCAGGAAGAGAGGTCCCTGAGGCTCCAGGTGTGGAGTGGGACAGAGGTCACGGCCCCCCAGGGAGCCACAGACAGGTAACTTCCCCGGCAGCTTGTGTGTGGGACGGGGCACAGGGACGGGGTCCCACTCTTGGTAACAGCTGTTCATGAGGTGCTGCTTTGGCTGTTATGTGCTGGGAATTCTTCATGAGCACTTGGCAGACCTCGTGTTATTCCATCCTCCCAAACAAGCCCCTGAGGTAGAACTTTTTACCTCCATTTTTAAAAGGAGTAAGTCAAATCGCAGAGAACCTGGCCAGGGCCACACAGCTGGGATCTGGATAGAGCTCCCCTGACTCAGAACTGGTGGACCTTTTTTCTAGCTACCTTGTCCTTAAAATCATGAGTCCTAAGTTTGAGGTCCAACTCGGCCACTTAGTTAATGGTCATAAGTGTTCACCTAAATCTGCCAGGACGGCCCTCAAATGGCCATGGAATAATGCTGCTGCCTGGGGGTTAAATCAGAGACCCCACTCAGCCCACCGTCACTGAGCACCTTTTATGCATCAGCTCTTACTTTGGGGGTGCTCAAGTGGAAGGAGAAAGAGGACTGGCCAAGGTGGGAAGGCAAAGCCTTGAAAGCCAGGCTTGGACATTGTACTATAGGTCTTAGGGGAAGATGCAAGGATTAGAAGCAAGGATGGGTATAACCCATGCATCTGTCTACTTTGGAAAGAGGGCTCTGGTTGTCCCCTAAGATATGGACCAGAAGAATGAGATGGGGACAGCAGTGAAGGGGGGATGTGGTACTGGTCCATGAGAGAGAAGAGAACAGAGCAAAATCTAGGAGGCTATTAAAACATAGTCTTGTAGACCATTGGATGTCCGGGATGCAGGAGAGGCAAGAGAGAGGATGCCCCAGGACTCCACCCCCGAGAGGTACCCAGGCTGAAAAGATAAACAGGATCAGAATGACACTGAGATCAATTCACTGCTGACAAAGCCCATGCAAGGTATTAAGGGGTACCTCACCAAAGACTTGAGTGGCCTGAGGAAGCTCACACATGGAGAGAAGGTTTATAGGTCTGAGCAAGGTCTATCTAGCTGTCGAGAGGAATAAATGAAAGGATGCTGGTAGAACATCTGGCACATACAAATGCTCAATAAATGTCACTTTCCTTTGTCTTCCCACAGACCATGCCTTTGCCCCCCAGAATGCTGGTCTGTGTGACTGACTCATCCATCCATCCATTCATTCATTCATTCACAAACATCTGTCAACTTCCTGTCACATGCCAGGAACAGTGCTGAGCGCCAGGGATGTAGAAGTGACATTGTGGCACCTGTTTTGATGGACAGGTATGGCAAGTCAACTGTACAGCCTCGGTCTCAGCTCTGTGGCTTGAGCAAGTCTCTGCCCCTCTTGCGCCTCAGTTTCCTCATCTTGTAGAACGTGGGGTCTGTCCTCAAGCAGCCTGCCCAGAGCCACCTGAAGCACACATGTGCTAAGGGGCACCAACAGGCTCTATGACCCCCGGTAGGATACTTGTCCTCTCTCGACCTTTGAGCATCAGACTTGAGAAAAGCTTGCATGGACTCTGCACACTCACGCCCTCTGGGTGCTGGTCCCTGTGGAGCATTGTGGGGGTGAAACTGCCCAACTGGAACCCTCGGCCTTGTGTCCCTCTGGTCCTTGCAGGAACCAGGTGTGGAGGGTCCCGCCATAGACTTTGGTCCTGGGCCCTCCACCCGTCCCCTGCTATCCTTATGGAACAAGCTTCATTGCTCCTGCAACCAGCCTCCTCCAGGCCTCCCTGCCTCTAGACTCTCCCTCTCAAATCCATCCTCCAAGCCACCTAAAGGCATCTCTCCAAAATGCAGACGGGGAAGCTTCCACATCTGGCCTTGATAGATAAGATGACCCTGTCCTCCCACACTGCCTCATTCAGGAAGCAGACTCTGGTACAAAGCAAATTTAGTTCACAAAACAAACAAAGGACAAAGCACGGGGTGTGGACTCTAGAGAAGGCTGTTGACCCTGTTCATTCTGTTGCCATCCCACTTCCTACTGCTCTTACCTGTGGGACCCGGGTTAATAGGCTGCCTCTACCCCCAATCCTTAGGGAGCCACACAGCAGGCACTCACCAGCAATGGCCAGGCCTCACTGAACACCCACTAGGTACCAGTGTTAGGTTTGCCGCTATTTCTATGTATTCATCTTTCTGTGACGGCATCTCATCCCCACCCCTGTACGAGGTGCTAGGGTACAAAGGGAAATAAAGCCAGCCCCCCATCTCATGCCACCACCTGTCTGGTTGAGGAACAGACTGGCCACGGTTCAGAGCAGGGTGCCCAGGCTTGAAATCCAGTGCGCAGGGCAGCCAGAGGAGGCAGCACCTGGCCCAGAGAGCCCATCCCCGGGAGCAGACCTCTGAGCTGAGCCTCAAATGCGGAGGGGAGAGACCCGTTCCTCCAGGGTGGCACGCTGGGGCAGGGAGCGTCCACCTCCTCTTCTGATCATCACAGCCACCCTGGCCACCAAGGCCAGCGGAGAGGCCGTGCCTGCCTGGGTCACACACAGCAGCTGCGGAGCAGAGGGGTCCAGCAGAGAAGGATGGGGAACCAGCTGAAGGGCCTCATACTATGGTTGGGGGCATGGGGATCCAGGAAGCCAGGAACAGCCTGAGTTTGATTTTCCAGTAGAGGCTGCCAGGGCGACTGGGGACTTGGGTGGCCCTCCATAAGGTTGGCTTCTAGCTTCCCTGATGACCAATAGTGTGTCCTTCCTGCTTCCCATCTGGGAACAAAACCCAGCATTGGCCTGACAGAGAGCCCTTATCCCTGCCAAGGGGCCAGGTGTCTGCCCTTGGTTGGTGATGGCGGAGGTTGTAGGGGGTTCGGGCGGGGGGCGGCACAGTCGCGCAAGGGGAGACTCCAGGAGACAGTGGCTGAGCTGTCTGGGCCTCCCTGCCCTGAGGCCAGCCAGCAGCCATCTCGCCAGCAGGATGCTCTGTCTGCCCCTTCCCGATCCCATTGTCCACCCTTACCCCGCCCCTCGTCACCTCCACCCTTCTCTGATCCCAGCTCCCCAACCTCACCCCTTCTGCTCCACCAACCCTGCTCAGTAACTCCCACTGCTTCTACTGAATACAGGCCTGCATTCGTTTCCAAGGTGGGGCTGCCGTAACAAATGACGGTGAACTTGGTGACCGGAAACGAGACAGATTTCTTTTCTTACAGTTTGGGAGATCAAGATGTTGGTAGGGCTGCTTCGTTCTGGAGGCTTCAGAGGAGAATCCGTCTCCTTTGCCTTTTCCGGCTTCTGGGGGCCACCCACACTCCTTGGCTTGTGGCCCCTTGCTCACATAATGCTGACCTCTCGCCTCCACGGTCACATCTCCTTCCCCTCTTCGGTAGCCAAATCTCCCTCTGCCTCCTTCTTTTAATAAGGGCACTTGTGATTCCATTTAGGGCCCACTGGGATAATCCCGGATAACCTCCCCATCCCAAAGTCCTTAACTTAATCACATCTGCAAAGTCCTTTTTGCCATATAAGATAACTTTCTCAGGTTCCAGCAATGAGGATGTAGGTGTCTGGGGTCCACGTTCAGCTACCACAAGTCCCAGCTCCCCGGCTTAGCACTAGAGACCCTTCATGATTTGGTCCCTGACCACCTCCTGACACCATCCCCAGGCCCACACGCCCACCCTCCAGCCCCTTCTGCCCCCACCGAAACAAACCACTCAGAGTTCATTCATTCACAAGCACTCACCAAGAATTTGCTACATGCCAGCACTGTTGGGGGTGTAGCGGGGAGCCACGCAGAGGCCCTCCTCCCAGAGGGATGTTATTCTAGGGCAGTGGTTCTCAAAACGTGGGCCCCCAGCCAGCAGCAGTCTTCTGGGAGCAAAGTAGCTGACGTCAGGCCACACAGCCTCATCCATCCGTGGCAGAGCTAGGATTCCAGCCCAAGCCCATCTGACCCCAAAGCCAGGCTCTTTCCATGAGGAAATGCTGAATGGACTTGAATTTAGCCCAGGCTCTGAGTGCTACTCCCATAGACAGCAGATGGGGAAACTAAGGCCCAGGGAGACAAGTGACCTGAGGCCCAGAGCAAGCTGGGGTTGGGGCAGGGAGCAGACCCTGTATCTCTGGACCCCTGCCCAGGGCTCTTGGGTCTTTCCCCATACACTCCCTTGCCCTGCGTAATCTCCCCCAGGCAGGGAGAGAAGACTCCTGGGCACCAGCTGTCTCTCTCCGGGGCAGGCGGGCACTTCCTCCTCTCTGCAGAGGCCCTGTGCTTGCGGCTGTCACCCTCCCAGGGGCTGGAGTTTGAGCTCAGGAAGAAGAGGCACAAAGGGAGGCCAGGAGCCACAGGTGACCCCTGCTGCCAGCTCTCTCCCCTCACAGGCCTCTTGCCAGCAATGCCAGGGCCCGCCCTCCTTCTGCTGCCAGTGAGAGAGCGTTTCATCCAGCTGGGAATGGGCCTCTGCTCTGCCCTTCTGGTGCTCTTGGACTATGATACAGAGCTCTTATCCTGACCAACAAGGCCCTGCCCTGGCCGACTCTCCACTGCCCTAACTCCTTCTCTGAGCCCCTCGGTCCTGTCCCCAGGCCACGCTTAGTCCCATCCCACGCACCCTACTCTCAGCCCAAGGCAGTCTTCTTACCCGTCTTGGGACATCCTGTCTGTTCTGTGTCTGCTCCCCAAGACCGCAAGCTCCCTGAGGGCAGGCTCACATCTCTGTTGGTCCCTGTCCAACACCTAGCACAGTGCCTGGCACAGGCGCCCAGTAATATTTGTTGAATGAATAAGTGAATGAATGAATGCGTGAATATCTCATTCTAGGTCCCCAAGAGCCCTGAGAAGTGACTAATACCACCAGTCGCTTTAGAGTTCGGGGAACCAAGTCTCGAAATGCCAAGCTCCAGGAACACAGTGGGAACTCAGAAATTCCTGGTTCCCTTTTCTAACTTTGACATCACCGTGGGCCTCCCGCCAAGTAGTGACGTCAGCAGCGGGCCTCACAGAGGGATCCACCGGCCGCTCTAAATCATAGAGTCTGCGGGTGGAAAGACTCACACCCCTCACCCTGCCTCCCAGGAAAGATGAAGGGATCCCGGAGTTGGGGTAGGAATCCAGACTTCAGACAACCTGGAAGCGGTCCATTGCGTCTCCACGCCATGTCCCCATTTGGCCAGAGTCTGGGGGCTGGGGGAGGGCTGCAGTTCCCTTAGCAGTAAAAAGGTTACATGACTGATGTACACACACTTCTTAAGAAGGAGGGAGCTTTGCTCAGAAAGGAAGCTTTGCATAATTTACCCTTTCAAGAGCCCAGACTTGTTCATTTGTATCATTTGGGTCCTGAAATAGTCTTAACATTTTGGCACATTGATTCCAGCATCTCCTAAGGGGCCTTTCTGAGCACTCTTTGCAGAGGCGCCCAGAGCAGCTGGTCCCCCTCCCTTCTCCCCCACCCCCACCCCCAGCCCCCGCCCTACCCCCAGCTAAGGGGCCCTGGCTGCCCCCTGCACACTGGCATCCTGCTGGCTGCTGCTTTGTCACCTCTGCCCTCTGTGCCTGGCTTGGTCACACCACAAGGCTCCTGGGGTGTCTTCCTGCCTCCGTGTGGAAGTTAGGGAGCCCGGTATGAGTCCTGGTCCCCCGCTAGTTAGGGGTTGGGTGATGTTAGACAAGTCATTGACAGTGTGAGCTGAAGTTTCCTTACCTATAAAACTATGATAATTATCAGACCTACTTTGCAGAATTGTGAGAATAAAATGGAGTCAGGGATACAGGCACTTAGCACAGTTCCTGGCAGGTGGCAGGTGCTTCAACAGACCGAACAGACATGAATTCTCCTCCTTTGCCATCCGTCTCTTTCTCTTTTTCTTTCTTTTCATTTTGTCTCTTTTCTGTCATTTTCTCTCTTTCTTTCCTATAACAGTTTTATTGAGATATACTTCACATGCTATACGATTCACTCATGTCAAGTGTACAGTTCACTGGTTTTTGGTCTGTTCACAGAGCTGTACAACCATCACCACAATCAATTTTAGAACATTTTCATTGCCCCAAAGGAACCCTGTAGCCTTCAGCTATCAACCTCCCCATCCCTGCATTCCCCAGACAACCACAAATCTACTTTCTATCTCTATACGTGTGCTTATTCTGGACATTTCAGATAATCCGTGTGGTTTTTTTTTTTTTTTTTTTTTTTTTTTTTTGCGGTACGCGGGCCTCTCACTGCTGTGGCCTCTCCCGTTGCGGAGCACAGGCTCCAGACGCGCAGGCTCAGCGGCTATGGCTCACGGGCCCAGCCGCTCCGCGGCATGTGGGATCTTCCCAGACCGGGGCACGAACCCGTGTCCCCTGCATCAGCAGGCGGACTCTCAACCACTGCGCCACCGGGGAAGCCCCAATCCGCGTGCTTTCTTGCCTGGTTGTTTCACTTAGCATAAGGCTGTTGAGGTTCTTTCTTTATTTTCTGTCTGTTCTTCCTTCCTTTCCTTTTTCCGTTCTGTTTTGTGTTTTCTTTCCCTCCCTTCCCCCATTCCCTTCTGTGTCCATGGTCCCGTTTCTCCTTCACCGAGGGCTTGGGCTTTATGGAAGCTCTTGGCAGTTGGTAGGCCCTTGGGGAGGGGGCCGGGAGGCTGCATCCTGGATCCACAGGCGGCCCACGTTCCTACCTCCCGCCTGGGTGGGCTCGGAAAGGCCGTTCTCAGGCCTGCAGGGCCGGCGCTTCTACACAGCTGCGGGCAGAACAGCGGGCTGCAACAAGGTATTAACCCTTTTCATCTTCTGTCTCTTCAGAGAGTTTGGGGAGTGAGACCCCCTTCCCAGCCCTGGAGAGGAAATCATGGGAAGAGCAGAGGGAGAGGAGGTGGGAAGCCTTTTACAACCTCAAAAGTCAAGGAGAATAAATCGTGGCCCCTCCCAGGAGTCACTTGAAAGGTAGAGAACCCCTCCTTTACCTCCCTGGTGATTGTGCCTTTGAAGCGAGCTGGAGGCCCCGTCAGTGCCCCACCAGCCTCCTTCCCTCCCTGGCTTTGCACAGACCCCTGCCTCAGCCCTTTCCCCACCTTCCCTCTGGCTCCTTGTGCCGCAGATCTGACAGGACTGCTATGAAGCTGCCTTCCCAGGGGCTGTGAAGGGGAGGGAAGGGGAGCCATGCCTTTCGGGGGCGCTGCTAGTAGCTTTGTACCCATGAGAAAAAGGTGAACACTCTAGGTGAACAAATTAAGAGAAAGCCCTTTCTCCAGGGGACCCAGCCCCAGGCCACGCAGCTTGGCAAGCAGAAAGAGGTCTGGATTTCAGCCCCCATGCTCTTGTGCAGAGAACAGCCCGCGCAACTACAGGGAGGCCCTGCAGACCTTCCAGACCCCTGGGAGACAGCAGGGTGGAGGGCGGGGCTCTGCACGCCTCTTCTGCAAAGGGCCACATAGTAAATAAGTTAGCTTTGCGGCGCCTATGCTCTCCGTCACCACCACTCAACCCTGGTGGCATGGCGCAAAAGCAGCCCCAGACAATACTTAAGTGAATGGGGGCGGCTGTCTTCCAATAAAACTTCATTTGTGGGCACCAAAATTGGCGTTCCATATCATTTTCACCAGTCACAAAATGTTATTCTTCTATTCACTTTTTTTTCCAAACATTTCAACACAATAGGTGGTGGGCTGAGTTTGGCCCACAGGCTATTGTCTGCCAGCCGCTGGTGCAGGGGAAAGGAAAGGGTGCCAATTCCAGCCCCAGCACTTGCCGGCTCCTTGACTTTAGGCAGGTGGCTTGCCCTTTCTGAGTCTCAGCTTGCTTATCTGCAAAATAGGGATAAAAATACCTCCCTGTGAGGACTGTGATGAGCCCCAGCACCAATTTGTGCAAAGCTCCCGACACAGGGTAGATGCTTGTAAGGAGTAATTTTTCTTTCTTCCTTTCTTTTCCCTTTATTTCTTCCTTCCCCCCTCCCTCCTTCCCTCCCTCTCTTCCTTCCTTCCTTCCCTCCTTCCCTCCTTCCCTCCTGTGGCCCCTTTGTAAAGGAGAAGCTGAAAAGTCCATGGCAGGCTCTGTGGACTAGTGTCTCAGCTGTACCACTGAATCGCTCAGTTTGGACCCTGACCCTGAGCCTCGTGTCCCTCCTCTGAAAATGGGGGGCTTGGATCCATCTCAGGGGACCATTCCAACACTAATTATATATAAATGCTTAACAAGAGAGAGAAGTTATGCCAACCCCCAACTGTGTTTGTGTCAAAAATCTTCTGGCGAGGGCGAGGGGGAACCTGTTTCTCATACTAATGAATCTCCCTGAGTAGGCAGGCAAATTCAGTAAAACACGTCCTTGTCGCAAGCTGAGCTTTGAGTGCAGGGGTCACAGGCAGGTAGGGATGCAGATTGGGTACAGGACAGAACTCCTAGAGAGACCCAGCCTGGCAGACAGGGGACCGGGGTTTCTCACTGCCTCTGCCACTGACAGGCTGTATGGCCTTTAGAAGATCACATCCCTCTCTAAGCCCCAGTTTCCTCAACTGTCAAAGAGAGCTAAGGCTTCCATCAGATGTCACTGCTCTTAAAGAAACAGCAGTGAGTCACAGGGCTCTGTGTTTTAGGGTGATGCTGTGTTCATTAAACCTACAGCAGCTGTTTGTGGTAGTGTCAGGGGACAGGGATGGGGTGTGCCTGAGACCCAACGGGTATTTTAGGGTGACCTTTTCTTTTCTTAATAAATTTATTTTATTTACTTTTAGTTTTGGCTGCGTTGGGTCTTCGTTGAGGTGCGCGGGCTTCTCATCGCAGTGGCTTCTCTTATTGCAGAGCGCGGCGCGCGGGCTTCGGTAGTTGCTCCGCGGCATGTGGGATCTGCCTGGGCCAGGGCTCAAACCCATGTCCCCTGCATTGGCAGGCAGATTCTCAACCACTGCGCCACCAGGGAAGCCCTAAGGTGTCCTTTTAATGCAAGGCTGAATAAATCTTTGTGTCTTCTTCTCCCGGCCTGAGGCTCCCCTGAGAAGTGAGGACCATTCCCTCCCTGCCCATCTCTGGGCAGGGAGGTGGGGGGCAGGGGAGTTTGTCCTAGTTCCCCAAAGTGGCACGTGGCTCTGCTTGTCCACATCTGATCGTGCAGAAGGCTGCAGCTTGCAGGGAGGGCCACAGGCTTTGGGACTCACAGGCGGGTGGATGAGACTCAGGCCTTCCTCATTCCAGGACTGAGCACATGCCAACGTCACCCAGGGACAGACGCTCTGGGTGGGCAGCAGGGCAATCCCCAGCACCCAGAGGATTTGGGGGAACTTCCCTTTTCCACGCTGACTTGGGAAACACAGAATATTTATAAATATTTCATCATCATTGAAATGGAACGCTGAAAGTCAAAGAGAAACTCCATTCCTGTTGCCATCTTACACAAGCCCTGAAGCCGCGCTCCGTACTCCCTTTCTGTCGCTCACGAGAGAGGTGGTCCTGATATCATGGCGACAAGAGGATCCACATATGGAGACCC